>NC_138535.1:35711927-35888201 GCF_964234715.1 Podarcis melisellensis | reverse complement strand
CAAGCTTCAAAGAGGTTCAGGAGTTAACCTCTAAAGATGCTGAGCCTTGGCTTAATGCCATGAAGGCTGAAGTTGATTCCTTGAACAGGAACCAAATTTGGGAGTTGGTACCGGTAGTCCCAGGAATGAGACTGGTTGGCAGCAAATGGGTCTTCAAGGCCAAGACAGACCAGAATGGCAAGGTTGTCAGACACAAAGCCAGATTGGTTGCCAGAGGTTTTTCACAGGTACCAGGACAGGATTACCACGAGACCTACTCTCCCACCGTCAAATATGAGAGAATTCGACTGATGCTCAAGATCGCTGCAGAGGAGAAACTGCATGTTTCCCATCATGACATTAATACAGCTTTTTTGTACGGGATTTTGGACAAGCAGCTGTATATGCTTCCACCTGATGGAATGCAGATACAGAAGGGAATGGTCTGTAAACTGCAGAAATCCTTATATGGTCTCAAGCAGAGTGCCAGGTGTTGGAACACAAAACTCACTGAGACATTGCTTTCTCTAGGTTTTCACCAGGGCAAAGCTGATCCATGTGTGTTTGTCAAAGAGGAGGGGCAAAACAAACTGTATTGTTTATGTTTTGTTGATGATCTTCTGATGTTTTGGAAGAATCAGGCTTTTTACCAAAGCACCCTAGCTCAACTGAAGGAGCACTTTGACATGAAGGATCTTGGTGAGGTATCCAACTATCTTTCTCTGCAGGTGGAGAGAGACCAAGCAGGTAATTTTCTGGTACACCAAACACAGAAAATTGCTGATGTATTAACCAGGTTGAATTTGGTTGATGCAAACCCAGCAGACACACCGATGGTGACAGGCTACCAGGTAGATAGTACTGCTGAAGCGTTTTTTGACACTACGCTGTACAGATGCATTCTAGGCAAGTTGAATTTCATTGCTAGATGCTCAAGACCTGACATTGCTGTAAGCACTAACCTGCTTAGCAGACATGCTAACAATTCTACTGTTCAGGATTGGAAAGCTCTGAAGCGCATAGCCCGCTATTTGAAGGGGACCATGCACTACAGGCTGAGGTTCACCAGTCAGAAGACTGGAGGTCTTGAAATCTTTGCAGATGCAAGTTTTGGAAGTGACACCACGGATGGTACAAGCACTTCTGGAGTGTGCTACATGTACAACCACTGTCTGTTTGACTGGTTGTGCAAAAAGCAGACAACAGTGAGCCTAAGTTCCTGTGCAGCAGAACTCAATGCTCTGTCATTTTCACTCATGGATTGTGAATGGTTGATGCAACTGTTTAAGGACATTGGGGTTTCTGTGAAATGTCCTATACAGGTATACCAAGACAATAGATCCTGTTTGGCTTTGCTGAACTCAGAGAGTTGCAAGTAAAGAACCAAGTACTTGCAGATTAAGCTACATCGTGCAAGGGAGTGTATTCAGAAAGGACTGATTCAGGTGTCCTACATGCCAGGAAATGAAATTCCTGCTGATCTATTGTCTAAGGTTGTTAACAGAGAACAACTTAAGGTTTACGTACAGAAGTTGCAATTGGGTGAACCACAGGTACTACAGGTTACACGGAAAGGGGGAGGATGATAGGATATTTCCGTTCCACCTTAAAAGGGAGCAGGCTGTGTGAGTCAGAGTCTGGGTGTTTCCTGTTTCTCAGGATGTTTTATGTTTGCTATTGCTTTCGTTTTCTCTCTCTGCGCCAGAACACGATAGCAGTCGGTCATGTTTTCTTTGTTCTGACCAACGCTGAATAAACATTCTAAATGATACTCTCCTGAGTGCAACTTTTGCTGTGTGAATTCTGCTGATAGAGTGTGCATCAGCCCAGGAATGTGGCAATCTGTTTCTGAGGCTTGGTGCCGCTAATTGCTGATACTGCGTGACTACGGGACATCAACAGATCATCCGGAGACGACGTGGAAGGCAGTGATGGCCTTTGTCTCCCTGGCAGTATCCCAACAATAATATCATGTTTGCTGACTGGGAGAAGTTGTGGACCACCGGGATTAAATTCACGGCATGTAATGCCCTAAGAGAGAATATTATGAAAATGATGTATAGGTGGTACATGACCCTGTTATGGTTCAGAATTTATCTGGTTAAATTCCCTGGTGTGTGTCACCTGCTGACGTCAGCTTACAGCTGGGCGGAGACAGAAGCTTTCGAAGCTAGGGAGGAGCTAAGGAGAGACAATCCCTGTATTGTTCAGTTCCCCTGTGTTCCTGAGGGGAGAAAGACGTTCTCTCTGTGTATCTGTGAGAGAGACATGGCTGAAAGAAGCCCTGGTCTTTGATGCTGTAATGTTTTAATAAAGAGCTGTAAATAGACGAACCTGTCTATGTGTGCTTAAAAGGAAGAAAGTCTGCTTTACACGCTGTGTTCTACTCTGCTAAAAGCCGTGACTGAGAAGAGACAGCAGGAGTTATTGCGCAGCTTGGGAGGAAGCGTGCCGGACCGCTGTAAGTGATTGATTGGGATCGTAAAGCTGTCTGAGATCGCGGCCCTATCGATCAGGGAGGATCGATATCTATCCGAACAGGTTATGGAAGGTCAGCCAACGCTCGTAAAGCAGTCGGTGTGAGCTCCAGGAATGTCTTTGAAGTTAGCGTTCTGAGGCTGAGGGGCCGTCGGAGGCCAACGGGAGCTGACTGGGTGCCGGAGAGCAAGAATGATTAATTGCCTGCTTCCGAGAGGCAATGAGAGCTTCTGATACACAGAGAGCTGGAGCTAAAAAGCAGCTAAGAGTTGGAGGCTGGGACGCAGCCGATAACGTTTCTCCACGGAAGGGAGAGCCAAGCAGCTGGTACGGAGTAAGTACAGCTTGGGGCACCTTGGGAGAACGGGAGAAGATGGCTGAAAGCCAGAATATACCGGTGGAGCCTCTAACTCTAAAGAGTTGGGCAACGTGGTCCAGAAGAATAAGGGGATGGTTCTTGGTTGAAGGGCTCTGGGAAGCAAACCAATGGGAGCCAAAATCACCCCTTAGCTGGCCAGCAGCTGGAGCAGGAGATGCAAGCTGTGGGGCTGTGTTGGCTGAAGATAGCCAGAGGCTGCATCAAGAGCTAGAGATGCTCAAAGCATGTGTTGATGCGTCACTGAGGCCTCATTTGGAGGGCATAACCACAGCGTGGGCTGCCTGGAATTTGCTGAAGGGCTTGTGTGAGGCGTCAGCGAAAGGCCAGAGCCCTGGAGGAGGCCCAGGAGAGGCAGAAGGATGCCCAGAAAGCCCAAGGGGGGCTGAGACAGTGTTGGGGAGCTGTTGTAATGCTTCTACACGTCTGTGTGATGGACTGAGTCCTGGAGAGGCTGGACTGGCAGGCCCTGTTCCCGATGTCTTGGCCTCTAGGAGCGCTAGTGAGCAGATCGGGGGGGCGAAGAGTTCCAAAGGCGAGTTTAAAGAGCTTTCGCTTTGTGCTGAAGCAGAGAGGAGCTTCAGGGGGGGGCAGGCTGGTGGAAGGCGCCGTTCCAGAAGGAGGAAGGCCAGGCCAGCTGGGAGGAGCCCCGGGCATTGTTTTTCCACTGGAGTTCAACGTCGGCGTGGCAGTTGCCCCCACCGGAGCAGAGAGCCGATGCAGGATGTTTGCAAAGACTTTTCCCATGGGAATCAGGCAGGTTTCCATGGCAACAGGCCTGGGAAGACAGGCAGGCGTGGAACTGAGCCAGGTGGTCGTGGTAAACAACAGGAAGAGTCTTATCAAGTTTCTGCGAGTATGGCAGTGTTTGAAGACGGCCGAGTGGAAAATTCCGAGATGGCCTTTGTAATAGACTCTGCAGCTAACCGCAACATGGTTCCAGAGACCCCTGCAGTCGAGAGGTGGAATTGCACGGCAGTTCCGAAGGGACAGACTATTAAGTTCGCGAATGGACAGAAAACTAGAGTTTCCAAGTGCACTAATGCCTTTCTTTCTGTTTTACAGGAGTCGGTGGATTTGTGTATTGTTCCGGAGATTCATCACTGTTTGTTATCTGTGCCTTATTTGTTAAGTAAGGGGTTCAAAGTTTGTTTTGAAAATGATGTCTGCACAATCTCCAGAGAGGGGAGGTTACTGGCCAAAGTGCGGAAGGGACAGAATGATCTTTTCATTCTTAAAACGTCTCTTGGGGGTGAGGGGAAGGTTGAGAAAGCACAAGCGTCGCGTGCTACAGTTCCCAACCAGCGTGCTACAATTCCCGCTCATAATGTTACATGTGCATGCGTATGGCATCAGAGAACGATTCACAATCCTTTAGAGGATTTGCAGGTGTTACCTGAAGTTGTTACAGGTTGTAAGATTAGAAATTGTCAAAGTGCCATTAATTGTGACACTTGCAAGCAGGCAAAGGTGAGAGGGTGCAGTTACCCAAAGGTGGAACGTGTGGCCACTAAACCTTTTGAGTTGGTACACATAGATTTGGCCGGTCCTGTCAAGGAACCAAGTCTAGGGGGGGCCAGATTTCTGCTAACTTTTCTGGATGATTTCTCGCAGAATTCCTGGGCTCACGGTCTCAAATCCAGGGAGGATGCAGCACAGCTGATCAAGAGCTGGATTGAGGGGGTGGAACAGAGGTTCTCCACCAGGGTTCAAGCGGTCATCAGTGACAGAAATGCTGAGTACACTGGTTCTGCTTTGCAGAAGTTCTTTCAGAAGAGAGGGATACGACACACAGTTACTTCACCCCAGCAAGGGGGGGTGGCAGAGCTGAGGAGTGGAGCTCTGGTTAAGGCTGCACAGGTGATGCTGAAAGAAGCCAGGTTACCTCCTGAGTTTTGGTTGGAGGCTGCTAGGGCTGTGTCATTCACCTGGAATCGTGTCTACAACTCATTGGTAGGTGACACTCCGTTTTCTCTGTTAAA
Source organism: Podarcis melisellensis (assembly GCF_964234715.1). NCBI lineage: Eukaryota > Metazoa > Chordata > Lepidosauria > Squamata > Lacertidae > Podarcis > Podarcis melisellensis. The sequence continues at coordinate 35,883,386 of NC_138535.1, read as the reverse complement.
TGGCCGAAAACCCCAGGTTCACTTTCTGCGGACTTTTGGGACTCCTGCGCTTGTCTCTTTGCCTAAGGCTTTGCAAGGGCCAGATGGAGCCAAAGTCCAGAAAATGATCTTCTGTGGGTATGAGCCAGAAGCCCGTGCATGGCGATTTGCCTACCCGTCAGGTGATCAGAGTAAGGTGCTGATCAGTAAGCATGCTGAGTTCTTAGAGGAGGTTGTAAAGTCAAAGACTCCTGTCAGGCGTGATGTTCTCTCAGAATGTCTCTCTGATCCAGAAGACAGTTCTGATGAGGCGGAAGAAGAGGCTGAGGCTACTGATGACGACCAGGTCACTGACCAGGGTCAAGAGCAGGATGTGGCATCTCCACAAGTTGTTAAGAGACAGCCCAAGAGTGCGCCTAGTTCTCCTGTGAGTGTAATGGAGAGGATTCGAAGACGCTTTAAGTCAGAAGGAGAGTCCCATGATGCAGAGGACACACCTGCTGATCAAAGTGAGTCAGAGGGAACACCTGAGTTTGTGCCTAGGAGGTCCAGTCGCACAACTAAGGGTATCCCACCAGAGAGGTACCAGGCCACAGGTGCGTGGGTAAGTTTCGCACAGTGCGATTCTGAGAGTTGTGAGGTGGTTCCACAAATGCCAAACAGGTTTGCCAAGGGAAGGCGCAAGGCATTGGGGAAGGAATTGATCTCACAAGGTGTTACTGAAGATGTTGCACAGGTATCACGCAGGGACACAAGGGGGGGTGTTATGGTTCAGAATTTATCTGGTTAAATTCCCTGGTGTGTGTCACCTGCTGACGTCAGCTTACAGCTGGGCGGAGACAGAAGCTTTCGAAGCTAGGGAGGAGCTAAGGAGAGACAATCCCTGTATTGTTCAGTTCCCCTGTGTTCCTGAGGGGAGAAAGACGTTCTCTCTGTGTATCTGTGAGAGAGACATGGCTGAAAGAAGCCCTGGTCTTTGATGCTGTAATGTTTTAATAAAGAGCTGTAAATAGACGAACCTGTCTATGTGTGCTTAAAAGGAAGAAAGTCTGCTTTACACGCTGTGTTCTACTCTGCTAAAAGCCGTGACTGAGAAGAGACAGCAGGAGTTATTGCGCAGCTTGGGAGGAAGCGTGCCGGACCGCTGTAAGTGATTGATTGGGATCGTAAAGCTGTCTGAGATCGCGGCCCTATCGATCAGGGAGGATCGATATCTATCCGAACAGACCCCAGTCAAGCTCGCAAAAATATATCACTTGCCCGACAATAAATGTTGGAAATGTAAAGAAACTGAAGGTACATTCTTTCACCTTTGGTGGACGTGCCTAAGGATTAAGGCTTTCTGGGAGATGATCTATAATGAAATGAAAAAGGTACTTAAGTACACTTTCTTGAAGAAACCAGAGGCCTTCCTCCTGGGCATAGTTGGCCAATTGGTGCCAAAGGAGGATAGAACTTTCTTTATGTACGCTACAGCAACAGCAAGAATACTCATCGCAAAGCATTGGAAGACACAAGACCTACCCACTTTGGAAGAATGGCAGATGCAAGTAATGGACTATATGGAAATGGCGGAAATGACTGGCAGAATCCGAGACCAGGGAGAAGAGTTGGTGGAAGAAGATTGGAGGAAATTTTAAATTTATTTACAGAAACATTGCAAAATTTTTGAATGTTGATGACATTGAAATGAACTGAGGGGGTTCTAGCAACAAGGTAAAAAATAAGATTGGATTGATAATTATATAAATTAATTGGATATGAATTTGCTGAACAAATTTTTAAAAGGGATACAAAAAAGGGAGGCCTGAGGAAGTCAGGAAAATAAGTGAATCAAAGATGAGAAATTAAAAAGAGGGATTTTTGGTTTTTTCTTTTTGTGTGTTTTTTGTTCTTTTCCTTTTTACTTATGTTAAATGTTTGTATTTTTTGTATTTTGTAACTTTGTGCTTTGTGCTTTTATGTTTTTCTTGTGTTTTTTTCTCTTTTCTGTTTGTTGTTATTCTTAAAACTTAATAAATATATTATATATATATATATATATATATATATATATATATATATATATATATATATATATGCTTTCGTAGATTTTCACGGGTACAGGAATGCAGGTTTTGGTGTCCTCGGGTGTCTTCCCGTGTAAAAGTTGGGGTGTCTAGGCGACGTTTCGACGAGGTCTCACTCGTCATCTTCAGGCTGGTGCTTTTGGCTTCTTGTTACTGGAACAGAGCAGGATCTCAGTGTTTGAGTTCCTATAAACACCACACCCCCTCAACAGTATTTATAGGAACTCAAACACTGAGATCCTGCTCTGTTCCAGTAACAAGAAGCCAAAAGCACCAGCCTGAAGATGACGAGTGAGACCTCGTCGAAACGTCGCCTAGACACCCCAACTTTTACACGGGAAGACACCCGAGGACACCAAAACCTGCATATATATATATATATATACATACACACCCAGAATCCAGAGCAGCCTTTTCTCATGCTCCTCTGAAGTACCACCACTGCAACACCAGCGCTTGGCCTTCTGGCACCTGCAGGCTAGGGAAAGAGCTCTTTAGCACCCTGGGGTGGAGCTCCTTCTCAGCAATAGCACTGTCTGCTCATTCCCAACTTCTTCAACCAGTGCCTCTGTGCCTTCTGTAAATGTCTGGAGTAAATGTCTAGCAGGAAGTGTCTGTCCTCTCCAGGATGTTGAAATACTGAAGAAGGCACCCAATAGCCCTAAGAAGGGGGCGGAAATAGTACTGAATGATGATCAAGCATTGCGTATGAAGGTCCAGGAGCTTGTAGAAAACCTCCAGCCGTTGCCAGCAATACTCCAGGATCCGCAAGGAAGAGGTATTTTTGAGAATCCTGTCTTCCCAAATTCCGGGGACATGGCCCTCCCAGTGTTCAGGTGGGGAGGTGGGGTTGGGAGTTTGCAGATAAGAGTCAAAAGTTTAAAATGTAAAGGCTAATGGAATTCTATTTAAAAACCAGGTCAGGACAAGAGACCCAAACCTGGGAGCTTGATGGCAGCTGAAGGGATCCACGGTGATCGAGGACAAGCTGCACTTGCTGCTCAGGTAAGGCCAGAAGGAGGCTTACCAGGCGTCCCCGGTTGCCAGGGAGAGTCCCCGGATTCAGCAATCTGTCCCCGGCAGAAATGTGTCCCCGGAATGTCCCCGGATTTATGCCTAGGGACTTCCTGCGCTGCAACATGGCTGACGCCATGGTAGCAAGCAGCATCGGAGGTCCCGACTACATCCGGGGACATTAATTAAATCCGGGGACATTCCAGCCAATCCGCTGGCTGGGGGGGGGGTGCCCCGACCTTGCTGCAGCCGCCGCCGCTGAGGAGAGGGAGAGCCCGACCCGAGAGAGAAGAGACCCAGAGGAAGGTCTGTCTGCTTTAACGCCTCATTGCTGAGCAAAAAACAGCGTTCTTGGCCGTTCCTGTGGCGTACACCCCTCCCCCCTTTTCTCCAGCTGGACGGCTTGTCTTTGGGGCGTTGAGGCAAAGCACAGCAGAGGGGATCCCCTGTCCCCCCACCCACTTTGTGGGAGAGCTCGCTTGCAGATAGGGATAGCGCACGGTTGGAGAGCCTTTTATTTGTAATTGCTCTGGTTGCTTAGAAGGGTAGTTGGCGGATGAAGTGAATCAACTCAACTTTAATCGTTTAACCTGCCAGAAAAAGGGCCAGTTTAAAACAGCGGCTGTCTAGTTCACAGAGTTCCTGAACAAGCCTGCATGGAAACACCGGTTTCTATAATAACTGAAATGTGCTTCATTTGCAACTAAGTAGAGCCTCTCTGCTAATGCAGAGCACAATCCACAGCTTCAGGCAAGGCCATTTATATACCCAGAATCCAGAGCAGCCTTTTCTCATACGCCTCTGAAGTACCACCACTGCAACACCAGCGCTTGGCCTTCTGGCACCTGCAGGCTAGGGAAAGAGCTCTTTAGCACCCTGGGGTGGAGCTCCTTCTCAGCAATAGCACTGTCTGCTCATTCCCAACTTCTTCAACCAGTGCCTCTGTGCCTTCTGTAAATGTCTGGAGTAAATGTCTAGCAGGAAGTGTCTGTCCTCCCCAGGATGTTGAAATACTGAAGAAGGCGCCCAATAGCCCTAAGACGGGGGCGGAAACAGTACTTAAGGATGATCAAGCATTGCCTATGAAGGCCCAGGAGCTTGAAGAAAAACTCCAGCCGTTGCCAGCAATACTCCAGGAGCCGCAAGGAAGAGGTATTTTTGAGAATCCTGTCTTCACAAATTCCGGGGACATGGCCCTCCCAGTGTTAAGGTGGGGAGGTGGGGTTGGGAGTTTGCAGATAAGAGTCCAAAGTTAAAAATGTAAAGGCTAATGGAATTCTATTTAGAAATCAAAAGTCGCTGTGGTTGTTCAAGTTATAATGTGAGATGAAAGACAAGATGGAAAAGAAAAGATAAGGAAGAGAGAAAAGAGATAGAGAGAAAAAGAAAAAAGAAAAAGAAAACACAAAAAATCCTACTGAAAATAGTTTGTTTGTTTGTTAATAAAAGAGAAGGAAAAGAAAAAAAACCATTGTAATAAGTAAATAGAAAGAAGGGGGAGTGGAGATGGAAAAGTAAAAAAAGGAGAAAGAGAGAGAAATGAGTAAAAAGAATGAAAACGAGTAAATGAGTAAGAAGTGAATAGAAATGGATGAATAATGAGTAATAATGTATTAATAAAAAAGGGAGGGTTGTGTGTATAACTAAAGAAGAAGGAGGAGGGAGAGAAAGAGAGAGAGAGAGAGAGAGAGAGAGAGAGAGAGAGAGAGAGAGAGAGAGAGAGAGAGAGAGAGAAGGGAACAAGAAAAAGGGGCAGTTTTAATTCTCCTGTGGGACCCCCAGGGCTTGGTGTCGGGTCCCTAGATCGGGGCTGAGGCGGCCGTTCCAGGAAATGGGCTCCAATGGTTCAGGCTGCTTACCTGGGTTCATAGGGCTTTAAAATACGGATAAGAAATGGACTGAAAATAAACTAAATAAAATAAAGCATGGTTTTTGCTGTGCCCCCCTGCACTGGCAGGGCAGGGTCCACGCCGCGTTCTTCTAGCCCCCAGCCGGTCCCCGGTGCGCGGTTCCTCTGCTCTTTTGCTCCAGCCGCTGGTGATATTGGCTTGGGGTCGGAGCTGGGTTAGGTGGGGCGTTCCCTCCGGGCTTCCCTGTCTCTCCCGATCCCCTCCTATCATTCTCCTCCCCCCCCCCCCCGTGTTACCTGTGGGGGCGCCTTACCAATACAGTCGTACCTTGGATCCCAAACGCCTTGCGACTCAAATGTTTTGGCTCCCGGACGCCACAAACCCGGAAGTGAGTGTTCCAGTTTGTGAATGTTCTTTGGAGCCCAAATGTCCAACGCGGCTTACGCGGCTTCAGATTGAGTGCAGGAAGCTCCTGCAGCCAATCGGAAGCCGCGCCTTGGTTTCCGAATGTTTTGGAAGTCAAACAGACTTCTGGAATGGATTCCGTTTGACTTCCGAGGTACCACTGTATATCTTCTCGGAGCAGGGGCAATCCCATTGCCGCCTTCAGTTCTGGTAAAGCTAAGAATTGCTTGTGCAGATCTTGATGCCTTCAAGGCCGAGGCTGTCATCTGATGAGACCCAGTACTCCTATCAGAGAAGCAAATCCTCAAATACAGTCATACCTCTTCTTCCGCTCGGTTCAGGTTACGTCTTTTCAGGTTGCCTCCCGCGGCGACCCGGAAGTAACGGAACGGGTTACTTCCAGGTTTCACTGCTCGCGCATGTGCAGACGCTCAGAATGATGTGCAGACGCTCAGAATGTTTGTGCTAACTCTTCAGGTGCAAATAAATTTACCTTCGGGTAAATATAAATTGCCGTCCAGTCACTCTTCCCTGCGCGAACTTTTCTTGGAAAAAATGACCTGGCAGGATAGCAGAGTAAATGCAGCGGTCCTGAGTCCATGTGAGAAAGGGATAAATTAAGTCCAAAGACAGATCGGTTCTTATCTCTAGAAGTGTTTATTTACAAGCTATAAATCAGTCTCTTCCATCAGAGTTTTCCTGCATTCTCCGTGCTTCCAAAGCACACCGATTCACAGCCTCTCCGTTGAGCTGTGACTCTCAGGCAAAATCGAAAGGAACTTTCACAGACAAAGCCTGTGACGTCCGGCCCTGCTTCGGGCTCCTCCCAGATACAGGACACCACGGAGTTTTAACCCTGTTTGTTCCAAACTCCACACCCCCTCTTGTCCTGCATCTGGGGACAATAGCCAACAATGCTTTCCCCATACACAGACCCTCACAGAACTCCTCGTGCTTCTGGAAGGTTAATGGTTTTGTGAAACCATCAGCGAGGTTCTTTGTTGAGGGACAGTATTTCAGAGCAACTAGCCCCTCACGAACGCTCTGACACACATTTTGAAAACATATGTCCAAATGTTTGGTCCTCGCCTTGAATTGCCCTGTCTCAGCTAATTTAAGGCACGGTTGATTGTCTTCATGCACCACAACGGGCAGACAAACCTCTCCACAGATTTCCTCGATCAAACACACATAGAACTCCAGCTCTCTGCAAGCATCTGATAGCGCACTGAACTCAGCTTCAGTAGACGAAAGCGCTATGAGACTTTGCTTCCGGGACCTCCACCCTATCACTGAGTCCCCAAACTTCACCACCAGACCTGACACTGATTTGCGGTCCTCAGAGTTACCCCAATCTGCGTCCACAAAGCAAGTCAGTTTGACTTCTCCTTGAGCTGGCAACCTAAGACACAAGTCTTTGGTTTCCTGCAAATACCTCAGAACTCTCTTGATGCCATTCCAGGCTTGCACACTAGGACTTGAAGCCTCTCTACTGAGCAGATTGACAGCAAATGCAATGTCTGGTCTGCTCCACTGTGACAGATACAACAGACTGCCCAGAGCTGACTGAAAGAGTTCAGTATTTTCGAACACCACGCGTTCTACTTGCTGACACTCCTTCACAAATCCAGCCTCCATGGGTGATCTGGCACCTGCACAATCAGACATCCTGAACTTCTCAAGCAACTGTTCAATCTTACCTTTCTGGCAAAGCAAAAAGCTTCCATCACTTGTTCTTGTGATCTGGACGCCTAAATAGGATTTGACATCTCCAAGCTGCTTTAACTTGAACCGCTTTCCAAGCTCTTTAGCAAACTTCTCCACCTGTTCACCTGTCTGTGCCAAAACTAAGATATCATCAACAAACACAAGCACCACTTGCTGTTTTACGCCTGAATCTTTAATGTAAAGACAACTGTCTGCAAGAGATCTCTTAAAACCTAGCTCCTCTAAAGCTTCATGTAGGCACATATTCCAATTCCTGGCAGATTGGCGTAATCCATAGATGGATTTGTGCAACCGCCACACGACGCCTGGCTCACTGACTTCAAACCCTGGAGGAGGAAGCATGTACAACTCCTCCTTGAGATCTGAGTTCAGGTAGGCGACATCTACATCAAAATGGTTCACTTTCCAACCTCTCTGTGCTGCTATTGCCAAAAGCGCTCTCAGAGTCTCTGCTCTTGAGGTTGGCGAATACACTTCCGTGAAGTGTACACCCTTTTTCTGTGTGACTCCTCGGGCCACTAATCTCGCTTTATACTGTGGTTCTCCTGCTTCTGTGGGTTTCAAACGGTAAATCCATCTGCAGCTAACAGCTCTTTGGTTAGCCGGCAGCTGAGTGAGTGAGAACACACCAAGAGACTCCATTGAGTTCATCTCCTTCTGCATCGCCTCATGCCATTTCCTGGCTTCTTCCTGAGGCAACTTTTGAACATCCTCAAAGGATTCAGGTTCACATCTAGCCACACCAACCCAGACACTAGTGGCTTAATACCTTTCAGGTGGCTTTCCCTTGGTTGATCAAATCAAATCAAATTTTATTAAACGGTCACAGACCAGATTAACTCATACAGCTAGTCAGCGAAGCATAACACCGGAAAAACAAAGGGCAATTTCAATACAGATTAGGCCATAGCAGCAATTTAAAATTAGACAGCATAAATAAAATTAAGTATTTGCCTTCGCCTGCATATTAACATTGGGAAGCTCTTGTTTCCTACGCCTAATAGCGGCTACACAGAATTTGGCAACATTGATCGTAATTTCAGGAACCTTATCTTCTACCAAGGCTCTCATACGTTGGAGTTCTGGTTCATTTTTAAGCTTTTGTAGAACTGGGGCAATAAAGGTCAGGCGTAGATCCTCGTAGTAACTACAGTGCAGCAATACATGCAGACTTGTTTCCACTTCCGATGAGCCACATGGGCAAACACGTGAGTCATATGGTTTGCCCTCATATCTGCCTAGCAGCAGGGCAGAGGGCAGAACGTTGAATCTGGCCAGGGTAAAGGAGTGTCTGTACCTAGGTATTTGTAAATCAGCCAGGTAATTTGCGGGTGAAAACCCTCTCCCAAAGTTGATCTAGTTGACCTCCTCAGCGTGAATTCTGGAACTGCGCCTGATTCACCTGGATCAACTCTACTATCCTCTGTGTCTGACACATCCCCCTCTGACCTGCTGCGCCGTTTCGGGCGTACAGCTGGTTGTGCTGGTGAGGATGGTGCACTCCTTAGCTCAGACTTGACAGAGACCTGTGGAGGGGTCCTGGGACTCCCTTTTGGAGAGCCTGGCGCTGGACCCTGCGGCTGTGGACCATGCACATCAGCAGCAGGTTCAGCCTCACCCTCCTCTTCCTCATCTGAGTCTGATAGAACATCTGGGTTCCCGTGAAGACGTTTCCACCCACTCTGCTCACAAAACTCAGCACTGCCGCTAATAAGCAGCTTAGACTGGTTGCCAGTAGGGTATGCGAAACGCCACACCTTTGAACCCGGCTCATAGCCCACAAAGATCATCTTCCTAGACCTTGGCTCACCCTTTCTGCGCATGGCCTTTGGAATGAGAACCCAAGCCTGAGACCCAAAAACATGAAAGTAGTGTACTTTAGGCTTCCTCTGATGCAACAAAAAAAACGGTGTGTTGCCTACACTGGAATTGTACACCCTGTTCTGTACAAAACATGCTGTCCGATAACTCTCAGCCCAAAAGCGCTGTGGCAAACCTGAGTCTGCCAACATAGCGTTTGCAGATTCCTGTAATGTGCGAAACTTTCTCTCTGCGACCCCGTTCTGTTGCGGACTGTAGGGGGCAGACAATCGATGATTGATACCCTTCTGCCTGAAAAACGATTGCAGCGCAGAACCTGTGAACTCCCCCCCCCCCCCCGCGATCAGATTGAAAGGAAATCACCCTGGTAGAGAACTGTAGCTCTATCGCTGTGATCCAATCCCTGATCAGGGTAGCCGCTTCTGACTTGCATTTAAGCGCAAAAACCCAAGAAAACCTCGAAAAATCATCAATCAGAACCAGAACCCACTTAGACCCAGCTAAAGAAGGTGTTGGCATGGGTCCTGACAAATCTGCATGCACAAGTTCAAAGGGTTTGCTGGTTCGCCTCTCTGACCTGGGGTATGAGCATGTTGTGACCTTCGACTGCTTACAGGCTTGACAATCTAGGTATTTGTCACAAACCTTGAATCTACAACCAATGGTGTTTTCAGCAGCCTTTCGCACAAGCGACCACCCAGCATGCCCAAATTTCTTGTGCCATAAGTGAATACAATCATTGTGTGGTGGGACATTTGCACACTGCACATGGGCATCTTCAATGGACTCTCCACTAGCCCCATTTTCCACCAGCCCCATTTTTCCACCAGTCCCATTTTCCACTAGTCCCATTTTTCCACCAGCCCCCTTTTCAACAGGCATCTGCACCAGAAAGAGCCTGTCTTTTCTCTCAATGCTGTAGATGATCTTCCCATCCCTGTAAAAAGAGCACAAATTGTTAGAGAACAGAACATTGAACCCATCGTCATTTAGTGCTGGCACACTTAAAAGAGAGTGTGCAAGCTCTGGAACCACAAAAACCTGCACCCAATGATCCAAGAAAGAACAATAAAGGAACCCAGATTCAGTCAATGGTCTCTGAGACCCATCTGCTAATTTTACGCAGCGTTTAGTTTTAACTGTCTTGCAGTCCCTCAGGAACTCTTTAGATTTTACAAGACTGTGAGAAGCTCCAGAATCGATAATAAAAGATAAAGTGTCTCTCTGGCTGTTTTCTAAAGCTGCCATGGCGTTGCTCGCACCCCCACCGGGGCCTCTGCCAGTGTCCTTCCTGGTTGCCATGGCCACAGCCTCCCCCCGATCAAGGCTTTTGCCTTTTCCCAGAGCCACCGTCGCAGCTGTGAGGTGATAAGACGACTTGTCTTTGTTTTTCTCCTGGCCTGCAGCTTTCTCACGTTGCTGCTGAGAACAGGCCTTGGGAAACTGCTTTGTTGACATTCCACTGCAGCTGGTGTCCTTGGCAGCCTGGGCCTCTAGCGGATGCTTCCCAGCGCTGTTGGACGTCGCAGCAAAGCACAAACAACTTTCGGAGACTTTCGCTTTCTCAGAGCTCTTGGAACGGCTTGCACCCCCACTCTTGGGTGCACAGCAGCCTGAGGAACAGCTTGCCACTGCTTTCCTCCTTTCAGCTCTCAGCATCTCTCCCGCACACAGTCCATCACACAGACGTGTTGAAGCATTGCAACAGCTCCCCAACACTGTCCCAGCCCCCACTGGGCTTTCTGGGCAACCTTCAGCCTCTCCTGGGCTTCCTCCAGCCCCCTCTGGCCTGGCTCCCGCTGAGCTTTCACACACACTCCTCAGCGCCTGCCAGGCGGCCTGGGCCGATTCAGCGCCCTCCAGATGAGGCTTCAGCACAGCGTCCACAGCTGCTTGCAACATGCAAAGCTGCCTCTGCTCTTTCTCCCTCAGCATAGCAGTAGCTTGCGTGGGTGGTGCCGGCTCCTTCTGGACTGGACTCCAGAGCCCTGTGGCCACAAACCACCCCCTGGCTCTTCTTGACCAGGCCTCCCAATTGGCTCCATGCAATTTTTCACCGGGGTAGCTCTCTTGGCTCTGCTGTGCCTGAGCAGCAGCCATCTCCCCCCCCCCCAGGGCTTCAAACGTACTCACTCTGCCAGCAAGCAGGTCCTCCGAAGCAGCAGCCGTCTCTCTTGGCTCTTGGCTCCGATCACCAGCATCTCCCACTGCCCTTTCCTGGCAGGAGATCACAGCAACTCAAAGCTGGCAGCCTTCCTCCCTTCTCACACTTGTCAGGAAACACGTAAGATCCATAACCTCTTCAGGTGCAAATAAATTTACCTTCGGGTAAATATAAATTGCCGTCCGGTCACTCTTCCCTGCGCGAACTTTGCTGGAAAAAATGACCTGGCAGGATAGCAGAGTAAATGCAGCGGTCCTGAGTCCATATGAGAAAGGGATAAATTAAGTCCAAAGACAGATCGGTTCTTATCTCTAGAAGTGTTTATTTACAAGCTATAAATCAGTCTCTTCCATCAGAGTTTTCCTGCATTCTCCGTGCTTCCAAAGCACACCGATTCACAGCCTCTCCGTTGAGCTGTGACTCTCAGGCAAAATCGAAAGGAACTTTCACAGACAAAGCCTGTGACGTCTGGCCCTGCTTCGGGCTCCTCCCAGATACAGGACACCACGGAGTTTTAACCCTGTTTGTTCCAAACTCCACATAACAACACCGTATCGTTGGCATGTAGCAAAATGGATACATTATGGGATAAAACTGAAACAGGGAAATATCTGACCATTTGGGTTCCTTTATTACATTATTTACATAAATGTTAAATAGCAGAATTTTAGAAAGTATTTCAAAGTGTTTAAAATGATTTAGGAATTACAAGGTTAACTTTTTTAAAAAGATATTAAATAGGTTTTAAAAGCCTGTATGTGTAACTACTGATGATGTTGGGGGGTGGCGGCAGCTGTGGTTGTAAGTCTCCCTTAAAACTGATTTACAGTGCTGGCTCTTGGGGATTGAAAGGGCACATAAAAAGGCCTTGCCCCAAATTAAAGAAAAACCAACAAACAACCCCAGTCAAACAATTAAAAAAAACCAGCTTGTGGAGCTCAGATGAACAAGTCCCACTTTGGTGCAACTTGACCGGAATGGCATGCACAGATGCTCCCTTCTTTTTCTCAGTGATTACAGCTCTTTTGGCTGGGGTGTGGCATGCAGCTGAAACAGTATTTAAGGAAGCTCAAGTGTTCCGTGTGAAGCTCCAGGAGCTTGAAGAGAAACTCCAGGCGTTGGCAGCAACACTCCAGGAGCCGCAAGCCAGAGGTATTTTTGAGAATCCTGTCTTCACGTGGCCCTCCCTCCCAATGATGTTGGGTTTCAAGTCCCATCATCCCTGATGAGCGCTGGCCATGTTGGCTGGGGCTTAGGGGAGTCCCACCACAGTCTGGAGCCCAGTTCAGTGCGCCTTTGTGGGCAGCTGGTAGCCATGCCAGGGTCGCCTTCGCTGCGTGGAAGGGGTGGCCTCCCCCCCACCCCCACCCCATGCGCAGGAGACCAGAGGCCAGTAGCAGACTGCGCATGTGCCTCTGAAGGGCACAAAGGTTTGCTGCCTCCATGTGTGCCCATTTTCTTGCCAAAAAGAATAAAAATACAGCATATGGTTGCACATACCAGGCACCAATTTTAATGGTGGTTCTTTGGCTTTTCCTTCAGGTGAGGAACACGAGGAGGAGGAGGAGGAGCAGCAGCAGGTGGAGAAGGAAAAATAAAGAAAAGGGGGGATATATATTTTCCTATATATTTCTATTCTTAGTTCTATGTATTGCTTCTTTATTTAATAAAATTTATTTTTAAAAGCCTGCAAAGTGTTTTACCAAAACAAAAAACAAAAAAACCACCACAGCAGTAAAATCAAGAAAAATCAATAATCCTACTTTAAAACATACAAAAGTTAAAATATTAAAAGAGATGAAAATTACTTCAACTTCCTAAGCTTCTAGGTATGCTTGCCTCAACAAGAATGCTTTTAGCAGGTGCCTGAAAAGCGTCTAGCAAAGGCACGTGCTTTGTTGCAAGAGGCGGGGAGTTCCAAAGGGCAGGTGCTGCCACACTAAACCATGCAGTACAGATATTCTGCGGAACCTGTGGTAGCGCTTGAAACTGTGAGAATTCCAGCTCCATGATTGCAGTCATGGGATTGTTGTCTATGTTTTGACTCCACAGAGTGGGAAGTGACGGCGACAGGATGTTTGTGTTCCTGTGTTCCGTGAAGTGGGACTATTGTCCTTTGTTCTTTTTCTCTTTGCTGTCTGATGCTCGAGAGAGAGGGAGCCATGTTGCAGTGCTCCGTGTGTATGTTGATATGTAAATAAAGCCGATTAGCCAAAATGCTGAGTTGCTGAGGTCTGTCAGGCATGATGCACAAACTCTGCGGATCCCTAAGTGTGCCGGTGTCGCTTGGCATCGGTCGCTGGGATGTTCGGGCTGAAGAAAGCTTATGAAGCTCCCAAACGATCGACCAGGAGGGAGGGAACATGCCAGTCGGGCACGTGTCTCTGCCAGGGTGCTACTCGAGTGTAGGCTGAACTCCTGACAGAAACTACGGAAGGGGAGGTTTTAGTCATGGGGATTTCACCATGCTCTGAAAAGGAAAACATTGATTTCAACAGCAGGCCTGCACAGCAGCAATCTACTCGCCTGCGAGTCTCATCATGATCAGTGGGACTTCTTCCCGAGCCGGCGGTGCATAAGATGGGCTGCACCCCTTGCACCCAACTTGTACCTAAAACTCTGCACAAGCCTGCCTGCACCAGAGAAGAGTGGAGCTAGAAGGGACCCCTGAGGGTCATCAAGCCAACCCCCTGGGGCAATGCAGGAATCTCAAGTAGACTATCCCTGACCGATGGCCCCCCGTCTTCTGTTTTTCCTCTCAGCCAGGACACACAACAACGGAGACTGGAGGTGGGGGGAAAGATAAATTTTGACGAGGGAAAGGCAATGGGGCCGATTTGTCAGGCGCACACAGGCACAGCTTGAAGACTTTACGCAGAGAGGAACCCCACACGGGAGACACAGATACACAAGCACACAGAAGTCAATAACCCAAGAGTGGCTTCTAAGTGGGGGGTTGGCTGAGGACAGGGTGGGGCAGAAACATGTGGAGCTTTGCAGAGGAGAGGCAGAAAGCAGTTGTCAGAGGGAAACTCACTTTCCCTGTTTAGAAACCGGCCAAGATCCCTTCTGCATTTGCAGCGCTGTCCCCAAAGTGACCCTTTCAATCCACTTGGTAGTCCAGCTGTAGGCGCTGGTCTTCCAGGCAGAATGAAAGGCGCACCCACTGATCCCGCTTCCTTCCTCTCCCCTTCCTGCCCCCCTCCGTTCTTTGCTCACCTGCCTTCTTCCCGTCCTCTCCCCTGCCTGCCTCCTCCAGCCGGGAGCGCCCACCCATGACTCCCAGCTTCCCAAGCCACCAGTGAATGTCTCCCCCCCCCCCCGCAGGATGACACCCAGTGCGGACCGCCCCCACCCTGCTCCGCCACTGCTGAGAGCAGGACATCTCTGAAGACTCGGCTGGGGTTCTGTAAACTCTGGTGATACATCCCACTGGCTGAGGTGTGGTGAGCTGCAGACTGACTCCCACAAGTCACCAGCTGAGAGGTCCATGGTCCAGATGCCACTACACCCCTAGGTGCTGAAAAGTACCAACTTGAATGGCTCTGAAAGGAAATCAGACAAATTCAACCTTGAGATTTCTATGCTGTCCATCGGACTGGGTTGCCCCAGCCATTCTGGGCAGCTGCCTCACTCTGGCTCATCAGAGGTCCGGCCCTGCTTGGGAATATGAGTGGGAACAATTTTCTGTTCTACTCACGGGTAGTTGTTTTAAGATCAAATTGTCCACAGGAAAAAGTCAGCGCTCTCCGGCAACAGCAATGCGGCTTCACTCCGTAAAAGAAGCAGTCAATTCGAAGCACCATGCCACTCACCCCACGTCGCTCCGGATCCCCGAAAACGGGTTTCCCCACGAGTAGGGGAGGCGCAAAAGGTGCCAGCCGAATCCCATGTTCACAGGCTTCTCCCGCCTGTGATTTTTAGTGGGTCCCCGCCTTCGCCGTGGCGGCCCTGATTTCCACGAAGCAAATTCCTCCCGATCAGAGGAATTCAGCCATTGCTGCAGGCGCCAACCCGGAAGTCCCCCATATTTACAGTTATTTATACCTCTATAAAATGCTATTCATGATAACACAGTGAAATGAAATGTAAGATATCAGAATAAAGAAAAAGGGAACAAAAAGAGAATAAAAAAGTAAAAAAACAGGTCATATATGAAATTTTTTTAAAAGTAGATAAGTACTCACAATACATAGCCATTTCTCATCTATATTTACATTCAATTGTATAATTTCGTCTTGTCCTTATCTACCTTAAACAAATTGTTACTTTTGAAAGAAAAAAGAAAAAAGGGGAAAAGAAAAAGAAAAAAAGAAAATAAAAAAACCACTTCCACCGTTCACCTCACGCGTTTTTAATAATCCGTTCTTCAGAGCCTCTGTTCTTCATATTTTCCCTTTGGGTTTCCTTAATGTCTCACTTTTTTATATTACGCAGAAGATTATTCTAAACACAACCAGATTTTTGTAGTTGAGCCCTGGTTTTCTAAATAATAATTTAAACACTCCCATTGCTTCATAACCATAGTTTTGGATTTTCTCCTTATTATATCTGTCAATTTTGCTAATTCCAGGTACTCGCAAAGTTTCCCCAACCATTCTCTTTTTGTTGGGATGCTTTCCTCTTTCCAATAGCTAGCAATCAAAATTCTTGCCGCTGTTGTCGCGTATAGAAATAAGTTAATTTTCTCTTTGGGGATATCTTTATCTAAGATTCCTAATAAATATGCCTCTGCCTTTTTTTTATGTGATGTCCTTATCAATTTTTTTATTTCGTCATGGATCATGTCCCAAAAGATTTTAATCTTTGGGCAAGTCCACCACATGTGATATAATGTACCTGTGATGGGATAATTAGCTGCTTGTGCGTAAAAGCTTAATCCCTCTCTGGTTTGGCTGGTCAACCAAACCCAGGCACTAACGGAGCCCCCAAAGCATGGCTCCGTCAGTCGCTGGTAGAATCTGACAGTGGGCGTCTGCGGAATTTACTCCAACATAAAAGCTGTTTGACGGACATACGCCTTCGTGACTCTCTGCGTGACAGTTTCCGGCGAGGGGTGGGAGTTGCTAACGGGGGTCTTGATACCTCTGCACTATTCTCACTAGAAGTATCCCAGAGCCTTCCCTCCAATTCCCCTTCCGCTGGAACTCCTGCGCTCCCCCTGCTGGTTCCTGCTTCTGCTGTAGGGTCTCTCCTATTCTCCTGGAGCCTTTCCCCCATCTCTCTCTCTGATGGCAGTTCCCTGACATCCACCTCCCCCCCAGGGCCCCCTTCACCCCCCGCCTCCTCTCCCACTGGCGGTGAGGGCGGAAAGCCCCTGAAGGAACTCTCCTCGTCGTCCGAGGATTCAAACACTTCTAGCCATGGCGTACCGTCTCTCTCCCCGTCTTCCTCTTCTTCGTCGGAGTCGGCTTCCTCACCCACCCCTGACTCTGGGAACCCTTCAAACTCTCCTTCCTCATCGTTGGTCCCAAAGTGTTCCCTTCTAAATCGTGCCACGGGTTGCGGTTTTTTGGGGAAACGCCGATGAAATGTTTCTATTAAAACCTCGTCGTTGACTACCTCCGTGGGTACCCAAGTGTTTTCCGACTCTGCTTCCCCCTCCCATTCTACCAGATATTCCACCTGATTCCCCTTCCACCTGGAATCAATGATTCCTGCCACGTTCATGTCGCGTTCTCTCTCTTCTATCACGGGCGTTTGGGTGACCTCTCTCTCACGCTCCCCCCACTCACGTCCCTCTCGGTACGGCGACAGTAATGACCTGTGAAATACTGGGTGCAATTTCATGTGACTGGGCAGTCTGAGTTCGAATGCTACTGGGTTGACCTGCTGTATGACCTCAAAGGGTCCCAATCTTTTGGGTATCTGTTTCTTATACCCTCCCTTGAACGGTAGTCCCTGGGTGGATAGCCACACCCGGTCTCCCACCCTTATAGTTTCACCTTCCCTCCTGTTTCTGTCTGCTTGTTTTTTATATTCTTCCTTGGCTCTCTCTAAGTTAAGTTGAAGCTGACGGTGGATCGCTTCCATCTCTTCAACAAAATGTTCCGCCGCCGGCACGCTCCACCTCTCCCCTCCTTCTCCTGGAAATGCCCTGGGATGACACCCATAATTTGCCAGAAAGGGACTCATCCCTGTGGACACGTTCTCCGCGTTGTTGTAGGCGAATTCTGCCAGAGGTAACTTATCTACCCAATCATTTTCTCGGTCCTTTACATAACACCTCAGGTATTGTTGTAAAATCCCGTTTGCCCTTTCCGCTTGCCCATTTGTTTCTGGGTGCCGGGCAGTGGAGAAATTGATTTCCACGTGCAGTAAGCTCATAAGCTTCCTCCAGAACCTGGAAGTAAACTGTTTCCCTCTATCGCTGACCACCCTCAAGGGGGCGCCATGCAACCTGAAAATATGCTCTACGAACAACTTGGCGGTTTCCTCCGCTGTGACCGCATGTGAACAGGCTATAAAATGACACATCTTAGTTAGTAGATCTACCACCACCATGACAGCCGTCTTGCCCTTGGATTTTGGCAGATCCGTCATAAAATCTATGGAGACTGCCTCCCATGGCCTTTCTGGTGTGGGTAAGGGTTGTAAGAGCCCCGCTGGCGCCGCCCTCTCCCCTTTTGCTCGCTGGCACCTGTCGCAACCCCTGACATATTCCCGTACGTCCTCCCTCACCTTGGGCCACCAAAACTCCCTGGTAACCAACCACATGGTTTTGTGCTGTCCAAAATGCCCCGCTGTGGGGCTGTCATGCAACTGCTTGAGTACTCTGCCCCTCAGTTCCCCATCGGGTATGTACAGTGCCCCTTTGTAATACAGCGCCCCGTTCTTTTCTTCAAACCCCCCTGTGTTCTCCTCTGTCCTCCTGAGCTCTCTGAGTTTCCCTTGGGCGTATTCGTCGTTCTCCGTACCCTCTAACAGTTCTCTCTGCCCCACCAATGCCGCCCCACACACCCAGCGGTCTTCAGGGATTACATGCCTTGCCTCAGGCGCGCCCTCCCCCTCTGAGTACTCAGGTTTTCTGGAAAGAGCGTCCGCCCTTACGTTCTCAGAGCCTGGCACGTAATGAATCTCAAAGTTGAATTTGGAGAACTCCTGGGCCCATCTCACTTGTCTCTGGTTCAGCACTCGGGCTGTTCTCCAGTACTCCAGATTTTTGTGGTCAGTCCGGACTTGAACCTTGTGCTGCGCCCCAATCAGCAAGTGCCGCCATCTCCGGAATGCTTCATGAATGGCGAGCAGTTCTCGGTCGTATACTGTGTAGTTCCTCTCGGATTTGTTCAACTTCCGCGAGAAGAATGCACACGGTCTCCATTCAGATGTATCTTTTCCCGGCTGGAGAAGCACGGCTCCCACCGCTCGGTCTGACGCGTCAGTCTCCACTCTCATTGGTTGCTGTAGATCCACGTGCAAAAGTTGCTCCTCCGACGCAAACGCCGCCTTTAAGCGTTCGAACGCCCGCTGCGCTTCTTCCGTCCAAGCAAATTTTTTCTTGCTGCTAAGACAATCCGTGATGGGCGCTGTGCTGTTAAATGGGCAAAGTTTTTGATGAACTTTCTATAGAAGTTTCCGAAGCCCAGGAACCTTTGCACGTCCTTCTTGGTCCTTGGTGTTTTCCATTCCAGTACCGCTTGAACCTTGCTGGGATCCATGGCCAACCCCTTGTCAGACAACCGGTACCCCAGGAATTCCACCTCCCTGGTATGAAACTGGCACTTCTCCAGTTTCACCCACAGCCGATTTTCTCGCAGTTTGCTCAGTACTTCTCTTACATCTCGCACATGCTGCTCCTCATTCTCTGAGTACACCAGGACGTCATCTAAGAACGCTACGCAGTTCTTGTAGAGCAATGGCCCCAGGACGTGATTCATGAATGATTGAAAGCAGGCCGAACCCCCTTGTAGTCCGAAAGGCATAACTAAATACTCAAAAGCCCCCAAGGGGGTGAACATAGTGGTCTTCCACTCATCCCCCTTCCTCACACGTATCAAGTTGTATGCCCCCCTAAGGTCCAGCTTGGTAAAAATTTTCCCTTTTCTCACCCGTGTCAGAATATCATCAATTCTAGGCATAGGGAAAGTCACTGGTTCTGACACAGCATTTAGGGCCCTGAAATCACACACCAGCCTGGGTTTACCCGTCTTCTTTTTGTCCACAAAGAACACTGGGCTGCCCCCCACCGCTCGTGACTCTCTGATGAAACCTCGCTTGAGGTTCTTGTCAATGAATTCCCTTAACTCCTGCATCTCACTGTCTGACATTGCATACAGCTTGCCCACTGGCAATTGTGCTCCTGGGAGTAAGGTAATTTGACAGCCAAATGGTCTGTGCGGTGGCAGTTTATCTGCTTCCTTTTCGCTAAAGACGTCAATCAAGTCAGCATATTGTGGTGGCACCTTCCCCTTGTCCGTCACTTCCATCCCTGCTAGAGTGGCCCTGGCCCCTGCCTGACCCTCTCCCTCCTTGCAGTGTTCTAGGCAATGTGCTGATCCAAAGGAAACCACTCTCTGATGCCAGCCTACTAGCGGATCGTGTAGTGCCAGCCAGCTCATTCCCAAAATAATAGGAGCTCCTCCCAAGGTGGCTACGTTAAACGCTATCAGTTCTGTGTGTCTTGCCACCCTCATAATCATTGGTACAGTCTGTTGGCTCACTTCACCTCCCAACAGTTCCCTCCCATCAATGGCCTGCAAAGGCTTACTTAATGGAATAGTCTGTATCTGGTGTTCAGCTGCAAACTCCTTACTCATGAAATTACAGGAGCTGCCTGAATCCAATAGCGCTTTTATCTTTAGTGGGTGTCCGTTTGACAGTTCCAGCAACACGTCTATCACAAGCGCTGGTCTTGGAGGCTCCGGCGTGGGCACATTCACTACTCCCTGGCCTGGCTGCTGTGCCCTGATGTTGGCAGCCAGGCGTTGGCTTTTACTTGCTCCTCGGTTTCTCCTTCCTCCTTCCCCCCAACAGTTCCCGCCATCCCTTGCCATTCCTTCCTCTGCGGACAGACTCTGGCAAAGTGCCCTGGCTGTTGGCAGAGATAACATCTCTTGGCGCTCTTTCCCTCCTTCTTCCGCCCTTCACTGGTGTTTGAAACTGCGTGCGCGCGCGCTGTTCCAAGTTCCATCGGCTCTGCTGGCGGGAAAGACTGCTCCGGAATCTCTGGAATGCGGAAGTCCTTCCAACGTTCCCCTTTCCCTTCCCGCTTTTCAAAAGCCCTTGCTTCTAGGCGCGCTCCTATGGCCAGCGCAGATTTAGTCAGCTGATCCATAGACTCCGCCCTGGGCGCCCGGGAAAGTTCATCTTTCACTGCCGGAGAGAGCCCTTCTTCAAACATCATATGAATAGGTTCACTTGCCAGATCCCACCCCAGTCTATGAATCAGCATAGTGAACTCAGTCCAGTACTCACGTACAGATCGGCTCCCCTGTTTGCACGCCATTAACTGCCTGCGCACCACCCCCTGCTCAATCTCACTGGAAAACATCAGGTCCAGGGCGCGAAAAAACTTCCTCGTGTCCTTTAAGATATCATTATTGGCTGCCATCAGGGGTCAGACCCAGTCCTTTGCCCCTCCCTCTAGATGGCTAATCACGTACGCCACTCTAGAGCTCTCATCGGGGAAGTCATCAAACAGTAGATTGAGAGCATATTGCATCTCCGTTCTAAATGCTTGATAGTTCCTGTGATCCCCCCCAAATTTCTGCACCAATCCAGGCACCTTTCTGGCAAGTGGGGCGGTTTTCCCCTTATCCGCATCTTGCGCAAGCCGCTTTCAAAGACTGTCAGATTGCTGTGATGGGATAATGAGCTGCTTGTGCGTAAAAGCTTAATCCCTCTCTGGTTTGGCTGGTCAACCAAACCCAGGCACTAACGGAGCCCCCAAAGCATGGCTCCGTCAGTCGCTGGTAGAATCTGACAGTGGGCGTCTGCGGAATTTACTCCAACATAAAAGCTGTTTGACGGACATGCGCCTTCGTGACTCTCTGCGTGACAGTTTCCGGCGAGGGGTGGGAGTTGCTAACGGGGGTCTTGATACCTCTGCACTATTCTCACTAGAAGTATCCCAGAGCCTTCCCTCCGATTCCCCTTCCGCTGGAACTCCTGCGCTCCCCCTGCTGGTTCCTGCTTCTGCTGTAGGGTCTCTCCTATTCTCCTGGAGCCTTTCCCCCATCTCTCTCTCTGATGGCAGTTCCCTGACAGTACCTTTTGTTCTGTTACATTTCCAACATTTGTCGTTGTTCCTTTTATTTATTTTTGACAATCTGTCAGGGCTTAGGTACCATCTGTGGTGCATTTTTCTGAAATTCTCCCTTAATAAATCACAAGCAGTAAAATTTATATTTTCCTCCCAAAAAGTTTTCCATCTTTCCAGATCTATCTCATATCCCAAATCGTGCTCCCATTTTAACATGTTTTCCCCTTTCGTCTCTTGTTCTAGGGTGGTTTTCATTAATAGTCTATACATTTTTGCAAGTATTTTTTGATCGCTCTGTAGTATTTCCTTTTCTAATTTTGAGGTTTTATTTTCAAATCCCCCCTTTTTATGTCTTTTTCATAAGTTGCTTTTAATTGATAATATTGTAACCAATTTATTCTAAATGTTTGTAATTGTTCGTAAGTTTTTAATTTAATATTTCCATCTGCTTCCTCTAATATTTCCTTATATGTTGGCCAAGTCTCTTTTACATTACTCTTTAATGTTGTATTTGCTTCCACTGGTGAAACCCATTGGGGAGTTTTCTCAATAATTTTTCCTTTTGTTCTTTCCCAGACATCCAATAGAGCCTTTCTTACTATGTGGTTTGTAATTTTTTTGTGTTGTTCTTTTTTATCATAGAATAAGTAGCCGTGCCAGCCATATATTTTGTCCCAGCCCTCTAATGTTAGGACTTCATTATCTTTTAATAATATCCATTTTTTTATCCAGCACCAACACACTGCCTCAGAATACTTCCTTAAATCTGGCACTGCGAATCCTTCACTTTCTTTTGGGCCCATCATTACTTCTGATTTTATCCTTGCTTTCCCCCCCTGCCATATAAAATTTGCAAGATCTCTTTGCCAGCTTATAAAATATTTAGTTCCTATTACAATTGGAATCGTTTGGAATAAAAGTAGAATTTTGGGGAGTATCATCATTTTAATCATAGATATTCTTCCTCCTAATGATAGTTTTAATTTTCCCCATTTGTCCATACTTCCTTTAATTTCTTTCCATTTTTTAATATAATTATCCTTAAATAAATTTGTATTTTTATTTGTAATCCATATCCCTAAGTAGTTCACTTTATTTTCTATTTTTAGTCCTGTTATTTCTTCTAATTCCTTTTTTCCTTTCTCGCCTATATTTTTAGTTATCAATTTCGATTTATCTTTGTTCAATTTGAATCCTGCTACTTCACCAAATTCTTTCATTCTTTCCAATGCTTTATTTATACTTTCTTTTGGTGTTTCGGTTGTAATGATCACATCATCTGCAAATCCTCTTACTTTATAACACTGTGTCCCAAGACATATGCCCTTTATTTCTTCATCCTTTCTCAGAGCTATTAATAGAGTTTCTAATATTGTTATAAATAGGAGTGGGGATAAAGGACATCCCTGTCGCATCCCTCTCTCTATGTCGAATTCTTCTGTAATTTCGTTGTTTAGGATTAATTTAGCTGTTTGTTTTTTGTAGATTGCTTGAATTCCATTCATAAATCTTTTACCTAAATTTAAGCTTTCACATGTTTTGATCATAAATTTGTTAAAGGACCAGGCAGCCAAGTGGGCATTGCCACTGCTCAGGCAAGACTCCCCCTTGCCGACAGACTATATGGGGTTTTGCAACCATTTGGAGGCCGCATTCGGCAACCCCCAGAAGGAGAGTCAAGCCAACTGGGCAATTAGGCGTTTGAAACAGGGCAAGTCCACTGCGGCCTCCTACACCATGGAATTTCGGCTGTTGGCGCAAGACTTGTCTTGGAATGACTCTGCACTTTGGGACCAGTATCTTGAGGGACTGTCGGACGAGATACTGGACCAGTTGGCCATGATGGATCGTCCCACCATGCTGGACGCCCTTATTCAGCGGAGCCTGCAGATAGAGGATCGGTTGGAGGACCGTCGCCAGGCCCGGGACCGCCAGCACCCCCAGCTCCTGGCTCCTGTCCTTCCCAGCAGGTCCATGCCCGCAGCCGAGTTGCCGGACGAGCCAACGCAGCTCGGGGCTGCGCGACCTCGCCTCTCCCCCTCGGAGAAGATGCGGCGTCGGGAGGGGAACCTGTGTCTTTACTGCGGTGGGAGTGGATATTACGCCCGAACCTGTCCCAAGAAGATGCCAGTCGCAGGAAAACCGCCAACCTCTGTAGCCGAAGGCCCTAGCAACCTGGGGTCCCAAACCATGCAAGAGGGGCCCTCACCAGTGGAATTGTGACATCTCATGGTTCCAGTGCATCTCTACCCTCCAGGTGGGCCCTGGATTCTTACCCACGCTCTGGTAGATTTGGGGGCAACCCGCTCCTATATGGACGCTGCCTTTGCCGCTCATCAGGTGCCACTTCAGAACAAGCCAGAACCGGTACAGGTGGAGGCAATTGACGGACGGCTCCTGTGTTCAGGTGCCGTCACTCGGGAGACCCAGCCCTTGGTCATGTGTCTCCAGCAGCACCGGGAGGTGCGAACTTTTGACATTGCCTCCATGCCCCGGTTCCCCCTGGTGCTCGGGATGGACTGGCTGGAGGCTCACAATGTTCAGATTGACTGGGTCAATCGGACTGTGCACTTTCCAGACCCATGTCCCCATGCTCGGTCCGAGATGCTAGCAGCCGCACCCACTGAGGAGGCTGCATCCACGCTCCCCGCCGAGTACCGGGACTACCAAGACGTGTTCGAGGAACGGGGGGCAGACCAGCTGCCACCGCATCGGTCTTTTGAATGCGGCATAGACCTCCAGCCCGGAGCGCCCCTGCCGGTGAGTCGCTTATACTCTCTAACAGAGCCAGAGCACGAAGCTTTGCAGGACTTCCTGCGCAAGAGCCTGGAGCGTGGTTTCATTAGGCCTTCTACCACCGCTGAGCCAGTGCTCTTCGTTAAGAAGAAATGTGGGGAGTTTCGCCTTTGCCATGATTACCGGGCCCTGAACAAAATTACCATCCTAGACCGGTACCACTTGCCCCTTATTTTGGAGTTGCTGGGGCGGGTGCAAGGGGCACAGGTGTTCACCAAGCTAGACCTCCGGGGGCCCTACAATTTAATTCAGATCCGAGCTGGGGATGAGTGGAAGACAGCATTCAGGACCCGATACGGGCAGTTCAAATACCTGGTTATGCCCCTCCGGATTGTGCAACGCACCCGCTGTGTTCCAACGGTACATCAACCACGTGTTCCAGGACTTGCTAGACAAGTACGTGGTGGTGTACTTGGATGACATTCTGGTTTTCTCCCGTGACCCGGCTCGCCATGAGGGTCATGTCCGGACCGTGCTGCAGCGCTAGCGAGAGCACCGCCTGTATGCGAAGCTCAGCAAGTGCGAGTTCCATCAGCGGTCAGTGGACTTCCTTGGTCACCGACTCTCTCCAGATGGGGTGCAGATGGATCCTGGGAAGGTGGCAGCGGTTCGGGAATGGGCGGCACCTCGGAACCGCAAGGACCTACAGCGTTTCCTGGGGTTCGCCAACAATTACCGGACCTTCATTGCAGATTATGCTCATCGCACCACCCGTTGACCTGGCTACTGCGCCCCAAGATGCCATTTTCCTGGGACAAGGAGGCAGAGGAGGCGTTTCAGGGGTTCAAGGCCTGTTTCCAGAAAGTGCTGATCTTGCAACATCCTGATCCCTCTCGACCCTTTGTGGTAGAGACCGACGCCTCCAGTACGGCTCTCGGTGCCGTCTTGTCTCAGCAGTATGGACCTGATGCGCCACTCTTACCCTGCGCCTTCTATTCCCGCTAGCTCCTTCCAGCGGAGCGTAACTATACCGTATGGGAGCGGGAACTACTGGCCATCAAGGTGGCCTTTGAGGTCTGGCACCACCATCTTGAGGGGGCACGACACCCGGTGGAGGTGAGAACCGACCACCGGAACCTGGAGTACCTCCAGACCACCCGCAAGCAGAACCAAAGGGAGATCCGGTGGGCGTTGTTCTTTTCCCGGTTCCAGTTTCGGATCCGCTACATCCCTAGCTCCCAAAACCAGAAGGCGGATGCCCTGTCCCGGAAACCTGAAGACAACGCTGACACGGTACAGCAAGCAGTACCCACCACGATCCTACCACCGGCTGCGTTCCTGGCCACCCAGGAGGCTGAGACACTGCAGTCTCGGGTGCGGGAACAGCAGCGGGTCGACGCTTGGGCCCAGGAACGACTCCGGGAACTGGCCGAAGGGTCATGCCCTCAGTATCCGGGGCTGGTCTTGCATCAGGGCCTTCTGCTGCACCACGGTCGCCTGTACATTCCGCCAGGGCAACTGCAGGCTGAGGTTCTCCGGATGACCCATGATGCCCCAGCAGCGGGACACTTTAGGCGGTATCGGGCCACCCATCTGGTAAACCGTGAGTTTTGGTGGCCCCGCCTGAAGGCTGACGTGGCTCGCTACGTCGCTGGTTGTGATGTCTGCCGGTGGGCCAAGGGCCCTACCGGGCGACCCCCTGGCCTACTTCAGCCATTGCCAGTCCCACCACATCCTTGGCACACGGTTTTGCTGGACTTTGTAGTGGACTTACCCCCATTTCGTGGCTGTACCTGCCTTCTAGTTTTCTCCGACCATTTCACTAAGATGGTGCACTGTGCCCCCTGCCCATCCGTACCCACAGCTAAGGAAACCGCTCAGCTGTACCTTCAGCATGTCTTCCGCCTGCATGGCCTACCTGAGTGTGTGGTGTCCGCCCAGGGCGTCTAGTTCACATCCTGTTTCTGGTGAGCATTGCACCCGACCCTGGGGACAGAGGTCTGTCTCTCATCAGCCTACCACCCACAGACCGATGGCCAGACAGAACGGGCGAACGCGGTGCTGGTGCAGTACCTCCGGTGTTACTGCAGCTACCAGCAAGATGACTGGGTCGACCACCTAGCATTGGCGGAGTTTGTCTACAACAATGCGGTGAATGCATCCACCCAGCAGACCCCGTTCCAGGCCAGTTAGGGTTATCATCCATGGCTGTTTCCGGATGTGCTGCCGACATCCGTGGTCCCTGCGGTGACGGAGTGGCTTCAGGAGCTCCAGTCCCAGCAACAGCTTTCGATGGAGCAACTGCGCCAGGCCAAGGAGGCGTACAAGGCCCAGGCCGACCGCCACCGCCAGGTGGGGCCGGAACTCCACGTCGATGACCTGGTATGGCTCTCCACTCGCCACCTCCACCCCTCTCGACCTTCGGGGAAGCTGGACACCCGTTTCACCGGCCCGTTTCCTATCGTGGACCAGGTCTCGCCTGTGGCATTCCGTCTCCGGATGCCCGCAACCCTGAAGGTTCACCCGGTATTCCACAGGTCCCTTCTGAGTCCAGTGGCCTCACCCAACGAGTTCCACCCGAACCATCCCCGACTGCAGTCAGTTTTGGTTTGGGGGAGCCTGAGTATGAGGTGGAACACATTCTGGACTCCCGATACCGCAGGGGAAATCTGCAGTATCTCATAGACTAGAAGGGGTATGGACCGGAGGACCATTCCTGGGAACCAGCAGCCAACGTCCACGTGCCTGCCTGCCTCCGAGACTTCCATGCGGCGTACCCCAGCAAGCCGGGTCCAGACCCTTGATTGAGGGGGGGGGGCTGGGAATTCGATTCAGAGGCTGAACCGG
Source organism: Podarcis melisellensis (assembly GCF_964234715.1). NCBI lineage: Eukaryota > Metazoa > Chordata > Lepidosauria > Squamata > Lacertidae > Podarcis > Podarcis melisellensis. The sequence continues at coordinate 35,856,572 of NC_138535.1, read as the reverse complement.
AGGAATCCCAGCCTGCACAGGAGTCCCCACCTCCAGGGCCGGCTGAACTGGGGCAAGGCCTTGATTCTGAAGCGCCTGCACCTGTGCCGGATCCTCAGGAGCAGACACCAGGTGAATCCACTCTGGCTCCGGAGGTGGTTGAGGACTCAGTGCCTACAGGTGAGTCTTCCCCTGGGCCCAGTAACCCTTCAGCCTCTCCTGAACTGGAGAGGCTCAGGGCAGAGAGGCGAAGGGAACTGGTTTCTCCCAGGTGGAATGCTCGCCTTAAGGCCAGGAGAGGTGGGTCTCCTGGGGGCCGGTACCGCCCTCTCCTCAGAGAAGATAAAGGCCAGTCAGCCCGGTCCCAGGTTGCGGGAGCAACGTCGTTGAAGAGCTGTTTTGGCCAGCATCCAGTCCTGTTCCCCCAGAGTTCCTGTCCTTGCCCGGCGTCTCGCTGTGGACCCCGCTTCGGCCGAGGAGGACTGTCTGCCGACCCTCAACTCAGGTCCTGGACCTCGCCCCACGGTAACCTCCCCCCTGGACCAGCTCAGTATTTCTCCTTTATCAGTATCAGCTCAGTATTTCATTCATAATTAATTACAATTTGGGTGTTATTATTTCCTCTATTTTTTAATAATATGTTACTGAGATTCTGTCTGGTCCAGGCATTTCCCCTCCTTCATATTTTTAATCACTTTTTTAATCTCTTCAAGTTCAATATTTGAATTTAATATTGCATATTCTTCTTCTATATCTGGTAGTCTATTTTCTGATAGGTATTTTTGAATTATCTTTTCCTCTTTTAATTCTACTTTATATAAATTTTTGTAATATTTTATAAAATTTTCTTTAATTTGTTTTGGGTCAATGATTTCCTTTTCTTCGTCAATAATTCTATTTATTACTCTTTCTACCTGTCTTTCTTTGATAAACCATGCCAGCATCCTACCCGGTTTATTTGCCAGTTCAAAATATCATTGTTTCATCCATATAATTGTTTTCTCTACTTCCCTATTTATTAAATTTGATAGGTGGGCTTGTAAATTCTTTATTTGTTGGAGGATATCTTCATTCTCTGGGTTTTTCACTAGGTCTTTTTCTTTCTCTCTTATTTGTTTATTTATTTCCATAATATTATTACCGGTATCTTTATTTCTCCTTATCTTTCCCTTTTGTTGTACAGTGGTGCCTCGCAAGACGAAATTAATTCGTTCCGCAAGTTTTTTCGTCTTGCGAAGCACGGTTTCCCATAGGAATGCACTGAAAATCAATCAATGCGTTCCTATGGAAACCGCCTTCAGACCAGGTCCGGGGACAGTCTGTCCCTCGACCTCTTCTGAAGGCTGGGGGGGGGGGACAAGGGCTTTTCTTCCCACCCCCAGCATTTAAAAAAACCCCGGGACAGCAGAGGACTTCTCCGCTGTCCCGGGGTTTTTTAAAATGCTGGGGGTGGGAAGAAAAGCGGGACTCCACTGTCCCGGGGCGATTTTAAAGCCCCCGGGAAGGCAGGTGGGGGGAAGGCCAGCGGGGGCCGAAAGTCTTTGCTCCCCCCCGCCTGCCTTCAAAAGCCATCCGGGATAGCGGAGAAACGCAGTGCGTTTCTCCGCTCTCCCGGGAAGGAAGGCAGGAGCAAAGACCTTTGCCCCCCGCCGGCCTTCAGAAGAGGTCCAGGACCTCTTCTGAAGGCCGGCGGGGGGCAAAAGTTTTTGCTCCCCCCCGCCTGCCTTCAAAAGCCGTCCGGGATAACGGGAAGCGCTTCCCTGCTATCCCGGACCGCTTTTAAAATGCTGGCGGTGGGGAGCAAAGCCTTTCGGCCCCCGCCGGCCTTCCTGGACCTCTTCTGAAGGCCGGAGGGGGGGGGGAAAGGCTTTGCTCCCCACCGCCAGCATTTAAAAGAGGTCCCCGGAGATTTCCCTATGGGCTTTCTTCTTGCGAAGCAAGCCCATAGGGAAATTCGTCTTGCGAAGCAACTCGCAAACGGAAAACCCTTTCGTCTTGCGGGTTTTCCGTCTTGCGAGGCATTCGTCTTGCGGGGCACCACTGTATTACAAACCCTCTCATATAGGCTTTGCTCGCTTCCCAAATCATTTTTTTTATCCGTATCCTGATTTTCATTTATTTCATAAAATTCTTTCAATATTTCCTTTGCCCTTTTAACCCTTTGATCGTCTCTCCATACCTCCTCGTTCATTTTTCACCTTCCCTTAGTATGATTTTGAAATTTCATTATTACCGATACCGGATTATGATCTGATATCAATCTGTTTAGTATTTCTGCTTTTTCTAAACTTAACATCAGCTTTTTTGTTAGCCATATTGCGTCGATTTGTCCCCCAGATTTTTTTGCGTCCGAGTAATGGGTTATATCTTTAACACTTGGATTTTCTGTTCCACGGCTTTTAGACTCCAGAACTGGCACAAACAGGGATGGGACTCTGCTTCAGTTCAAAGGGAGGTATGATTGGCAGGCAAGGTGACACAGCCAGTTAGGTGGGAGGGAGGAGGAGGAGGGTGGGGAGGTCACAAGGGAGAAAAGAGCTCTGCACCTCAGCTCAGAATTATTTTGGAAGAGTGGAGGGGAACAGAGGAAACCTTTCTTCCCTTTCAGTCTTTTCTCTCCCCCTCCTTTTTCCTTTTTTTCCTTTTCTAAGAATACGCTACACAGAATTTCCGAGGGGGGAATTCGCTAGGGATCTCGCCTTCCCCAGAAACCCCTCCACATAGCTAGGGCGCGAGACAATGAGCTCGAGAAAGCCCTTTCCTTCCCCTGTCGCACCAAGCACCACATCTTTTTTTAAGAAGAAAAGACCCTGCTTCCCTCTTTCTGGTATGAAAGCCTATCAATATGAGCAGGGACTTGGGCATGAACTCTGTATTTACATACTGCTGCGTATAGCCCAATCAAAAGCATCGGATTTGGACAGCTAGCCAATAGCGCTTAGCGGCCTCTAGTGGACAGAATCTGTCTTGGGCTGCTGCCTGTTTCCCTTCTGCGGGCAGCGGAGCTTCGCCAGCTTGACTGAGCTCCTGAGTGGCCGCCTGTTGAGAGAACAATGGACTCAGTCCATCAAAAGCCCATGAACTGGTTTCTATTGCCCAAAGTGATCCTTTGTTGCAAGAAATCTGTCAAGCCACTTCACCTATGGAATGCTGGCTTAGGAAAAGCCCCTCACTTCAGAAAATCCACCCCCTGCATCAATTTCCTCCATTCCAACGCCATTCTTGCCCTTAAGGAAAGGACTATTTCCCCCTCTATCTCCAGGGTCAAAGGTGACACTTACTGAGCAGTTAGTTGGCCCAAAGGTGACACTTACTGAGCAGTTAGTTGGCCAAAGAAACCAAGAGCCCATCCCCAGACTTGCCCCAGGGTATGGATGTGCAGGAGGGACGCGGGGGGCGCTGCGGTCTAAACCGTAGAGGCCTAGGGCTTGAGGATCAGAAGGTTGGCGGTTCGAATCCCCACGACGGGCTGAGCTCCCGTTGCTCGGTCCCTGCTCCTGCCAACCTAGCAGTTTGAAAGCACGTCCAAGTGCAAGTACAGTGGTGGCTCGCAAGACGAAATTAATCCATTCCGTGAGGCTCTTCGTATAGCGTTTTTTTCGTCTTCCGAAGCAAGCCCATTGACAGCTTAGCGGATTAGCGCTATTAGCGGTTTAACGGCTTTTAGCGATCAGCTGTTAAGCGGCTTATCAGCGGATCAGCTGATAAGCGGCTTAGCGTCTTAGGAAAAGGGGGGGGGAGGTAAAAAAAACCCGCAGGAACTCGCAAGACATTTTCGTCTTGCGAAGAAGCCCATAGGGAAATTCGTTTTGTGAAGCGCCTCCAAAATGGAAAACCCTTTCGTCTAGCGGGTTTTCCGTCTTGCGAGGCGTTCGTCTTGCGGGGCACCACTGTAGATCAATAGGTGCCGCTCCGGCGGGAAGGTAAACGGTGTTTCCGTGTGCTGCTCTGGTTTGCCAGAAGCGGCGTAGTCCTGCTGGCCACATGACCCGGAAGCTTTATGGCGGCTCCCTCGGCGGCCAATAAGGTGAGATGAGCGCTGCAACCCCGAGTCGGTCATGACTGGACCTAATGGTCAGGGCTCCCTTTACCTTTAGCTTTACTTAAGAGGTGCCTGGACATGTTTGCCTATGGCCTGTCCACCGTCCCTCAGACCTGTGGGAATGTTCAGGGATGCAGGAGAGGATACATTGTCTGATTATATGCTTATCCAACTTGTCTTAACAAGTTCCACAATTTAGCAGAGTAACATTCCCCTCTTCTAAAATTGGCAGCGGATGCCTTTGCTCAGGCTCGCTAAAGCCTCTATAATAACTGTTCTGGTATTTTCCCCTTATTCCCTCATAAAAGATAAGACACGACACAGTCTTCCATAAAAGTATAAAACGAGTTTACTCACATTCTGTTCACAATCGGATCCCAGAAGGCAGACTTAGCTTAGAAAAGTAACATACACTTGAAAACTATTCCATAAGAAGACAGTCCCTTTGTCCTCTCTTGGCTGGAGGCCAAGAGGGCATCTTTGGCTAAGCAGATCTTGCTTCTTCGATGCATGTGGTGAAAGAGAGAGAGAGATGGCTGCCCTGCCCTGTGCTTTTGTCCTTACCTGCACAGGTGAGGCCACACCCACCTTTAGTCACATGTAGAGGAAGTTTCTCCCAGCCCAGAAGGAAACAGGAAGTTTACCTGCTGGCTGGACAAACATTCCTCCCCATGTGTAAACATGTGCACTCTAGGAATGTTGTACTTGACTGCTCTTGTGTTTCACATCCCACAAGAGCATGTGGTGGGCCGGACTATATTGTGAAAAAATATAGTAGCCTCACACCCCGCAATTTTCCTCATCAATGCCAACTCACCCATAGAGGCAGAATAGGAAGCCAGCCCTCCAGGACTTGCTCCTCTGCTGTAAACCTAGTTAAAGTTGAGCTGCAGCGTAAGACCAAGCACTGCGCGCCTCTCACAGAATCAAAGGCTAAAATTGGGCCAAGTGCTTCTCTCTCTTTTTTTTAAATGGATGTTTATTAAAATTTTATAAACAGGAAAAAATTACAGAATAAAAAAGAGAAAAAATAAAAATACAAAAAATACAAAAATAGAAATGAAAAATACAAAATACATAGAAAATAGATAATAGGGACTTCCGGTGGAGCGCGGAACCTACTGCAGGCGAGGGTTCTTTCTGCGGAGGAAACCCTTGCTTTTTCGCCAGATTTTGGAGGTCTTTAGGGCGCCAAAACCTTCCTTTAACCCTCTGGTGGGTGGCCAGAGGTCCAGGTACCCGGCAGTGCCAGGCAGCCGCCCGTCCGGTCGTCAGGTAGTCTTTTTGGAAAAGGCGAAGAGTACGACGGAACGAGCGGTCGGCAGTCGGGCAGCCATTACAGCGGCGTTAGAATGGCGATTTAGCGAAGCCCCGAGCCTGCGAGGGATAGCGCTCCACTCTCAGAGACGAAGAAACTCGGGACCATAAAACAGACTTACTCTTTAAATTGGATATAAAATACACCAAGGAAGTCCCCGAGTAAAAAGTGGAGGAAGCTCGAGTTCAGCGTCGGTTTTGACTTCATTGGAGGAACGACGCAGCGCCGCGAGCAGAGCCCGAAAAAGAAAGTAAGTTACCGCCAGTGGATACTGTTTCCGTCTCCCTCGGGCAGCTAAAGTTGAAAGTAAAAAGAAACCCCCCTTTTTCTTTTACAAAGGGGGGAAAGCTAAGAGGGAGCAGAAAGGAGGCGAGATAGAGGAAAATACCCAGACAACAGGGCTACCGCATAGTTGGAATACAGACGGGACTGCTTACTAAAATATCCCTGGGAAACTTTAAGCAGCTAGAAGACTCTCCAACGCCATTTCAGGTGGGGGAAATAAGAAGAGGTGCCTCAGACGCCATTTTAAAGCTCTAAAAGTGATTCTTAAAACTCTTAATCAACGGGATATAGGACATTAAAAACTTGCAGTTCACTGCTGGAGGGGTTTACCCCCGTATCCACCATCGTCTGACTGCGTTGCCATTCCGGTTGGGGAAGTCAACTAAAAGAAATTTCTTTTTGGAGGTCGGGAGCACACACTGCGTTTTTTTTTCTTTCCTCTTAGAACTAAAGGGAACTTTATTTGTACCTCCTCATTCGCACTTCTCCTGAGCTTTGGTTATAGGGAGAGAACTCTCCTCCTGGCTCAACGAAATATGAACGTTCATTGTTAAGATACAGCCATCCCGTTTACCTAAACTGTTAGTTTGAACCCAGCCTTATAGCTCCGGAAGCCACCTTCTCACGACGCTCATCATCTAAACCTGGACTGTGGGGACTATTCGGAATATTTGGACTACCAAATCCATAATACTGTCTGGATTGCCGGGACTACTTGAACTGCTAAAAATTTATAAGTTAAATTCTCGGATATCAGGTTAATTGGACATTAGGATTTTGACCGGAACCAACTATTGATGTGAGCCCTGTTTGGGGAGATAAATTCAGTTTTTTCGGCAGACCTCGGTTGGAATAGCCCGAATAGGGGCAGGAAGATTATAATTTGTATGATTTTGAGACTCAACGCTGAGCTATCTTACTACTAGGCTCAGAGGGGAAGGGGCTGTAGTTAAATATAAAATATTTGGAGGGGAGTTTTAAATAAAGCTATTGTACCCCGTACCGTTTATAGCGATCTGCTGTTTACTTAGGTAAGGCCGAATATCTTCTATTCCTCCTGTTACTGCCCCCTAGTGGTGGCAAATTGGGTAGCGGTTTAGGGATAAGCTCTAAACCCAAGAGACGTCTCAAAGGTAATAGTTTTGTAACAGTTTTGATATTCGGGAAGACGGTTTGCCAGGGAATAACAAGTGGATTATTTGACATCTAAACAGACGGGACAATGTCACATACTCAAAAAAAAGGGGCGGAGGGGGGGACCCCATCTGACAGGAAAAGCTCAAAACAGGAAACGGAATTTAAAACAGAAATTTTGAGGATGTTCGCAGAAATAAAGCAAAGTGAGAAAAACTTAGAGACAAAACTAGAGCAGGTAGATAAAAAAATTGGAAAAATGGACAAAAAAATTGAAGAGACAGTAAGTGAGTTTAAAGGACAGATTAAGGAGATATCAAAAAGAATGGATGAGGGGCTAAAAAAGACCAAACAGGAAATGAAAGAGATGAGAAGGGAAGAAGAAAAAATGAAAGGTGAGATAGCAGACTTGCACAAAACGCAAGAAGACTTAAAAGACTCTATCGCGATGAATGAACTCAAACAAAGAGAAGTGAATTTAAGGCTGAGACAGATCCCGGAACTACAAAATGAAAATATAAAAGAGAGATTGATAAAGGAAATAGCACAATGGATGGGGTTAGCGGAGGAGGAAGTGGCAGAAACAATACAAAATGCATATAGACTGAGAACTAAAACAAGCAAAGCGAAGAAACTCCCAGGAGACTGCTTAGTCATGTTTAAAGATAAAGAGATGAGAAACCTGATTTTGCAAAAAAACAGAGAGAAGAGACTGTACATCGACGGAAATTACATAATTATATTTAAAGATATCCCAATAAGACTGTTGAAGCGAAGAGAACCCTATAAACCACTGGTATACCTGCTTAAGAAAAACAGAATAGATTTTCGCTGGGAATTTCCGGAGGGCGTCTCTTTCTTTTACAAAGGAATCAAAAGAAGGCTGACAAATCCCGAGGAAATAGGAAAGTTCACAAGAAGATATAAAGATCTCCAACATGGAGAGGAAGAGCCGAAAGGGGCCGAAGGGGGAAAAGGACGGAGGGAGGACATAGAATCAGGAGAAGAGGAAGAACTGATCGAAAGAAAGCCAGAGGAAGAGGAAGAAGATACAGAAGGAGAAGAGTCAGAGAGACTTTAGGTTAAATAAATTAAAGAAACAAAATAAAATAAAATGTCACTAAAATTATGGAGTTGGAATGTTAATGGTTTGAACGACAAGAAGAAACGGAATGGAATTGAGCGTATTTTAAAAAAGGCAAACCCGGATGTCATGTGCTTACAAGAAACGCATATGGCTAAAAAACACAGGAAAATCCTGGTCAATAGGAGGTTAGGGAATGAATTCATTTCTTCAGATAGTGGGAAAAAAGAGGTGTAGTACTTTACATTAAAAACAAAATTGAGGCGCACCAATTATTTAAGGATGAGGAAGGAAGGATAATTGCGGTACGCATTAAATGGCAAGGTGAAACAATGATAATAGTAGGGATTTATGCCCCTAATGGGAATAAAACAGAATTCTTTAGCGCACTGGAAGAAAAGTTATTTGAATATATAGACCAAAAAATCATAATAATGGGAGATCTGAACGATGTGGTCTCAAATGATATGGATAGACTAAGAAACTCAAAGAACAAACAAGGAAAATTACCCAAGACATTCTTCACATTAGTTAAAAATTGTAACCTCGTCGATATATGGAGATTGAAACACCCCCTTGAGAAACAATTTACATATCACTCCGAACCGAACCAATCATTTTCAAGAATAGACCAAATATGGATATCGAATGAACTGACACCAAGAATTAAAAAAATCGAAATCCAGCCCAAAGTAATATCTGATCACAACCCAATTGAAATGGAGGTGAAGGGATTGGAAGAGCGAACATAAAGATGGAGACTAAATGATAACCTACTGGATGATCAAAGATTTGTTGAAAGAACCCGAAAAAAATTAGGAGAATACTTTTTAGATAATATAGATAAAGGGGTGAAAACAAGTTCGGTCTGGGATGCCAGTAAGGCAGTAATGAGGGGCCTCTTTATTCAACAAAGTGCCTTGAAAAAAAAGAATAGAGATAAGAGGTCAAAAGAGATCCTGAGACAGATAATGGACAATGAACAAAAGTTGATTAAAACACCAAATAATGAAAGAATAATGCAGGAAATAAAATCCCTTCAATCACAATTTGCAATGATAATAAACAAGGAGGTCGAGTGGAATATCAAAAGGTTAAGACAAAAAAATTTCGAATTTGCCAATAAATCAGGTAAATGGCTTGTGTGGCAAGTCAGAAGAAGGAAAGAGCAAAACACAATTAACAAATTACTAATAAATGGAGAAGAAACAACCGACTCGAAGGAAATCAGGAAAGGATTCACGGATTTCTATGAGCAACTATACAGATACAAAGAAAGGAATAACAAGAAAAAAATAGAAAGATATTTAAAAGAAAAGAGCGTCAAAAAAATGTCTCCTGAGCAAAAAGAACAGCTAAACGCCCCAATAGATAGATTAGAGACAGAAGAAGTGATAAAAGATTTGAAAAGAGGGAAAGCACCGGGCCCCGATGGTTTCACATCGAGTTATTATAAAGAATTCAAAGATACGTTGATGACACCGCTAATTGAAGTAATGAATAATATTCTAAAAGAAAGAGATATGCCCGGAACGTGGAAAGAGGCCTTTATTACAATCATCCCAAAACAAGATGCAGACCTAACACAAGTTAAGAATTATAGACCCATCTCTTTATTAAACACAGACTATAAGATATTCGCTGGCATCCTGGCTAAAAGATTAAAAAAGATATTAACAAGGATAATACATGAAGACCAGACAGGCTTTCTTCCGGGCAGGTTAATAAGAAGTAATACAAGACATATAATCAATCTCATTGAATATTTATCTGAGAGCTCTGACAAACCAGCTAGCTTAATCTTTGTAGATGCGGAGAAAGCTTTCGATAATGTTATCTGGGATTTTATGTTAAAAAACCTGGAAGTAATGGAGGTGGGACAAGAATTTCTAAATGGTATAAGGTCAATATACACTGAGCAGAAGGCGAGACTGATAGTCAATAACGTTATGACTGAGGATATAAAAATATGTAAGGGGACGAGGCAAGGCTGTCCGCTCTCGCCACTGCTCTTTATAGTGGTCTTAGAAGTACTTTTGAACGCAATAAGACAAAATAAATAAAAGGGGTGACACTAGGTTCAAATAAGTATAAAGTCAAAGCTTATGCGGATGACGTGGTCCTAACGGTAGAAGAACCTACAGAAAGTATAAAGGCGATTCTGGACGAGATGGAGGAATTTGGGAAATTGGCTGGTTTCAAAATGAATAAGAGCAAGACAAAAATGATTGTTAAAAATATGGACCAGGATGCGGTGGCTACTCTGCAACAACAAACTGAAATTGAAGTAGTTAAAAAGATAAAGTATTTGGGAATTTGGATTACTAACAAAAATATCGACTTATACCAAAATAACTATGTCCCGGTTTGGAACAAAATTAAAAAAGACCTGGAGGTATGGGCCAGATTAAAATTATCGCTCTGGGGAAGGATCTCCATGGTAAAAATGATGCTGCTACCCAAGCTCCTATTTCTGTTTCAAACACTCCCCATATTAAAAGGAACAAAAAACTTTAAAGAATGGCAAAAAGCGATCTCCAGATAAGTTTGGGAAGGGAAGAAGCCCAGAATTAAATTCAAGCTACTAACAGATGCAACAGAAAGGGGGGGCTTCGCTCTGCCGGACATGAGATTATACTACGAAGCATCGTGTCTGTGCTGGATAAAAGAGTGGGTCAAGTTGGAAAACAGAGAGCTATTAGACCTCGAAGGATACAATAATAAATTTGGGTGGCATGCGTACTTATGGAAGGATAAAAAAAGGGTGCACAGGGGCTTCTGTAGTCATATATTTAAGGGTCCATTAATAGAGGTTTGGGACAGGTACAAAGATATACTAGAGCCGAGAACACCACATTGGTTATCACCGCAGGAGTTAACAAGTGTAAAGAAAGTCAACATGGAGGAAAGATGGGGGAAGTATGGAGAAATGGTCATCAACGAAGGAGGGAAATGGAAAGTTAAACCATACGACCAGATTAAAACGCTTACACAGGGCTGGCTGCACTACTTCCAGATTAATGAGATGTTTAAAACAGACGTAAAGGAAAGGGGTTACGAGGGGAAAGAATCAATATTCCAAAAGGAGATAGTAAATAGTGAATATAAAAACCTCTCTAAAATGTATAAAATTTTACTAGAATGGTACACGAAGGATGAGGAGGTGAAGTCAGTGATGGTACAATGGGCCAGGGATATCGGGTATAACATCCAGATGGAAGACTGGGAAAAGCTCTGGAGAGTCAATATAAAATTTACGGCCTGTACGCTACTTAAGGAAAACGTGATGAAGATGCAGTACAGGTGGTATATGACCCCCGTAAAACTGGCCAAGATGTATAAGATAGATAATAAATGCTGGAAGTGCAGACAAAAGGTAGGGACATTCTATCATCAATGGTGGGAGTGCAAAAAAATTAAAAGTTTCTGGGAGGAAATTTACAACGAATTGAAAAAGATGCTGGGTTATACCTTTGTTAAAAAACCGGAAGCCTTTTTACTATGTATACTGGGAAAAGAGATTAAGAGAAAAGATTACAAACTCTTCCAGTATGCGGTGACAGCAGCCAGAATTGTGATAGCTCAGAGGTGGAAGCAGGAGGAAATCCCAACGGTGGCAGATTGGAGAGCAAAATTGATAGAGTACGCGGAGTTGGACAAATTAACAGGGAAAATAAGATATTTAAAAGATCAAAAGTTTATAGAGGACTGGGGGAAATTTGTGGGTTACCTGGAGAATAAATGTTCAGTTAACACAACGCTGGTGGGGTTTAAAGAGGCTCTGTAAAGAATTAACAGGTATTGTTTAAACGAAAGAAGTTATAAAAATAGTATGAATGGCAATATGAAGAAATGGAATGCGACTCTAAGATCTAACTACGAATGAATGTCATCGACGTTGAAGGAAGTCCAAAATGTATGAGAAACGTTGAAACTTGGATTTGTTGTATATATAATGGAATTTAATAAAATTTTAAAATGCAAAAAAAAAAAAAATAGATAATAAGTTGTTGTTGTTGTTGTTGTTTAGTCGTTTAGTCGTGTCCGACTCTTCGTGACCCCATGGATCAGAGAACGCCAGGCACCTCTGTCCTCCACTGCCTCCCGCAGTTTGGTCAAACTCATGCTGGTAACCTTGAAAACACTATCCAGCCATCTCCTCCTCTGTCGCCCCCTTCTCCTTGTGCCCTCCATCTTTCCCAACATCAGGGTCTTCTCCAGGGAGTCTTCTCTTCTCATGAGGTGGCCAAAGTACTGGAGCCTCAGCTTCACAATCTGTCCTTCCAGTGAGCACTCAGGGCTGATTTCCTTCAGTATGGAGAGGTTTGATCTTCTTGCAGTCCATGGGACTCTCAAGAGTCTCCTCCAGCACCATAATTCAAAAGCATCAATTCTTCGGCGATCAGCCTTCTTTATGGTCCAGCTCTCACTTCCATACATCACTATTGGGAAAACCATAGCTTTAACTATACGAACCTTTGTTGGCAAGGTGATGTCTCTACTTCTCAATATGCTGTCTAGGCCTGTCATTGCCCTTCTCCCAAGAAGCAGGCGTCTTTTAATTTCGTGGCTGCTGTCACCATCTGCAGTGATCATTGAGCCCAAGAAGGTGAAATCTCTCACTACCTCCATTTCTTCCCCTTCTATTTGCCAGGAGGTGATGGGACCAGTGGCCATGATCTTCGTTTTTTTGATGTTGAGCTTCAGACCATATTTTGCACTCTCCTCTTTCACCCTCATTAAAAGGTTCTTTAATTCCTCCTCACTTTCTGCCATCAAGGTTGTGTCATCTGCATATCTGAGGTTGTTGATATTTCTTCCGGCAATCTTAATTCCGGCTTCAGATTCATCCAGCCCAGCCTTTCGCATGATGAATTCTGCATATAAGTTAAATAAGCAGGGAGACAAAATACAGCCTTGTCGTACTCCTTTCCCAATTTTGAACCAATCAGTTGTTCCATATCCAGTTCTAACTGTAGCTTCTTGTCCCACATAGAGATTTCTCAGGAGACAGATGAGGTGATCTGGCACTCCCATTTTTTTAAGAACTTGCCATAGGTTGCCGTGGTCGACACAGTCAAAGGCTTTTGCATAGTCAATGAAGCAGAAGTAGATGTCTTTCTGGAACTCTCTAGCTTTCTCCATAATCCAGCGCATGTTTGCAATTTGGTCTCTGGTTCCTCTGCCTCTTCTAAATCCAGCTTGCACTTCTGGGAGTTCTCGGTCCACATACTGCTTGAGCCTTCCTTGTAGAATTTTAAGCATAACCTTGCTAGCATGTGAAATGAGTGCAATTGTGCGGTAGTTGGAGCATTCTTTGGCACTGCCCTTCTTTGGGACTGGGATGTAGACTGATCTTCTCCAATCTTCTGGCCACTGCTGAGTTTTCCAAACTTGCTGGCATATTGAGTGTAGCACCTTAACAGCATCATCTTTTAAAATTTTAAATAGTTCAGCTGGGATACCATCACTTCCACTGGCCTTGTTATTTGCAGTGCTTTCTAAGGCCCATTTGACTTCACTTTCCAGGATGTCTGGCTCAAGGTCAGCAACCACACTACCTGGGGTGTATGAGACATCCATTTCTTTCTGGTATAATTCCTCTGTGTATTCTTGCCACCTCTTCTTGATGTCTTCTGCTTCTGTTAGGTCCTTTCCACTTTTGTCCTTTATTATGGAAATCTTTGTACGAAATGTTCCTTTCATATCTCCAATTTTCTTGAACAGATCTCTGGTTCTTCCCATTCTATTGCTTTCCTCTATTTCTTTGCATTGCTCGTTTAAGAAGGTCTTCTTGTCTCTCCTTGCTATTCTTTGGAAATCTGCATTCAATTTCCTGTATCTTTCGCTATCTCCCTCGCATTTTGCTTGCCTTCTCTCCCCCGCTATTTGTAAGGCCTCGTTGGACAGCCACTTTGCTTTCTTGCATTTGCTTTTCATTGGGATGGTTTTAGTTGCTGCTTCCTGTATAATGTTGCGAGCCTCCATCCATAGTTCTTCAGGCACTCTGTCCAGCAAATCTAAATCCTTAAACCTGTTCCTCACTTCCACTGTGTATTCATAAGGGATTTGACTTAGATTGTATCTTACCGGCCCAGTGGTTTTTCCTACTTTCTTCAGTTTAAGCTTGAATTTTGCTATAAGAAGCTGATGATCTGAGCCACAGTCAGCTCCAGGTCTTGTTTTTGCTGACTGTATAGAGCTTCTCCATCTTTGGCTGCAGAGAATATAATCAATCTGATTTCGATGCTGCCCATCTGGTGATGTCCATGTGTAGAGTCGTCTCTTGTGTTGTTGGAAAGCGTGTTTGTGATGACCAGCTTGTTCTCTTGACAGAACTCTATTAGCCTTTGCCCTGCTTCGTTTTGATCTCCAAGGCCAAACTTGCCAGTTGTTCCTTTTATCTCTTGACTCCCTACTTTGGCATTCCAATCCCCTATGATAAGAAGAACATCCTTCTTTGGTGTCACTTCTATAAGGTGTTGTAAGTCTTCATAGAATTGGTCAATTTCAGTTTCTTCAGCACCAGTAGTTGGTGCATAAACTTGGATTACTGTGATGTTAAAAGGTCTGCCTTGGATTCGTATCGAGATCATTCTATCATTTTTGAGATTGCATCCCAGTACAGCCTTCGCCACTCTTTTGTTGACTATGAGGGCCACTCCATTTCTTTTACGGGTTTCTTGCCCACAGTAGTAGATATGATGGTCATCCGAACTGAATTCACCCATTCCCGTCCATTTTAGTTCACTGATGCCCAGGATGTCAATATTTATTCTTGCCATCTCATTTTTGACCACCTCCAACTTACCCAGGTTCATGGTTCTTACATTCCAGGTTCCTATGCAATATTTTTCTTTACAGCATTGGACTTTCCTTTCGCTTCCAGGCATATCCGCAACTGAGCGTCCTTTCGGCTTTGGCCCAGCCGCTTCATCAGCTCTGGATCTACTTGTACTTGCCCTCCGCTCTTCCCCAGTAGCATGTTGGACGCCTTCCGACCTGAGGGGCTCATCTTCCAGCGTCATAACTTTTATATGCCTGTTGTCTTTGTCCATGGAGTTTTCTTGGCGGGGATACTGGAGTGGCTTGCCGGTTCCTCCTCCAGGTGGATCACGTTTGGTCAAAACTCTCCACTATGACCTGTTCATCTTGGGTGCCCTGCTCGGCATAGTTCATAGCTTCTCTGAGTTCTTCAAGCCCCTTCGCCACGGCAAGGCAGTGAGAAAAACACAATTAAAAACAAATCAATCTTTCCATATCTTAAGGTTCATTTACTTATTTTCCTGACCTCCTCACGCCTCCCTTTTTTGTATTCCAGTTTACATGGTAATTCAGCAAATCCTTACCCTCATTGTTTTTATCTTAATTTTATATCATAACATGTTGAACTTCATATTTTCATCTAATTATCAATCCAATTTTTACAAATTCTTTTAACTGGGTTTCTAAGGCCATCTCATTTCAATCCTACATCATTTTAACATTCATAAATTTTACAGTGTTTCTGCAGATCCTTACCCTCACTGTTTTTAAATTAATTCTATATCTTAACATATTAAAACTTCGTATCTTCATCTGATGATCAATCCATTTTTACATATTCTTTTAATTTTGTTGCTGAAGCCGTTTCATTTCAATCCAACATCATTTTAAGATTCATAAATTTTACAGTGTTTCTGCAGATAGTCTTTAAATTTCTTCCAGTCTTCTTCCACCAACTCTTCTCCCTGGTCTCGGATTCTGCCAGTCATTTCTGCCAATTCCATATAGTCTATCACTTTCATCTGCCATTCTTCCAGGGTGGGTAGATCTTGTGTCTTTGCAATAAGTATTCTTGCTGCTGTTGTTGCATACATGAAGAAAGCTCTATCCTTCTTTGGCACCGATTGGCCGACCATGCCCAGGAGAAAGGCCTCTGGTTTCTTCAGGAAGGTATATTTAAATACCTTTTTCATTTCATTATAGATCATTTCCCAGAAAGCCTTAATCTTTGGGCATGTCCACCAAAGGTGAAAGAATGTACCTTCATTTTCTTTACACTTCCAACACTTATTATCGGGCAAATGGTATATTTTTGCAAGCTTGACTGGTGTCATGTACCACCTGTATATCATTTTCATAATATTCTCTCTTAAGGCATTACATGCCGTGAATTTCATACCTGTGGTCCACAACTATTCCCAGTCAGCAAACATTATGTTATGTCCAACATCTTGTGCCCATTTTATCATAGCAGATTTAACCATTTCATCCTGAGTATTCCATTTCAACAGCAAGTTATACATTCTTGATAAAATCTGAAGTTTTGGGATCTAACAGTTCTGTTTCCAATTTTGATTTTTCCACCTGGAAACCAATTTTTTTCTCCAAGTTATAGGCCTCCCTTATTTGATAATAATGAAACCAGTCTCGCACTTTATCTTTTAGTTTCTCAAAACTCTGCAGTTTCAGTTTGGCACCCTCCTGTTCCAAAATCTCCCAATACAGTGGTGCCTCGCAAGACGAAATTAATCCGTTCCGTGAGGCTCTTCGTATAGCGGTTTTTTCGTCTTCCGAAGCAAGCCCATTGACAGCTTAGCGGATTAGCGCTATTAGCAGTTTAGCGGCTTTTAGCGATCAGCTGTTAAGCGGCTTATCAGCGGATCAGCTGATAAGCGGCTTAGCGTCTTAGGAAAAGGGGGGGGGAGGTAAAAAAAACCGCAGGAACTCGCAAGACATTTTCGTCTTGCGAAGAAGCCCATAGGGAAATTCGTTTTGTGAAGCGCCTCCAAAACGGAAAACCCTTTCGTCTAGAGGGTTTTCCGTCTTGCGAGGCGTTCGTCTTGCACCACTGTATTTTGCCCAACAATTTCCCACATTTATTTGCCGATTCAAATGTCTTTTGTCTCATCTGTTTGATCTTCCATTTGATTTCCTGATTGATCAGTTTCGTGTATTGTACTTGATATAACTTTATCTCTTTCAGGATTTCCTGTGATTTTGGTTTTGCTCTCAGTCTCTTTTCTCCTTCCTTTATTTTCTCCAGAATTTTATCCTTTTTTTTCATTTTGGGTTTTCTTCTTAATTGCGTTCTGCTGTATCAAAAACCCTCTCATGACTGCTTTACTTGGCGTCCCAGATTACTCTTTTTTCAACTGTGGTGTTCAAATTTATCCCAAAATAGTCTCTCAAGTTCTTTTGAGCCTTTTTAGTCACTTCTTCATTCCTAAACAATGTGTCTGTGATGGCCTGGGATTCCGAGTCTGAGAGCGATCCGGAGGAACCCCAGCCGGCACAGGAGTCCCCGCCTCCAGGGCCGGCTGAACCTGGGCAAGGCCTAGTTGCTGAGGAAACTCAAGAGCAGGCACCAGGTGAAATCATTCAGGCCCCAGAGGTGCTGGAAGACTCAGTGGCTACAGGTGAGCCTCCTCCAGGACCCAGTAACCCTTCGGCCTCTCCTGATCTGCAGAGGCTTAGGGCAGAGAGGCGAAGGGAACTGGTGTCTCCCAGGAGGAGTGCTCGCCTTAAGGCCAAGAGAGGCGGGGCTTCTGGGGGCC
This sequence comes from Podarcis melisellensis, assembly GCF_964234715.1. Taxonomy (NCBI): domain Eukaryota; kingdom Metazoa; phylum Chordata; class Lepidosauria; order Squamata; family Lacertidae; genus Podarcis; species Podarcis melisellensis. The sequence continues at coordinate 35,839,191 of NC_138535.1, read as the reverse complement.
GGGACCGCCCCCGGCCTTAGAAGAAGATAAAGGTCAGGCAGCCCGGTCTCAGGTTGCGGGAGCAACGTCGTTGTGAAGTATCTGCTTTACCCAGTCCTTGTTTGGCACTCCCAGTGTGCCTATTCCCCGCCTGGATTCCTGCTTCTGCCTTACCAGTGTTCCTGCTTCCCCGCCTGGATTCCTGCTTCTGCCTTACCAGTGTTCCTGCTTCCCCACCTGGACTCCTGCTTCTGCCCTACCTCCGTTCCTGCTGACCTGCCCGGCTCCCTGTTGATCTTGGCCTACGGTAATAATACCTCATCCCCCCTGGGACCAGCACAGTTTGCTCCCGCCACACCCGCACTCCCTCTTTGTTGGGGTGCGTTCGGGAAGATTCAGAGGCCATGGCTGACCAAGCGGCTACATTGTTGGCAATAGCCCAGGAGAACCAGGCCTTGACGCACACCGTGCAGCAGCTCAGTAACGTGGTTGCGGCACTACAGCAGCGTTTGGACGCCCTACCGGCTCCTGGGGCCGACGCCCCGGCTTCTGGCAAGTACCCAGTGGCCTTGCCTGAGAAGTTTGATGGGGCTCCGGCCAGCTTTCCCATGTTCCTTGCCCAGGCCAAGCTGTATATTCAGGGGCGCGCCCGGAACTTCCCCGACGACCGCACCAAGGTGCATTTTTTGATTAGTTTGTTAAAGGACCAGGCGGCCAAGTGGGCGTTGCCGCTGCTCAGGCAAGACTCCCCCTTGTTGGCAGACTACGGGGGGTTTTGCAATCTGTTGGAGGCCGCGTTCGGCAACCCTTTGAAGGGGAGTCAAGCCAACCGGGCGATTCGGCGGTTGAGACAGGGCAAGTCCAAGGTGGCCGCATACACCACAGAATTCCGGCTGCTGGCACAGGACTTGACCTGGAACGACTCTGCTCTTCGGGACCAGTATCTCGAGGGGCTTTCAGATGAGATACTGGACCAGCTGGCCACAATGGAACGCCCCACCACGCTAGACGCTCTTATTCAGCGGAGTCTACAGATAGACGATCGGCTAGAGGATCGGCGTCAGGCTCGGGGCCGCCGGCACCTCCAGTTCTCGGCCCCGGGGTCCACCAGCAGCCCCACAGGCCCAGCTGAGTCATTGGAGGAACCCATGCAGCTTGGGGCAGTGCGGCCACGCCTCTCCCCCGCAGAGAAGTCGCGGCGTCGGGAGGGGAATCTATGTCTCTATTGTGGCGGAAGCGGACACTATGCACGATCCTGTCCTGAGAAACCGCCAACCCCAGTAGCTGATGGCCCTGGCTCCCTGGGGTCCCAAACAGCACAGAATGGGACCGCACCAATCGAATTACAACACCTTATGGTTCCGGTACATCTATACCCTCCAGGAGGGCCATGGATTCTTACCCATGCCCTGGTGGATTCAGGGGCAACCCGCTCTTATATGGACGCTGCTTTTGCTGCCCAGCATCGGGTGCCACTTCGGAACAAGCCAGAACCGGTACAGGTGGAGGCAATTGACGGACGGCCACTGCGTTCGGGCGCCGTCACTCGAGAGACCCAGCCCCTGGTCCTGTGCCTCCAGCAGCACCGTGAGATGCGAACTCTGGATATTGCCTCCATGCCCCGGTTCCCCCTGGTGCTTGGGATGGACTGGCTAGAGGATCACAATGTGCAGATTGATTGGGTCAAACGGACTGTACACTTCCCAGACCCCAGTTCGTCTGCTGAGACTGAGATGCTAGCAGCTGCGCCCACTGAGGAGGCTGCTGCAACGCTCCCCGCTGAGTACCGGGACTATCACGACGTGTTCGAGGAACGGGGGGCAGACCAGCTGCCGCCGCATCGGTCCTTTGACTGCGGCATAGACCTCCAGCCCGGAGCGCCTCTACCGGTGAGTCGCTTATACTCGTTAACAGAGCCAGAGCGCGAGGCTTTGCAGGACTTCTTGCGCAAGAACCTGGAGCGAGGGTTCATTAGACCTTCTACCTCGCCCACTGCTGCGCCAGTGCTCTTTGTTAAGAAGAAATGTGGGGAGCTCCGCCTTTGCCATGATTACCGGGCCCTGAACAAGATTACCATCCCGGACCGGTACCCCTTGCCCCTTATTTCGGAGTTACTGGAGCGGGTGCAAGGGGCGCAGGTGTTCACCAAGCTAGACCTCCGGGGAGCCTACAATTTGATTCGGATCCGCGCCGGGGATGAGTGGAAGACAGCATTCGGGACCCGGTACGGACAGTTTGAATACCTGGTTATGCCCTTTGGTTTGTGCAACGCGCCTGCTGTGTTTCAACGGTACATCAACCACGTATTTCAGGACTTGCTAGACAAGTACGTGGTGGTGTACTTGGATGACATTCTGGTTTACTCTCGTGACCCGGCGTGCCACGAGGGCCATGTCCGGACCGTGCTGCAGCGCTTGCGCGAGCATCGTCTGTATGCAAAGCTCAGCAAGTGCGAGTTCCATCAGCAGTCAGTGGACTTCCTGGGTCATCGACTCTCACCAGGTGGGGTGCAGATGGATCCTGGGAAGGTGGCAGCGGTTCGAGAATGGGCGGCACCTCGGAACCGCAAGGACCTACAGCGTTTCCTGGGGTTCGCCAACTATTATCGGACCTTCATTGTGGATTATGCTCACCGCACCACCCCGTTGACCCGGCTTCTGCGCCCCAAGACGCCGTTTTCCTGGGACAAGGAGGCGGAGGAGGCATTTCAAGGGTTGAAGGCCTGTTTCCAGAGAGCGCCAATCTTGCAGCATCCGGATCCTTCTCGACCCTTTGTGGTAGAGACTGACGCCTCCAGTACGGCTCTCGGTGCCGTCTTGTCTCAGCAGCACGAACCGGAAGCGCCACTCTTACCCTGCGCCTTCTATTCCCGCCAGCTCCTTCCAGCGGAGCGTAACTATACCGTGTGGGAGCGGGAACTGCTGGCCATCAAGGTGGCCTTTGAGGTTTGGCGCCACCATCTTGAAGGAGCAAGACACCCGGTGGAGGTGAGAACCGACCACCGGAACCTGGAATACCTCCAGACCACCCGCAAGCTGAACCAAAGGCAGATCCGGTGGGCGTTGTTCTTTTCCCGGTTCCAGTTCCGGATCCGCTACATCCCTAGCTCCCAAAACCAGAAGGCGGATGCCCTGTCCCGGAAACCTGAAGACAACGCAGACACAGTTCAGCAAGCAGCACCCACCACGATCCTACCACCAGCTGCATTCCTGGCCACCCAGGAGGTTGAGCCACTGCAGGCTCGGGTGCGGGAGCAGCAACGGGTCGACGCTTGGGCCCAGGAACGACTCCGGGAACTGGCCGAAGGATCATGCCCTCAGTATCCAGGGCTGGTTTCGCATCAGGGTCTCCTGCTGCACCACGGGCGCCTGTACATCCCACCAGGGCCGCTGCGGGCTGAGGTTCTCCGGATGACCCATGACGCTCCAGCGGCGGGGCACTTTGGGCGGTATCGGACCACCCATCTGGTAAGCCGTGAGTTTTGGTGGCCCCGCTTGAAGGCTGACGTGGCTCGCTACGTCGCTGGTTGTGACGTCTGCAGGCGGGCCAAGGGGCCTACCGGGCGACCCCCCGGCCTTCTTCAGCCGTTGCCGGTTCCACCACGTCCTTGGCACACAGTTTCTCTAGACTTTGTAGTGGAGTTACCCCCGTCTCGTGGCTGCACCTGCCTTCTAGTTTTCTCTGACCACTTCACGAAGATGGTGCACTGTGCCCCCTGCCCATCCATACCCTCAGCTAAGGAAACCGCGCAGCTGTACCTTCAGCATGTTTTCCGCCTGCATGGCCTACCTGAGCGTGTAGTATCCGACCGCGGCGTTCAGTTCACGTCCCGGTTTTGGCGTGCTTTGCACCAGGCCCTCGGAACAGAGGTCTGTCTCTCATCTGCTTACCACCCACAGACTGATGGCCAGACAGAACGGGCGAACGCGGTACTGGAACAGTACCTCCGGTGTTACTGCAGCTACCAGCAGGACGACTGGGTCGACCACCTAGCATTGGCGGAGTTCGCTTATAACAACGCGGTGAATGCGTCCACCCAGCAGACCCCGTTCCAAGCCAGTTATGGCCTTCACCCACGGTTGTTTCCGGATGTGCTGCCGGCATCTGCGGTCCCTGCGGTGACAGAGTGGCTTCAGGAGCTCCAGTCCCAGCAACAGCTGTTGATGGAGCAGCTGCGCCAGGCCAAGGAGGCGTACAAGGTCCAGGCCGACCGCCACCGCCAGGTGGGGCCGGAACTTCACGTCGGTGACTTGGTATGGCTTTCCACTCGCCACCTCCACCCTTCTCGACCTTCGCGGAAGCTGGACGCCCGGTTCACCGGCCCGTTCCCTATTGTGGACCAGGTCTCGCCTGTGGCATTCCGTCTCCAGTTGCCAGCAACCCTGAAGGTTCACCCGGTATTCCACAGGTCCCTTCTGAGTCCGGTGGCCCCACCCGACGAGTTCCACCCAGACCGTCCCCGACCGCAGCCAGTTTTGGTGCAGGGAGAGCCAGAGTACGAGGTGGAACGCATTCTGGACTCCCGATACCGCAGGGGAAGGCTGCAGTATCTCATTGACTGGAAGGGGTATGGGCCAGAGGACCGCTCCTGGGAACCAGCGGTCAACGTCCACGCACCTGCCTGCATCCGGGAGTTTCATGCAGCGTACCCCAGCAAGCCGGGTCCGGGCCCTCAAGTGAGGGGGGGGCCTGGGAGGGGGGATGGTGTGATGGCCTGGGATTCCGAGTCTGAGAGCGATCCGGAGGAACCCCAGCCGGCACAGGAGTCCCCGCCTCCAGGGCCGGCTGAACCTGGGCAAGGCCTAGTTGCTGAGGAAACTCAAGAGCAGGCACCAGGTGAAATCATTCAGGCCCCAGAGGTGCTGGAAGACTCAGTGGCTACAGGTGAGCCTCCTCCAGGACCCAGTAACCCTTCGGCCTCTCCTGATCTGCAGAGGCTTAGGGCAGAGAGGCGAAGGGAACTGGTGTCTCCCAGGAGGAGTGCTCGCCTTAAGGCCAAGAGAGGCGGGGCTTCTGGGGGCCGGGACCGCCCCCGGCCTTAGAAGAAGATAAAGGTCAGGCAGCCCGGTCTCAGGTTGCGGGAGCAACGTCGTTGTGAAGTATCTGCTTTACCCAGTCCTTGTTTGGCACTCCCAGTGTGCCTATTCCCCGCCTGGATTCCTGCTTCTGCCTTACCAGTGTTCCTGCTTCCCCGCCTGGATTCCTGCTTCTGCCTTACCAGTGTTCCTGCTTCCCCACCTGGACTCCTGCTTCTGCCCTACCTCCGTTCCTGCTGACCTGCCCGGCTCCCTGTTGATCTTGGCCTACGGTAATAATACCTCATCCCCCCTGGGACCAGCACAGTGTCATTCATCCTTCATCTAAAGGAACCAATTGGTGTTAGTTTCATTTCCATCTTCACCGCATTGTGGTCGGAGCAAGTTTTAGGGCAAATTTCCACTTTTCTAATCTTCGGGGCCAGCCCCCTAGTTAGCCAAATTTGGTCAATTCTTGTCCATGTCATTTTGGCCTCAGAATAGAAAGTTCCTTCTATTCCCATGGGGTTCTTAGTTCTCCAAATGTCAACTATGTCCATATTGTCAGTCATATCAAATTACATCTTTGGTAGTCTACCATCTTTTGTTACTACCTGTCTCTGTGCCTTATCCATATTAGTGGACACTACTCCATTCATATCTCCCATCAAAATCATATTATAGTCCAAATAGTCCATCAGAATCTCGTGTAGCTTCTTGAAAAACTCCGATTTCCCCTCATTTGGTGCATAAATACCTAATATCAAAAATTTCTCTCCCTGTGATTGAATTTCAATTGCAACAAATCTTCCTTGATCATCTTTAAATAAAAATTTCGGTGATAGGCTCTCCTTTGCATAAAGTACTCCTCCTCTTTTCTTTACTTTATATGATGAAATAAATTCATGTCCTAATCTTTTATTACTTAGAATCTTCCTGTGTAGCCTTATCACATGTGTTTCTTGTAAACAAATCAGGTCCAATTGTTCATTTTTTAAAAAATGAAAGACTCTCCGTCTCTTTTCCGGGGAGTTAAGTCCATTCACATGCCAGCTTAATACTTGCAGTGCCATGATGTAGTTACTTTGCTTCTCCTCCTTCAGCACCTAGTAGTTGCTTTAGTTCTAACAATGATGTTGGTTTCCCTCCTTTTGGTGGGCTAAGAGGCCTGAGAGAGGCCTCCGGGACACGGCTGCTGCTGCTGCTGCTTGCGTGAGTGTTGGGAAGACCGCTCCCTCTCCTGCCAACTCCATCCGGCCTAGGGGGCGGGGCCTGCACTCACTGCCACAGCATAAGAGGCCTGAGAGAGGCCTCCGGGACACGGCTGCTGCTGCTGCTGCTTGCGTGAGTGTTGGGAAGACCGCTCCCTCTCCTGCCAACTCCATCCGGCCTAGGGGGTGGGGCCTGCACTCACTGCCACAGCATAAGAGGCCTGAGAGAGGCCTCCGGGACACGGCTGCTGCTGCTGCTGCTTGCGTGAGTGTTGGGAGGACCGCTCCCTCTCTTGCCAACTCCATCCGGCCTAGGGGGCGGGGCCTGCACTCACTGCCACAGCATAAGAGGCCTGAGAGAGGCCTCCGGGACACGGCTGCTGCTGCTGCTGCTTGCGTGAGTGTTGGGAGGACCGCTCCCTCTCTTGCCAACTCCATCCGGCCTAGGGGGCGGGGCCTGCACTCACTGCCACAGCATAAGAGGCCTGAGAGAGGCTTCCGGGACACGGCTGCTGCTGCTGCTGCTTGCGTGAGTGTTGGGAGGACCGCTCCCTCTCCTGCCAACTCCATCCGGCCTAGGGGGCGGGGCCTGCACTACCACTACAGTTTAGAGGCCTGAGCAGCTACCGGCAGCAATGGACAAAATGGTTTTAAATGTTTTAATCGCTTTTAATTTGCAGCACTTTAAATGGTGGTTGTTGTTTTTTATAATATTATATTATTTCATTATTTTATTTTTGCTTGGGGTGGGATAAGCACTGAGTCAGCACTATTGTTCCTTGCTTTGTTTTGTTTTGTTCTGTTCTGTTTTGTTTTATTATTATTATTATTCTGTTAAATTATTATATAGTTTGTATTTTGCCTTTTAAGGGGAAGGGTCATGGCTGCCTGGGAGTGGGCCTCAGCCAATAGATTGGGTGGGGCAGGTTCCACAGGGGGAGATGTATTGGGACACCCGATCTCAGTGATTACGGGCAGGAGGAGGAGTTATGCTAAGACCAGACCATGTCATTACCGAGGAGGCAGGTTTAGCCATTGTTTGAGGACTATCCCTGCCTCCAGGTCTGGTCCTGACCGGAAGGATACAGTAATCAGCAAGGGAAACCCACATGACCTGAAAGTGTTGCTGTGCAATGCCAGGTCAATGATGAATAAAACCACTGCCATCCACGACCAGATTGTGGATGGAGGATGTGACCTGGCATGTGTGACAGAGACCTGGTTGGATGAAGCAGATGGGCCTGTCCTTGCCGCTGCTTGCCCACCAGGTTTCTCTTACACACAGCAACCCAGGTCATGTGGGCGGGGAGGGGGGGTTGCAGTGATTTTTAGGAAGTCATTAGTTTGCACCAGGCGTCCTATTGGGAAGACCCAGTTTTCTGAGTGCATGTTCTGGAAGTTGGGCAATAGGGGCAGTACAGGATTCCTACTGGTGTACCGACCTCCCCGCTGCACCAAGGATTCCCTGCCCGAGCTGCTTCAGGTCGTGGCGGATATGCTCCTGGAGACACCTAGCATGGTTGTCCTGGGGGATTTTAACATCCATGCCGACACGACCTTACAAGGGGCCGCTCGGGACTTCGTGGAAAGCATGGCCTCCATGGGGCTGTCCCTGAATAAGTCTGGCCCAACTCATAGCCACGGACATGCCTTAGACTTGGTGTTTACCTCTACGGATGTTGGTGATCTGACATTAACTAAAAGCAAAACAAAAGAAGTGCCATGGTCAGATCACTTCCTGGTGCAACTGGACTTCTCCGCAACCCTTCCTCTCCGCAGGGAGGTGGGACCGATTCGGATGGTCCGCCCCCGCCACTTAATGGATCCAATTGGCTTCCAGAGAGTGGTAGGGGATGCTTTATCCCAAGTTGATGGCCTTTCAGCTGATTCCCTGGTGGCACGCTGGAATGCGGAGCTAACCAGGGCAATTGACTGTCTGGCTCCGAAGCGCCCTCTCCGATTGCATGGAGCCCGGACAGCCCCGTGGTTTTCCCCGGAGCTGAGGGTGATGAAACAATCGTTGAGACGGCTAGAGCGCCGGTGGCGGAAAACTCATTCTGAATCAGACCGGACACGGGTTAGAGCTCAACGTCGAGCCTACCAAGTGGCAATGGCGACGGCGAAGAGGGCCTTCTACGCCGCCTCCATTGCATCTGCAGAAAACAGCAGCAGGAGACTTTTTCAGGTGGTTCGCAGTTTATCGGAACCACCTGTACCACCGGGGCCTGGTAGGGACCCCAAGATCTCCTGCAATGCTTTTGCAAAGTTTTTTGCAGATAAAATCGCTCAGATTCAGAAGGAGGTAGACTCCACCGTGGGAGCAGGGCCAGGGCGGGAGAGTGCTAGAGTTCTGTCTGGTCCTGTTATATGGGATCAATTCCAATCTGTTACCTCCGAGGATGTGGACAGGCTGCTTGGACGAGTGAAACCGACCACCTGTCTCCTTGATCCTTGCCCATCCTGGCTGATAAAAGCGAGCCGGGAAGCGCTGGGCGATGGGCTCTGCGGGGTGGTGAATGCTTCCCTCTGTGAGGGAGCCTTCCCAGACCCGCTGAAAGAGGCGGTCATTAAACCGCTTCTAAAAAAAACATCTTTAGACCCGGCCAATTTGGCCAACTATCGCCCAGTCTCAAATCTGCCATTCTTGGGCAAGGCGATTGAGCGGGTGGTTGCTGAACAACTCCAAGCACGCCTGGAGGAAACGGACCATTTGGATCCCTTCCAATCGGGATTCAGGCCTCACCATGGGACTGAAACTGCCTTGGTCGCGCTGGTTGATGATCTCCGGCGGGCTAGGGACAAAGGTGAGAGCTGTTTCCTAGTTCTGCTGGATCTCTCAGCGGCCTTTGACACCATCGACCATAACATCCTTCTGGACCGTCTAGAGGGGCTGGGAGCTGGGGGCACTGTCATACAGTGGTTCCGCTCCTTCCTCCTGGGCCGTGTCCAGAAAGTGGTGGTGGGGGGTGAGTGTTCAGACCCCTGGGCTCTCACTTGTGGGGTGCCTCAGGGTTCTGTCCTCTCCCCCATGCTTTTTAATATCTATATGAAGCCGCTGGGAGAGATCATCAGGGGGTTTGGACTGGGTGTTCATCAGTATGCAGATGACACCCAGCTCTACCTCTCCTTTAAATCAGAACCAGTGAAGGCGGTGAAGGTCCTGTGTGAGTGCCTGGAGGCGGTTGGAGGTTGGATGGCGGCTAACAGATTGAGGTTGAATCCTGACAAGACAGAAGTACTGTTTTTGGGGGACAGGAGACGGGCAGGTGTGGAGGATTCCCTGGTCCTGAATGGGGTAACTGTGCCCCTGAAGGACCAGGTGCGCAGCCTGGGAGTCATTTTGGACTCACAGCTGTCCATGGAGGCGCAGGTTAACTCTGTGTCCAGGGCAGCTGTCTACCAGCTCCACCTGGTACGCAGGCTAAGACCCTACCTCCCCGCGGACTGTCTCGCCAGAGTGGTGCATGCTCTAGTTATCTCACGCTTGGACTACTGCAACGCGCTCTACGTGGGGCTACCTTTGAAGGTGACCCGGAAACTGCAATTAATCCAGAATGCGGCAGCTAGACTGGTGACTGGGAGTGGCCGCCGGGACCACATAACACCGGTTCTGAGAGATCTGCACTGGCTCCCAGTACGTTTCTGAGCACGATTCAAAGTGTTGGTGCTGACCTTTAAAGCCCTAAACGGCCTCGGTCCTGTATACCTGAAGGAGCGTCTCCACCCCCATCGTTCAGCCCGGACACTGAGATCCAGCGCCGAGGGTCTTCTGGCGGTTCCCTCATTGCGAGAAGTGAGGCTACAGGGAACCAGACAGAGGGCCTTCTCGGTAGTGGCGCCCGCCCTGTGGAACGCCCTCCCATCAGATGTCAAAGAGATAAAGAATTACCTGACATTCAGAAAACATCTTAAGGCAGCTCTGTTCAGGGAAGTTTTTAATATGTAATGCTGTACTGTTTTTAACACTGATTGGGAGCCGCCCAGAGTGGCTGGGGAAACTCAGCCAGATGGGCGGGGTATAAATAATAAATTATTATTATGATTATTATTATGATTATTATTATTATTATTATTATTATTATTATTATTATTATTATTATTCTGTCCAAAACTCCTGGCTCTTTTCCAAGTTCTTTCTGCAGATCTTCTCCGTGGTCTCTCAAAAACTTGTATTTTTCCTCAACTGATCTTATTTTTATCTTCCTTCCTTTAAAGCTAAAGAATAGGCCTTGGGGGAATTCCCATCTGAAGATAATTTTGTTCCTTCTCAGAAGGGCAACCAAATCTCCAAAGTTGGACCTAAGATCCAAAAGATGTTTCGGTATATCTTTAAAGATTTCCACTCTTTACTGCAGAATTGTCAAAGGAGTCTGAAAGTGCAGACCCAAGATTTTATCTCTCTCTTCCTTAGATCGGAGAGTAATCAGACAATCTCTTATTTTAATCTTCTTTCCTCCTCTTCCCAGTCTGAAGGCCCTCACGATTTTAAAGTCTTCTTGTTTCAAATCCGACTTCCAAAACTCTGCAAATTCCTGTGTCAAAAAGTCTATCAAACTGCCCTTCTCCAATTCAGGTACTGCTCTAATCCTTAAGTTCGTCTGTTTTCCCTTGAGTTCAATCATAGAAAGCGTCAATTTCTGATCCTTAATTTGCCTCTCCAAATCTGGGACTTTCTCCGTTTCCAATTGAGTTGTCTTGAATTCCACGGCATCAGCTTTCTTCTTGGCTTCCTCTGCGGTCTGTCGGGTCAGAGTTGATTCCTGCAGCAATTTCTGAATAGATTATGTGTTGGTGTTCACCTTTTGTCCCAAACTATTTAAGCTTTCTGTATTTAAATCAATTTTAGTAGTTGCTGCATCTACCTTCGATTTTGTCTCATCCACTATCACCTTTGTCTCTTCGACCCTCTTATTTGTCTCTTCAGCCCTTTTATTAAGTCTCTCCAAAGATTCATTAATCTTAGCCAATGCAGCCGCCAGAGTATCTTCTGATGACATTCCACTAGGTTTAGGTTGTGATGGTACAGTCACTGATGAAGTGGGAAGGCCAGCAACTGATTGTCTTCGTGCCCAATTCTTCCCAGATCTTGTTGTTTTGTCTGGGAATTGTGAATCTACTTTTTCTCTCCCATCTGCCATAACACTTAAACAATAGAGAGGCCAAGGTCAATCCCAGCTACGCAGTTTGTCTTTACAAGTGGAAAATTCCCCTGGTAACAGTTTAACAGTTTCAGAATCTTCCTCTAGGGGGAAACAGTTGCAATAATCCAGGAAAAACTCTTTTTAAACTCAAGCAATAAAAGAAATAAACAGTTCAAATTTTTGTTACTTTTCAGTTACTTTCCCTCTTTTCAGTTACTTTCCCTCTTTCTTAGCAGCAGCAGAGGAAACTGGCCACAATGTATCTCTCTTGCTGAACTAACTGTCAGCAAGTCCCCTGTTCACAGTCAAAGCTCAGTTCAAAGCACGGCAGTCTTTGTCTATTGGCAGCCGTTCCCAAGTTTAGAGCGGTGAATTTTAGGTTTTTCCCCTCTCTCTTGTAGGTATATACGGTCCAAAACTTCCCCCCTCCTGCCCCTGCTTCCTTGGGGGGGGGGGGGTTACGATATTTTAGTGTTAGAAATTTAGTCCTTTCCAGTCAGTTTTCCCAGGCTTTAGCTTGTTTTCTCTTTGCTTTGATCTATTTACAAAAGAGGAAGGCGGACTTCCTGTTTAAACCTTCCCCACTTCGGTGTCAAATTAAGTCTCTCTTATACTTCCAAATTTCCCCTACTCACAGGTAGTTGCTTTTATAATTTTCACAAGAAGAAGTCAGCGCTCTCCAGTAACGGCTGTGTGGCTTCACTCCGGGGAAGAAGCAATCAATTCACAGCACCGCGCCGCTCACCCGCTTCGCTCCGGAACCCGTAGTCGAGGTTCCCCGCGAATTTGGGGGGCGCAAAGGGTGCCCGCTGAATCCCACGCTCACAGGCTTCGCCTGCCTGTGGTTTTTGAAGGGTCTCCGGTTTCGCCGTAGCTGTAAGACCCGATTCCCCCGAGGCAAATCCCCCCTAGTCAGAAGGATTCCGCCATTACCGATGGCGCTATATCCGGAAGTCTTATTCTAGCTCTATTTCTTTTTTATATATATATATATAAATAAATTTATTGATTTTCCAAACAGTTATACAATTTTACCCAAAATACAACAAATTGTTTCTTTTTTGAACTTCCTTCAGCGTCTCTGACAATCATCCGTATTTATAACTTTGGTTACACATTCCCTTCTTTCGTATTGCCATTATACTTCCCTTCTCCCACTATTTCATATTAACAATACTTCTCCATTTTTACAGTGCCTCTTGAAATCCCACTAGCGTTGTGTTCACGCCACATATGTTTTTCAGATAATCTACAAACTTTCCCCAGTCTTCGATGAACTTTTGGACTTTGGTGTATCTGATTTTCCCAGTTAATTTGTCCAATTCCGCATAGTCTGTCATTTTCAGTCTCCATTCTTCTATTTCCTCTTGTTTCCATTTCTGGGCCATCAAGATTCTGGCTGCCGTTACTGCATATTGGAAGAGTTTACAGTCTTTTCTTCTTATATCCTTTCCTACAATCCCTAAAAGAAAGGCCTCCGGGTTTTTTACAAAAGTATATCTTAACATTTTTTTCATTTCATTATATATCATTTCCCAAAAGCTTTTCACTTTCTTACATTCCCACCACACATGAAAAAACGTCCCTTCTTTTTCTTTACATTTCCAACATTTGTTACACGTCTTATACATCTTTGCTAACTTTACAGGTGTGATGTACCACCTGTAAAACATTTTCATAACATTTTCTTTCAATATCGTGCATGCAGTAAATTTTATATTCTCTTTCCACAAGTTTCCCCATTCATCAAATTGGATATTATACCCAAAATCTTTTGCCCACTGTATCATTACCGATTTAACCTCTTAGTCTATTCTAGCTCTATTTCAGGCTTGGCCTGTGTCTCAGCCTTTGTCTCTGTTTCACGCTGTTTCTATGTTTCAGGTTCCGACACTGTTTCAAGTCCTGTATCTGCCTCTGCCTCTGTTTCAGGCTCTGGCACTCTATCAAGCACTGTTTCTGGCTCTGGCTCTCTTTCAGGCTCTGGTTCTGAATTAGGGTTTTGTTCTGGCTCTGGCTGTGTCTCTGGATCTGGCTGTGTCTCTGCTTCAGGCTCCTACGCTGTTTCAAGCACTGTATCAGGCTCTGCCTCTCCCTCTGCCCCTGGCTACGTTTAAGCGTCAGGCTCAGTTTCAGACAGTGTCTCTGTTTCAGGATCCAGCACTCTATCAAGCACTATTTCAGACTCAGGCTGTGGATCTCGGCTGTGGCTCTAGGCTCCGTCTGTGGCTCTGGCTGTGGCTCTGGCTCTCTTTCAGGGTCTGGTTCTGAATGAAGATCTGGTTCTGACTCTGATTCAGGGTCTCATGATGGCTCTTCCTCTGCCTCTGACCCAGCTATATTTCAGGGTCTGGCTCTCTTTCAGGCTCTGGTTCTGAATTAGGGTTTTGTTCTGGCTCTGGCTGTGTCTCTGGCTCCGGCTCCAGCTCCGGAACTTTATCAAGTACTGTTGCAGACTCAGGCTGTGGCTCTAGGCTGTGGCTGCAGCTATGTTTTGTGCTCCGGCCCTGTATCAAGCCCTATTTCTGGCTCTGGCTCTGGCACTCTATCAAGGACTGTTTCAGACTCAGGCTGTGGCTGTGGCTCTGCCTCTGTTTCAGGCTCAGGCTCTGTTTGAGGCTGTGTCTCTGCTTCAGGCTCCGGCACTGTATTAAGTACTGTTGTAGACTCAGGCTGTGGCTCTAGGCTGTGGCTGTGGCTGTTGCTCTGGTTCGGGCTGTGGCTCTGTTTCAGGCTCTGGTTCTGAATGAGGGCTTGGTTATGGCACTGATTCAGGGTCTTGCTCTGTCTCTGGCTGTGTCTCTGTTGCACCTCAAACGGTGGTTTGTTGTTGTTGTTATTTTCTTTCTGGGGTGGGACAAATGTTTAGTTGGGGCGGGGATTATTTTAAGTTTAGCATAACTGTTTCTTGCTTTGTTTTTCTTTTACTATTTTTTAGGTTATTGTATAGTTTGTATTTTGCTTTTTAAGGGGAAAGGGTCAGGGCTGCCTGGGAGGGGGCCTCAGCCAACAGAATGGCTGGGGCAGGTTCCCTACGGGGGGGGTTTATTGGAACACCCAATCTCTATTATCGCGGGTGGGAGGAGCAGTTGCGCTAAGACCAGACCACGTCTTTACCGAAGATCTGGTTCTGACTCTGATTCTGATTCTCTGATTTTGGCTCTCTATCAAGGGCTGTTTCAGACTCAGGCTGTGGCTGTTGCTCTGGTTCTGGCTCTGGCTCTTTCTCAGGCTCTGGTTCTGAATGAGGGCTTGGTTCTGGCACTGATTCAGGGTCTCGCTCTGGCTCTGGCTCTGGCTCTGGCACTCTATCAAGGACTGTTTCAGACTCAGGCTGTGGCTCTGGCTCTGTTTCCATTCTTACAATGGAATGTACACAAAACAATAATCCTTTCTATATAAATAGCTGTTACAAGAATCATTTATATAGTACACCGTTATTTTGGGCTCCGCCGAGCCTCGGACTTCTCTTCACTTCATTGGTAAGTATCAGATAATTTCTAAAGTTACGTGTTTTATCTCCTTTACATAGTTGCCAAACACTGTTAGAGTTGTTCCAGCCCTGCCAGAGTCATCGAAGTTCTATACCTATCTCTTATATACGTCAGATATTTGTTCCAATTTTCATGAAACTTCTGGTCATCCTGGTCTCTTATTCTTCCTGTTATTCTAGCTAGTTCAGCATAATTTATCATCTTGATCTGCCAGTCATTTATAGTAGGTATTAATTCCATTTTCCAGCTTTGGGCTAACATAGTTCTAGCGGCCGTTGTGGCATATAGAAAAAGATTTTTGTCCTCTTTTGATTTCCTTGCCAACTATTCCTAGCAGGAAAGCTTCAGGCTTTTTGGGAAAAGTATACTTAAATTTTTTTTTAAGTTCGTTGTAAATCAGTTCCCAAAAGCCTTTTACTTTACTGCATGTCCACCACATATGATAGAACTCACCATCCCCCTCTCCACATTTCCAGCATTTCTTAATCTTCGGTTTATAAATCTTAGCCAATTTCACTGGTGTGAGATGCCACCTATAAATCATCTTCCAGAGGTTCTCCCTTAGTGCCGTACACGCCGTGAATTTCATATTTACATTCCACAATTCTTGCCACTTCACAAAGTCAATTTTGTAACCAATATCTATGGCCCATTTTATCATGGCCTCCTTCACCTCTTCGTCTTTTGTATACCAATCCAGTAAGAGGTCATACATCCTAGATAATGTTTTGTTTTTACCTTCTATGACTTCCACATTAAATTCAGATTTTGTATCTTCAAATCCCAGTTTCTTTTTAACATCTTTTAACAGATCATTCACTTGATGGTATTGCAGCCACCCTGTGAGTACATTCTTTACCTCCTCATAGGGCTTAAGTTTTATGCCCTGATCAGTTTTATTGATAAGATCTTCATAGGTAGCTTTCCCCCCCTCCATGTTAGGTTTTTTTGACAGTTAAGGCATTTATTGGTGAGATCCACCACAGGGTTTTCTTTTCCAGCAGGTTCTTATTTCTTTCCCATACTTGAAATAATGGTCCTCTAATTATATGATTTAGAAAGCCTCTATGAACTTTCACCTTTTCGTACCACAGGTACGAGTGCCACCCGTACCTGTTATCAAAGCACTCTAAATCCAAGATATCAGTATTCTCTAGCTTTAGCCAGTCTTTCACCCACGTTAAACAAGCCGCTTCGTAATATAAACTCAAATCTGGTAATAAAAAACCCCCTCTTTCTTTTTTATCTACAAGTAATTTTGTGATGGCCTGGGAATCCGATTCAGAGGCTGAACCGGAGGAATCCCAGCCTGCACCGGAGTCCCCGCCTCCAGGGCCGGCTGAACTGGGGCAGAGCCTTGATTCTGAAGCGCCTGCACCTGTGCCGGATCCTCAGGAGCAGGCACCAGGTGAATCCACTCTGGCTCCAGAGGTGGTTGAGGACTCAGTGCCTACAGGTGAGTCTCCCCCTGGGCCCAGTAACCCTTCAGCCTCTCCTGAACTGCAGAGGCGAAGGGCAGAGAGGCGAAGGGAACTGATTTCTCCCAGGAGGAGTGCTCGCCTTAAGGCCAGGAGAGGCGGGTCTCCTGGGGGCCGGGACCACCCCTGGCCTCAGAGAAGATAAAGGCCAGTCAGCCCGGTCCCAGGTTGTGGGAGCAACGTCGTTGTTGAGTACCTGTTCCTGCCCGGACCCGGACCTGACCCTCCAGTGTTCCTGTCCCCGCCCGGCTTCCTGCTTCGGACCTCGCCCCGCTCCTTGTGAACTGTTTCCAGGCTAGTGACCCAGGACCGGACTTTGACTACGCCAACGGTAACCTTCCCCCCGGGACCAGCACAATTTTCATTTTTATATGTGATCTTTTCCCCTGCCAAATGAATCTCACTAAGATCCTTTGCCAATCTTTACACTGTTTTAGTCCTTTCATTACTGGTATAGTTTGAAACAAAAATAACATTCTGGGCAGGACATTCATTTTAATATCCGATATCCTCCCTAAGAAGGAAAGTTTCAATCTCTCCCAGATTTCTAAATCTTTTTTGACACCCTTCCAAGTAGTCTATTAATTATCTTTGTATAAGTTTATATTTTTTGCTGTGATCCACACTCCTAGATATTTTACCTTCTTAGCAACCATAATTCCCGTCCTTTGTTCTATCTCTACTATATCTTCCTTGGTTATATTTTTTGTTATCATTTTAGTCTTATTCCTGTTGAGCTTGAGACCTGCCACTTTTCCAAATTCTTCTAGTTTCTGTAGGGCTTCTTGTAAACTGTTCTTAGGATCTTCCAGTGTTAATATCAGGTTGTCTGCAAATGCTTTTATTTTGAATTCCTTGCTTCCTACCTTAATTCCTTTAACCTCCGGTGTTTCCCTTAACCTTTTATTAAACACTTCCAACACTGTTATAAATAACAAAGGGGATAAGGGACAGCCTTGCCTATTCCCTTTGGTAATATCAAAGGCTTCTGATATATTGTTGTTTATTATAAGTTTGGCTTTTTGCTCTTGATAAATAGCCTCAATACCTTTTCTAAATCCTTCACCAATTCCCATCATTTTTAAATTTTCCTTCATGAAACGCCAGGAGACGTTGTCAAATGCCTTCTCGGCATCAATGAAGATCAGCGCCGCCTGCTTGTCTATTCTACTATGCAGATATTCAATAATGTCTATCACATTTCTTACATTGTCTTTCAATTGTCTCCCCGGGAGGAAACCCGTTTGGTCTTTATGGATTCTCTTATTTAAGACCTTTTTTTAACCTTTCCGCCAATACGTCTGCGAATAGTTTATAGTCATTATTTAATAATGAGATAGGTCTATAGTTTTTTACCTCTAAGCCATCTGTATCTTTTTTAGGGATTAAGGTAATATACGCTTCTTTCCAGGTGTTTGGAATTCTCCCTTCTTTTAGTACATTGTTCATGACTTCACATAGCACTGGGGAAAGTTGATCACTTAATATTTTATAATATTTAGCCGAGATACCATCTGGCCCTGGCACTTTTCCTCTTTTCATTTTTTTTATTGCTTTCCTAATTTCTTCCTCTGTAATTGTCTGATTTAGATATTCTCTTCCTTCAGTCGTGATCTGTTGCAATTGGTATTTTTTAAAGTAATCTTCTATCTCATTATCTATCTCTTTTTCTCTTTTGTAGAATTCCTTATAGTATTTCTGAAATATCTTCTTTATCTCTTTTGGGTCCTCCACTATCCTTTCTCCATCCCTTATCTTACATATCGTGTTTTGTTTTTTCCTCTCTCTTAATTGCCACGCCAGGTATTTCCCTATCTTATTTGCTGATTCAAAGTTCTTTTGTTTCATCATTTTGATCCTCCATTCAATCTCCTGGTTCACTATCATAGAAAATTGAGCTTGTAGCATCCTTATGTTTTGTTTTATTATTTCATCTCCTGGTTTAATGGTTAATTGTCTTTCATTCTCCATGAGATGCAATAAGATTTCTTCTTTCCTTTTCTCTTTTTTTCTTTTTTAAGACGCTATTTTTCTGGATTAGGAAACCCCTCATGACGGCCTTCCCAGCGCCCCACACCATTTCTAGAGATGTTTCTTTATTCAAATTCCACTTAAAGTATTCCTCAATTGTCTCTTTTGCTTTATTTACTATCTTTTGATCATTGAATAGATTTTCATTCATTTTCCATCTTAATGTCCTAAAGTCTTTTCCTTTTACCTCCATATATACTGGATTGTGATCAGATAGGGTTTGTGGGAGGATTTCCGTCTTAATTACTCTTTGCGCCAATTCCTTCGAAATCCAAATATGGTCTATTCTCCCCCAGCTTTGATTTGGGTTTGAAAAGAAGGTAAATTGTTTTATCGTGGGGTTTTTAAATCTCCAAGCATCAATTAGTCCCAAATTTTCCACTAATTCGAAGAAGGCTTTCGGTAATTTGCCCTCCCTCACTTCCTGTTTTCTTATTGATCTATCCAAGTTTGGGAGAACCACTCCATTAAAGTCCCCCATCAATATCAATTGTTGGTCCATCCATTCTAACAATTTGTTACCTAGTTCAGAATAGAATGCTGACTTTTTGTCATTGGGTGCATATATCCCAACCACATTTATCTTTTCTCCTTGATTGGGTGATCTGTACTACTATCGTTCTCCCCTCTTCGTCTTTATGTATTAGTTTTGGATCAAGTTTTTCTTTTATATATAATACCACTCCTCTTTTCTTGACATTATCCGATGCTACAAAGTCTAACCCTAATCTCTTATTACTTAAAATTCTTTTATGTTTTCTTGTTACATGAGTTTCTTGTAGACAGATTATGTCAAAGTTCTTTTTAAGCAATACATGAGCAATTTGGTTCCTTTTATTTTT
Organism: Podarcis melisellensis; assembly: GCF_964234715.1. Taxonomy (NCBI): domain Eukaryota; kingdom Metazoa; phylum Chordata; class Lepidosauria; order Squamata; family Lacertidae; genus Podarcis; species Podarcis melisellensis. The sequence goes on along the minus strand of NC_138535.1, from coordinate 35,820,000 downwards.
ATTGTTTAGCCCATTCACATTCCACAAGGTAATTTTTAAAGTCATTTTTAATGTACAATCAGTAAGTGGTCGAATCTAAGTTAAATCTACTGTTCTTTGTTATCTGTCTCTTCCTCTTCTTTTTCTTCGTCTAATTTTTCCTCCCCTTCTCCCTCTCCACTTCCTTCACCTCCACCCTCTCTTCCCCCATCTGCTCCCCTTCTGGTTCCCACCCTCCCAACCTTCCCAGTTCCTTCTCATATCTTCTTGCCAATTTATCCAATTCCAGAGAGCTGGATAGTTCGAATCTTTCCCCCTTGAAATAGAATGAAATCCCTTCCGGGAATTCCCATCTATTTTGGATCCCGTTCTTCTTCAGTTAGTTAGTTAGTTTTTTATAAACATCTCTCTTACAAAGAAATCTCGAAGGAATCTCTTTAAATATAATAATTGGCTTTCCTTCAATACATAGTTTTTGATTATAGTTTAGCTTTAGTATTTCATTTCTCATATCCAGAGAGTTAAACATGACCAGGACATCTCCTGGCAGTTTCTTCCCTCTGGCTTTGGCTGATTTTGTTTTTATCCGAAAAATATTTGCAACTGAATATCCTATGTCTTCTTCCTTCATATCTAACCAAACTGCCAATTCTCTAACCAATTTAGATCGTATATTTTCATTTGGTTCCTCAGGGATTCCCCTAAATTTCAGGTTTGATTGCTTCTGTCTCATTTGAGTCATCGCCACACTATCCAGTAACTCTTCCTGTATTTTATTTATCTCCTTCACCTCTGTATTAATCCTGTCCATATCTTTCCTATTTTCTTTGATATCTTTTTGAACCCTTTTCATTGAGTCATCAAGTACTTTGGATCTTAGAGATAAATCTTTTACTTTTCCTGTTAGTTCTCCCACCCACCCCCCTCTAATCTCTTATTCAATGAGTACTTCCAATAATTTTTTCTCAATATACTGTTCATTATGTTTAAATTCTTTCCTTATTTCAGCCATCAAATTATCATAGTCCTTAATTTCCTTCCCCTCTTTCCCATTTTCTTGTCTGGATGGTCTCCTTTCAGCAGGCGTTCCCGCCCCCTTTTTCATTTTGTATTTCTATTTGTCTTAATTAACTAAAAATAAAAAATAAAAATGAAACAAAAGAGAAAAAAACGTTTTTCCCCACCCCAGGGGTCGCTCAACTGTAGTTTAAAAAATTTCTTTGTTTTCCCAATGTAGTTCCTTTCTGGCCCCACACGGTGGCGCTTTACTTGCATTCACCCTTTTAGTTCTTCAGTATGAAGTCTCTCTCCACGCACAGCTAGGGGACCAGTTAGATGGATCGTTTACAGTCACAAAAAGCAAATGAAGGAGGAAGAAAGTTCTCGAGATTTAAGTCCTAGAGAGTAAATAAAGTAGGGAACATCAAGACACAGGGGGGGGGGAGAAAAGGAGGTGGGGAACATCCAGCTCAATACTTTCCAGGAAGTAGGGATGAAATACGGGGCAGGTTTCGAAGCCGGAACAGAAAAGGGGGGGGGGAGAGTCAAAATTACACCAACAGATTGCCACGGGAAGGCAGCAGGGTCTAGAGAGAACGTAAAGTCTTGCCAAGGTACTGTGTTTAAGTCTTCTTTTCTTTTCTTTCGACTTAGCCGTTTACTCCCCGTTTTCTGTAGCAATAGATTAAATGTTTAAGGTGCCAAGATTATCTTCTCCTAAATGATTACAGCTGTGTGCCGCTTTAAGAGAAAAACAGGAAATGGAGCACACAATGGCGGCGAGAGGTTCCGCTGTTTTCCAAAGTTCTCCTCTTACAGTTCACTTTCTCCTCCCAGACCTCTCGTCGTATCCGCTCCTCTCAATAACAAACTCAGCTTTCAGTCAATTAAGCACCCCAAATAATAAAGAGAAACAGTTTCAGCTTGAACACATTAGGCGGGGGAGGTATATAGAAAATACAGTAACTCGGAACAAAGTCTCACTTATATATCCTAGACTGGGTAAAAAATTACAGTCCCTTTCGGTCGCTGGCATAGCGCGCTCCGACCAGGACAGAGCAGAAATGTTTCTATCCGCTTTTCAAATATTCAACTGTTTTCAATCAGTCCATTGCCTCAGATTTTTACACTTTGTATCTGAGGTCTCTCCACAACGCCCACTCAGCAGTTACAGTCTTACTCCCTCTCCTCTCTCAGTCTTCCGTCACACGCCGTTTACTCTTACCGCTGAAGCAAATTCCTTCTTCTTTCATATCATAGTATCTTTTTTCCGCTGGTTTCTTTAACTTAAATTCAATCTGTTATTGATTTAGTTATGACCCAGCTTCTTAATTGTTGTTGGAGGCTTGCCGCTTTCACTCGAAGCCTGAGGCTTCACAACACGGGGTCTGTTGCTTCCCTTTCGTGCTGCAGCTCCAATCCTGTTCTCAAACTTGATTTAAAATGTCCGAAAAACAGGGGTGCGCCAGCAGCACCACCAGGTACCTGTCCCCCAAGATAACCCTCTTGGGGTTTCGAGGTCCACGGAGCCTTCGTGACACCTCTAGACCCCCGCATTGTTTGAGACCCCCCCCCGGAGGGCAGCCTCACACTCCTTTCCTGTGGCTGCGGTTCGCCGGAAGTTGTTAATTTTTTAATAATATATTGCCGGTAGGACGTCTGGCCCTGGTGGCTTTCCAATCTTTTCTTCCTTAATTGCTCTTTGAATTTTGTACGATGTGATAGGGGCATTCAACAGTTCTTTTTGTTCTTTAGCAAATTTCGGAAGACAGTTCTGTTCTAAATGTTCTTTAACTTCTTCTGTTGTTTCATTTCCTTCCTTATAGATTTCTCTAAAGAATTCGAGAAATCGTTTCTCTATTTCTTTAGGGTTCTTTATTATTTTGCCTTCGCACTTAACTCTATTTATAAGCCTTTCTGCCTCTCTCTTCTTTAATTGCCATGCTAATAACCAGGCTCAGGTACTGTTTCAGGCTGTGTCTCTGTTTCAGGCTCCGGCGCTGTATCAACCACTGTTGCAGACTCAGGCTGTGGCGCTATGGCTGTCACTGTGGCTCTGGTTCTGTTTCAGGCTCTGGCACTGTATCAAGCACTGTTTCAGGCTCAGGCTCAGGCTTCTGCTCTTTATTAGGCTTTGTCTCAGTCTCCGACGCTGTTCCAAGCCCTGTATCTGCCTCTGCCTCTGTTTCAGGCTCTGGCAGTCTATCAAGCACTGTTTCTGGCTCTCTTTCAGGCTCTGGTTCTGAATTAGGGTTTTGTTCTGGCTCTGGCTGTGTCTATGGCTCCGGCTCCAGCTCCGGCACTGTATCAAGTACTGTTGCAGACTCAGGCTGTGGCTCTAGGCTGTGGCTGCAGCTATGTTTTGCGCTCCGGCCCTGTATCAAGCCCTGTATCTGGCCCTGGCCCTGTATCAAGCCCTGTATCTGGCCCTGGCCCTGGCCCTGATTCTGATTCTGATTCTGTATCAAGCCCTATTTCTGGCTCTGGCTCTGGCTCTGGCTCTGGCTCTGGCTCTGGCTCTGGCTCTGAATGCGGGCTTGGTTCTGGCACTGATTCAGGGTCTCGCTCTGGCTCTGGCTCTGGCACTCTATCAAGGACTGTTTCAGACTTAGGCTGTGGCTCTGGCTCTGGCTCTGTTTCCATTCTTACAATGGAATGTACACAAATCAATAATCCTTTCTATATAAATTTTCCAATACATTCTGAAAACATAATAAATCCCTAATTGTTGTCCACCTCCTTTTAGGTCCTCTATCACTCAAATGCTAGCACGGAGTCAAAACTATTATTGTATTTTTTAACATATCTTGTATAACCATCCCATTTTTCTGCAAATTTTTGCTTTGAGATTCCTCTGCGTTTGCTAGTCAATTGAGCCGTCTCCACCAATTCCTGTAATTTGATTTGCCAATCTGTTATTTTTGGAGCCTCGTGATCTTTCCATCCCTTGGCCACAAGTATACGAGCTGCTGCGGTTGCATACAAGAATACCTCTCTTAGATTTTTTGGGATCTCTTTATCTAAATCTAAATGCCTCCGTTTTTTTCGTAAAAGTTATCCCCATCATCTTTTTAATTTCATCGTATATCCACCCCCCCAAATCTTAATCTTTTCACAGGTCCACCACATGTGGCTCTCTGTTTCAGCCTCCGACGTTGTTTCAAGCCCTGTATCTGCCTCTGCCTCTGTTTCAGGCTCTGGCACTCTATCAAGCGCTGTTTCTGGCTCTGGCTCTCTTTCAGGCTCTGGTTCTGAAGTAGGGTTTTGTTCTGGCTCTGGCTGTGTCTCTGGATCTGGCTGTGTCTCTGCTGCAGGCTCCTATGCTGTATCAAGCACTGTATCAGGCTCTGCCTCTCCCTCTGCCCCTGGCTACGTTTAAGCGTCAGGCTCAGTTTCAGATAGTGTCTCTGTTTCAGGATCCAGCACTCTATCAAGCACTATTTCAGACTCAGGCTGTGGATCTCGGCTGTGGCTCTAGGCTCCGTCTGTGGTTCTGGCTGTGGCTCTGGCTCTGTTTCAGGGTCTGGTTCTGAATGAAGATCTGGTTCTGACTCTGATTCAGGGTCTCATGATGGCTCTTCCTCTGCCTCTGACCCAGCTATATTTCAGGGTCTGGCTCTCTTTCAGGCTCTGGTTCTGAATTAGGGTTTTGTTCTGGCTCTGGCTCTGGCTGTGTCTCTGGCTCTGGCTCCAGCTCCAGCTCTGGCACTGTATCAAGTACTGTTGCAGACTCAGGCTGTGGCTCTAGGCTGTGGCTGTTGCTCTGGTTCGGGCTGTGGCTCTTTTTCAGGCTCTGGTTCTGAATGAGGGCTTGGTTATGGCACTGATTCAGGGTCTCGCTCTGTCTCTGGTTGTGTCTCTGTTGCACCTCAAACGGTGGTTTGTTGCAAATTGAAATTGCAGAGTTATGAGAAGCTTAAAGAGAAGGTGCGAGACTGGTTACACTATTTTCAAATAAGAGAGGTGTACAACCAGGACAAAAAAGTGGGTTTCCAGGTGGAAAGATCAAAGTTAGAGACAGAATTGCTAGAACCCAATGCTAAGATTCTATCAAGAATGTATAATTTGCTGCTGAAATGGAACACTGAGGAAGAAACAGTAAAATCGGCAATGATAAAATGGGCACAAGATATAGGATACAATATCATGTTTGCTGACTGGGAGAAGTTGTGGACCACCGGGATTAAATTTACGGCATGTAATGCCCTAAGAGAGAATATTATGAAAATGATGTACAGGTGGTACATGACCCCAGTCAAGCTTGCAAAAATTTATCATTTGCCCGATAATAAATGCTGGAAATGTAAAGAAAATGAAGGTACATTCTTTCACCTTTGGTGGACGTGCCCAAGGATTAAGGTTTTCTGGGAGATGATCTATAATGAATTGAAAAAGGTATTTAAATACACTTTCCCTAAGAAACCAGAGGCCTTTCTCCTGGGCATAGCCGGCCAATTGGTGCCAAAGAAGGATAGAACTTTCTTTATGTACGCTACAGCAGCAGCAAGAATATTTATTGCAAAGCATTGGAAGACACAAGACCTACCCACTCTGGAAGAATGGCAGATGCAAGTAATGGACTACATGGAAATGGTGGAAATGACTGGCAGAATCCGAGACCAGGGAGAAGAGTTGGCGGAAGAAGATTGGAGGAAATTTAAAATTTATTTACAGAAATATTGCAAAATTTTTGAATGTTGATGACATTGAAATGAACTGAAGGGGTTCTAGCAACAAGGTTAAAAATAAGATTGGATTGATAATAGATAAATTAATTGGATATGAATTTGCTGAATTAATTTTCAAAAGGGATACAAAAAAGGGAGACGTGAGGAAGTCAGGAAAATAAGTGAATCGAAGATGAGAAATTAAAAAGAGGGATTTTTGTTTTTTCTTTTTAGTGTTTTTTTCTGCTTTTCTTCTTTTTCTATAAGTTAAATGTCTGTATTTTTTGTATTTTGTAACTTTATATTTTTGCGTATGTGTTTTTTCCTTTTTCTGCTTGTTACTATTCCTTAAACGTAATAAAATATTATTATAAAACAAACAAACGGTGGTTTGTTGTTGTTGTTGTTGTTATTTTCTTTCTGGGGTGGGACAAATGTTTAGTTGGGGCGGGGATTATTTTAAGTTTAGCATAATTGTTTCTTGCTTTGTTTTTCTTTTACTATTTTTTTAGGTTATTGTATAGTTTGTATTTTGCTTTTTAAGGGGAAAGGGTCAGGGCTGCCTGGGAGGGGGCCTCAGCCAACAGAATGGCTGGGGCAGGTTCCCTACGGGGGGATGTATTGGAACACCCAATCTCTGTTATCGCGGGTGGGAGGAGCAGTTGCGCTAAGACCAGACCACGTCTTTACCGAAGATCTGGTTCTGACTCTGATTCTGATTCTCTGATTCTGGCTCTCTATCAAGGGCTGTTTCAGACTCAGGCTGTGGCTGTGGCTGTTGCTCTGGTTCTGGCTCTGGCTCTTTCTCAGGCTCTGGTTCTGAATGAGGGCTTGGTTCTGGCACTGATTCAGGGTCTCGCTCTGGCTCTGGCTCTGGCACTCTATCAAGGACTGTTTCAGACTGTTTCAGAGTGAGGTACCACCTATGAGCCATTTTCATTATGTTCTCTCTTATATTATAGCTGGCTGTAAATTTCAAATTTACATTCCATCAGTTTTCCCCATCTTTTAGCATAATTGGACGGCCCACATCTTGGGCCCACTTTATCATTGAAGCCTTAACCTCCTCATCCATTACTTCGTAGTCTAAAAGAAGTCTATAGATTTTTGCGATTATTTTGGTTTTACTATTCAGTAGTTCTCTATGAAATATTGAAGGCTCCTTTTCAAAACCTATCTGCTTATCCTGTCTGAACACTTCATTCACCTGGACGTAATCTAGCCAACTAGAAAAGTGATCTTTTATTTTCTCATAACTTATCAATATTATTTGACCCTCCTCCTCCCCCCTTAATATTGTGTTATACGTTATCCAGTTCTCTTTGATGTTGTTCCTTTTTTTAACAGCAATTGCTTCTAGTGGAGAGTTCCATCTTGGGGTTTTCTTTTGTATTTTCCCCATACCTTATTGTAATGGGAATTGGGGTTGCTTGTGCGTAAGCCACAAACTGCTCCAAGCTGGTTGTATGGCTAAACCTTTCCCTGGCTTGACAACGCGGCTGTCTCAGTCACTGGCAGAATCCGTCAGTGGGCGTTTCCTGAATTTCTTCCAACATCAAAGTTCCTTGACTCCAAGTCTCCGCCTAGCTTCTCTGCGCGGAAGCTTTCTGCGCAGCGTAGGCGTGCCAAGCGGAGGTCCTGTGCTCTCCCCGCTGATCTCACTGGAAGAGTCTCGGAGCCTTCCCTCCGAAGTACTTTCAGCCTCCCCTTTCTTCCTGGTGTCACCTTGATTTCCTTCCCCAGCGGAAGCTCTCCCTCTCTCCTTGCTAGTTCCCTCTCCGGCATCATTGGGGAGCCTTACCTCTCCTCTTGGCTCCGATGGCAGTTCCCTGACATCCACCTCCCCCCCAGGGCCCTCCTCTCCCCCCGTCCGTTCCTTGGACGGTGATGCGGGGAATCCCTGGAAGGAACTATCCCCTTCCTCAGATGATTCAAACACCGCTCTCCACCTGCTGCTGTCTCTTTCCGCTGCCCAATCTCCCCAGTCGGATTCCTCTCCCTCGGATACCCCCACTTCCTCCTCTTCGGAGGCTGGAAATCCCATAAACTCTTCTTCATCATCCGTGGTGCCAAATTGCTCCTCCCAGAACCTCCCTAGTGGTTTCGGCTTCCTTGGGAACCTGCGATGAAACTCCTCCTGCAGATACTCATCCTTGATCTCTTCTGCAGGAACCCAAGTGTTTTCCGACTCGGGCTCCCCCTCCCAAGACACCAAATATTCCACCCGTCTCCCTCTCCACCTTGAATCGAGAATTTCCGCGGCTTGACCACTGAGTTCCCTTTCCTCCACCTGTGGGTGCATGGGGATTTCTCTTTCTTGCCCCAGAAATTCCCTCCCTTCCCGGTACGGTGAGAGTAATGACCTGTGGAACACCGGGTGCAGTTTCATGTTGGTGGGCAAGTTGAGTCTAAAGGCCACAGGATTCACCTGTTGTGTTACCTCGAAAGGTCCCAGTCGCCTTGGCCGTAATTTCTTACAAACCCCTTTGAACGGTAGCCCTTGGGTTGACAACCACACCCGGTCCCCAACCCTTATTTTCTCCCCTTCTCTGCAGTGCTTGTCTGCCTGCCTCTTGTACGCTTCCTTCGCCCTCTCCAGGTTAACCTTAAGTTGTTGGTGTAAAGCCTCCATTTCTTCCACAAACTGCTCGGCCGCTGGCACACTCCACCTCCCGTCCCCCTCCCCTGGGAAGGCCCTGGGGTGACACGCGTAATTGGCCATGAACGGACTCATCCCCGTGGACACATGTTCAGCGTTATTGTATGCAAATTCGGCCAGCGCTAGTTTTTCCACCCAATCGTTCTCCCTTTCGTTGACGTAGCAGCGTAGGTACTGTTGGAGTATGCTATTAGCTTTTTCTGCTTGTCCGTTGGTCTCCGGGTGTCTGGCCATCGAGAAGCTCACCTCGACGTCCAGCAGGCTCATGAGCTTCCTCCAGAATCTGGAAGTAAATTGCCTTTCTCTGTCGGACAAAACCCTCAAGGGGGCGCCATGCAACCTGAAGACGTGATCTACAAACAGCCTAGCAGTTTCCTCTGCCGTCACTGCATGCGAGCAAGCAATGAAATGGCACATTTTGGTCAACAAGTCAACTACCACCATGACTGCTGTTTTCCCCCTGGACTTGGGTAAATCGGTCATAAAATCTATGGATACCACCTCCCATGGTCTTTCCGGGGTGGGTAAGGGTTCCAGTAACCCCGCTGGTGCTGCCTTCTCCCCTTTAGCCCGCTGGCAGCGTTCGCACCCCCGTACGTATTTCCGCACATCTTCCCTCACCCTTGGCCACCAGAACTGCTTGGTGACAAGCAACATGGTTTTGTGTTGACCAAAATGCCCCGCCGTGGGGTTGTCATGTAGTTGTTTGAGTACTCTTCTCCTCAAGTCCCCTTCTGGTATGTACAATGCTCCACTATAGTACAGTGCCCCTTCCTTTTCCTCAAAACCCCCCTGATTTTCTTCTGCGTCTCTGATCTCCCTGATTTTTGTTTGGGCGTACTCGTCATTCCTCGTCAACCCGGCTAGTTCTCGTCTCTCTACCACTACTCCCCCACACACCCCTCGGTCCTCCGGTATCACATGTGGTAGTTCCGGCGCTCCCTCTCCTTCCAAGTACTCCGGTTTCCGGGAGAGGGCGTCTGCTCTGACGTTTTCTTTCCCCGGCACGTACCGAATTTCAAAAAAGAACTTGGAAAACTCCTGTGCCCATCGCACCTGTCTCTGGTTGAGGACTCGTGCAGTCCTCCAATATTCCAGGTTCTTATGGTCCGTGCACACCTGGATCTTGTGTTGCGCGCCTATTAGAAAATGTCTCCAGCGTCGAAAAGCTTCATGAATTGTAAGCAGTTCTCTCCCATCAATGTTCGTTACTTGCAAGGGGTGTTCTAGAGGCACCACGTGGAGCTGGTGTTCTAGTGCAAAATCCCTGCTAAAGAAGTTGCAAGAGCTGCCTGAATCCAGCAATGCCTTCACCTTAATTGGGTGTCCGTTAGGGAGTTCTAGCACCACCTCTATGGCTATGGCTGCCCGGGGGGGGCGGGTCTGGCTTGGGCACTTTTACTGGTTGCTCGCCTGGCTGCTGTGCCCGCTCTTCTGCAGCCAAGCATTGGCGTTTCCCTGCTCCTTATTCCCCTCCTCCTCACCACCAGCTGCCCCCACCATTCCTTGCCACGCAAGCGCCATTTTAGTCAGCTGGTCCATCGATTGCGGGCGGGGCAAGCGGGAAAGTTCGTCTTTTACCCAAGGGGATCTGCACTGGTTCTGAACCCAGTTCCCTACCGAGTTTGTGGATAAGCATCGCAAATCGCGACCAGTACTCTCTCACTGATTGGTTCCCTTGTTTGCACCCCATCAGTTCCTTGCGCGTCACGCTCTGCTCCACATCACTCGAAAACATATGGTCCATGGCGCTAAATTTTTTTCTCAAATCCTTTAAGGCAGCATTCTCCGATGCCATTAAGGGTCTGATCCATTCTCTGGCATCGCCTTCCAGATGCCCTATCACAAAAGCGACTCTCCCCCCATCGTCTACAAAGTCATCATACTGCAGGTCCAGCGCGTACTGCACCTCTGTCTTAAATGCATCATAATCTCTGGGATTGCCCCCAAACTTCTGCACTAGTCCCGGTACCTTCCTTGCGATGGGGGGTGGGCTTCCCCTGGGCAGCCTTTCATCGAGCCGCGCCGCTAGTAGAGCCAGTTGCTGTTCCAAATCTCTTTTTCTCTCCTCCAGAGTTGGTCCTCCCCTGGCCCCCTCTCCGGCGCCTGCTCCTCCTGTTCGACTCATGATGCTGCCTCTTCTGCTCTGCGCACAAACAACTTAGAAGACTGACGGATTGCTGTAATGGGAATTGGGGTTGCTTGTGCGTAAGCCACAAACTGCTCCAAGCTGGTTGTATGGCTAAACCTTTCCCTGGCTTGACAGCCCTTACAACGCGGCTGTCTCAGTCACTGGCAGAATCCGTCAGTGGGCGTTTCCTGATTTTCTTCCAACATCAAAATTCCTTGACTCCAAGTCTCCGCCTAGCTTCTCTGCGTGGAAGCTTTCTGCGCAGCGTAGGCGTGCCAAGCGGAGGTCCTGTGCTCTCCCCGCTGATCTCACTGGAAGAGTCTCGGAGCCTTCCCTCCGAAGTACTCTCAGCCTCCCTTTTCTTCCTGGTGTCACCTTGATTTCCTTCCCCAGCGGAAGCTCTCCCTCTCTCCTTGCTAGTTCCCTCTGCGGCATCATTGGGGAGCCTTACCTCTCCTCTTGGCTCCGATGGCAGTTCCCTGACACTTATATATAGCATTTCTTATTATATGATTTGAAAAACTCCTATGCGTCTTTATTTTCCCATAATTAAGATAGCCATGCCACCCAAAACGGGTGTCATGACCTTCTAGATCTAAAATATCCCAATTTTTTAATAAATACCAATCTTTCAACCAGAGAAGACATGAGGCTTCGTAATATAGCTTCAAATCCGGTAACCCGTAGCCACCTCTTTCTACAGTATCTATTAATATCTTATGCTTTACTCTTGGTCTTTTACCCTTCCACAAAAATTTAGAAATTTCTTTTTGCCACTTGTTGATACTGCTGGTCTTTCCTGTAATTGGAATCGTTTGGAATAGAAAGAGTAGCTTCGGTAAAACTATCATTTTAATTACCGAAATACGGCCCAGGAATGATAAATTTAACCTTGTCCATGTCTCCAACTGTCTTTTGATATCTTTCCAACAATTGGTATAATTATCTTCATATAAGTTAATATTCTTTGGTGTTATCCATAATCCTAAATACTTGATTTGGGGGTAGATTTTAATGCGTATTATTTGTTCTAATTCTGCTTTTTCATCTGGCAACATATTTTTAACTAATAGTTTTGTCTTGTTTAAATTCATTTTGAACCCCGCAACTTTACCGTAGCCATATATTATTTCCAACGCCTTTCTTAAACTCTGTTTTGGTTGCTCCGTAGTTATAATTAAATCGTCAGCAAATGCCCTCATTTTGTAACTTCTATTTCCTAGCATAATCCCTTTTATTTCTTTTTCTTCCCTAATTTGTTTACATAAAACTTCCAATGTTAATATGAAAATTAAGGGGGGTAGTGGAATGCCACAGGCGAGACCTGGTCCACGATAGGAAACGGGCCGGTGAAACGGGCGTCCAGCTTCCGCGAAGGTCGAGAGGGTGGAGGTGGCGAGTGGAGAGCCATACCAGGACACTGACGTGGAGTTCCGGCCCCACCTGGCGGTGGCGGTCAGCCTGGGCCTTGTACACCTCCTTGGCCTGGCGCAGTTGCTCCATCAATAGCTGTTGCTGGGACTGGAGCTCCTGTAGGTACTCCGTCACAGCAGGGACCGCGGATGCCGGCAGCACATCCGGAAACAGCTGTGGATGATAACCGTAACTGGCCTGGAATGGGGTCTGCTGGGTGGACGCATTCACCGTGTTGTTGTAGGCGAACTCCGCCAATGCTAGGTGGTCGATCCAGTCATCCTGCTGGTAGCTGCAGTAACACTGGAGGTACTGCTCCAGCACCGCGTTCGCCCGTTCCGTCTGGCCATTGGTCTGTGGGTGGTAGGCTGACGAGAGGCAGACCTCTGTCCCGAGGGTCTGGTGCAAAGCTCGCCAGAACCGGGATGTGAACTAAACGCCCCGGTCGGACACCACACGCACAGGTAGGCCATGCAGGCGGAAGACATGCTGAAGGTACAGCTGAGCGGTTTCCTGAGCTGAGGGTACGGATGGGCAGGGGGCACAGTGCAGGGGGCACAGTGCACCATCTTAGTGAAATAGTCGGAAAAAACTAGAAGGCAGGTACAGCCACGAGACGGGGGTAAGTCCACTACAAAGTCCAGAGAAACCGTGTGCCAAGGACGTGGTGGAACTGGCAACGGCTGAAGAAGGCCGGGGGGTCGCCCGGTAGGGCCCTTGGCCCGCCGGCAGACATCACAACCAGCGATGTAGCGAGCCACGTCAGCCTTCAGGCGGGGCCACCAAAACTCACGGCTTACCAGATGGGTGGTCTGATACCGCCCAAAGTGTCCCGTTGCTGGGGCATCATGGGTCATCCGGAGAACCTCAGCCCGCAGTGGCCCTGGCGGGATGTACAGGCGACCGTGGTGCAGCAGAAGGCCCTGATGCAAGACCAGCCCTGGATACTGAGGGCATGACCCTTTGGACAGTTCCCGGAGTCGTTCCTGGGCCCAAGCGTCAACCCGCTGCTGTTCCAGCACCCGAGCCTGCAGTGGCTCAGCCTCCTGGGTGGCCAGGAATGCAGCCGGTGGTAGGATTGTGGTGGGTACTGCTTGCTGTACCGTGTCTGCGTTGTCTTCAGGTTTCTGGGACAGGGCATCCGCCTTCTGGTTTTGGGAGCTAGGGATGTAGCGGATCCGGAACTGGCAACGGGAAAAGAACGCCCACCAGATCTGCCTTTGGTTCAGCTTGCGGGTGGTCTGGAGGTACTCCAGGTTCCGGTGGTCGGTTCTCACCTCCACCGGGTGTCGTGCCCCCTCAAGATGGTGGCACCAGACCTCAAAGGCCACCTTGATGGCCAGTAGTTCCCGCTCCCACACGGTATAGTTACGCTCCGCTGGAAGGAGCTGGCGGGAATAGAAGGCGCAGGGTAAGAGTGGCGCATCAGGTCCGTACTGCTGAGACAAGACGGCACCGAGAGCTGTACTGGAGGCGTCGGTCTCTACCACAAAGGGTCGAGAGGGATCAGGATGTTGCAAGATCGGCGCTCTCTGGAAACAGGCCTTCAACCCCTGAAACGCCTCCTCTGCCTCCTTGTCCCAGGAAAACGGCATCTTGGGGCGCAGTAGCCAGGTCAACGGGGTGGTGCGATGAGCATAATCTGCAATGAAGGTCCGGTAATAGTTGGCGAACCCCAGGAATCGCTGTAGGTCCTTGCGGTTCTGAGGTGCTGCCCAATCCTGAACCGCTGCCACCTTCCCAGGATCCATCTGCACCCCATCTGGAGAGAGTCGGTGACCAAGGAAGTCCACTGACCGCTGATGGAACTCGCACTTGCTGAGCTTCGCATACAGGCGGTGCTCCCGCAAGCGCTGCAGCACGGTCCGGACTTGACCCTCATGGCGAGCCGGGTCACGGGAGAAAACCAGAATGTCATCCAAGGACACCACCACGTACTTGTCTAGCAAGTCCTGGAACACGTGGTTGATGTACCGTTGGAACACAGCGGGCGCGTTGCACAATCCGAAGGGCATAACCAGGTATTCGAACTGCCTGTACCGGGTCCCGAATGCTGTCTTCCACTCATCCCCGGCTCAGATCCGAATTAAATTGTAGGCCCCCCGGAGATCTAGCTTGGTGAACACCTGCGCCCCTTGCACCCGCTCCAGCAACTCCGAAATAAGGGGCAAGGGGTACCGGTCTGGGATGGTAATTTTGTTCAGGGCCCGGTAATCATGGCAAAGGCGAAGCTCCCCACATTTCTTCTTAACGAAGAGCACTGGTGCAGCGGTGGGCGAGGTAGAAGGCCTAATGAAACCACGCTCCAGGTTCTTGCGCAGGAAGTCCTGCAAAGCTTCGCGCTCTGGCTCTGTTAGAGAGTATAAGCGATTCACCAGCAGGGGCGCTCCGGGCTGGAGGTCTATGCCGCAGTCAAAAGACCGATGCGGCGGCAGCTGGTCTGCCCCCCGTTCCTCGAACACGTCGTGATAGTCTCGGAACTCGGCGGGGAGCGTTGATGCAGCCTCCTCAGTGGGCGCAGCTGCTAGCATCTCGGACTGAGCATGGGAACATGGGTCTGGGAAGTGCACAGTCCGTTTGACCCAGTCAATCTGAACATTGTGAGCCTCCAGCCAGTCCATCCCGAGCACCAGGGGGAACCGGGGCATGGAGGCAATGTCCAAAGTTCGCATCTCCCGGTGCTGCTGGAGACACAGGACCAAGGGCTGGGTCTCCTGAGTAATGGCACCTGAACGCAGGAGCCGTCCGTCAATTGCCTCCACCTGTACCGGTTCTGGCTTGTTCTGAAGTGGCACCTGATGTTACGATAATGAAGCAATGCTGCTGCAAAGTCCTAGCTTGAAGAGTAAACGTGATGGGACTGTCTGTGGGAACAGAGGGGCAGTCATTTCACAGTGCGAAGCACCGGAATTACCTCAGAGTGTAATTTGAGTTGTACAGGAAGTACAGGAAGTGTTTTGTCTCAACACTGCTGGAGTATGGAGAGAGCAGTCATGTTTTTTGTAACGCTGCAAAGACAGAAATAAAAGCATGTAAATACGTTTCTGTCTATCTCTTTCCCCTGCCAGGGGAAGAGGGGGTGTGTTCTTCTCACATTTGAGAAGAATCGCCGATCGAGACCTTGGCTGTGCTTGCTGGGGAATGCAGCCAGGGAGGTCAACAGGGAATCAAGCCGGGTGCCTGGGACTGCTGCCAGCTTCTCCTGAGAAGGGCTTGAATTTCCCGACAGCTGGTGATGGGCAGCAAAAGCAGCGTCCATATAGGAGCGGGTTGCCCTCGAATCCACCAGAGCATGGGTAAGAATCCAGGGCCCACCTGGAGGGTATAGACATACCGGGACCATAATGTTGGGATACTGCCAGGGAGATAAAGTCCATCTGAGCCCCCAAGCCGGCTGCCGGACGATCCATCGACCTCCCGTAGGTATCAGCAATTAGCGACACGAAGCCTAAGAAATAGCTTGCCACATTCTTGGGCTGGTGCACACTCTGTCAGCAGAATTCACACAGCAAAAGTTGCACTCAGGAGGGTATCATTTAGAATGTTTATTCAGCGTTGGTCAGAACAAAGAAAAGCATGACCGCCTGCTAGCGTGTTCTGGCGCAGAGAGAGAAAAAACGAAAGCAATAGCAAACATAAACATCCTGTAAAAGGAAATGCGCAGACTCTGTGTCTCACAAGCCTGCTCTCTCTTAAGGTGGAACGGAAATATCCTAACATCCTCCCCCTTTCCGTGTAACCTGTAGTACCTGTGGTTCAACCCAATTGCAACCTCTGTACGTAAACCTTAAGTTGTTCTCTGTTAACAACCTTAGACAACAGATCAGCAGAAATTTCATTTCCTGCCATGTAGGACACTTGAATGAGTCCTTTCTGAATACACTCTCTTGCACGATGTAGCTTAATCTGCAAGTACTTGGTTCTTTGCTTGCAACTCTCTGAGTTCAGCAAAGCCAAACAGGATCTATTGTCTTGATACACTTGTATAGGACATTTCACAGAAACCCCAATGTCCTTAAACAGTTGCATCAACCATTCACAATCCATGAGTGAAAATGACAGAGCATTGAGTTCTGCTTCACAGGAACTTAGGCTCACTGTCGTCTGCTTCTTGCACAGCCAGTCAAACAGACAGTGGTTGTACATGTAGCACACTCCAGAAGCGCATGTACCATCCGTGGTGTCACTTCCAAAACTTGCATCTGCAAAGATTTCAAGACCTCCAGTCTTCTGACTGGTGAACCTCAGCCTGTAGTGCATTGTCCCTTTCAGATAGCGGGCTATGCGCTTCAGAGCTTTCCAATCCTGAACAGTAGGATTGTTAGCATGTCTGCTAAGCAGGTTAGTGCTTACAGCAATGTCAGGTCTTGAGCATCTAGCAATGAAATTCAACTTGCCTAGAATACATCTGTACAGCGTAGTGTCAGAAAACGCTTCATTTTTTTTTTAATATAAGAAAACGCTTCATTTTTTTAAAAATATAAATTTTTATTAAGGTTTTTTAATACAAATGCATATTTAACAAACCACATTATTTTTATAACATCTTTTCATTACTACTGTGGACTCCCTCACGCCTCCCGCTTCCACTTGTATCGTTATAAAATTGTTTCCAAGCAAATTATCATTTTGTTTACAATCTTAAATCCAAAAATTTAGGTTTAACTCAAATATTGTTTGATGGTAGACAGTTATTTCTACTCTGACATCCTTGTTAACATTCAGCCAAATTACAATACTTTTGTAAGTAAATCTTAAATTTCTTCCAATCTTCTTCAACCTTCTCCTCTCCCAGGTCTCGAATTCTGCCAGTCATCTCAGCTAGTTGCATATAGTCCATCAGCTGCATCTGCCATTCTTCCAGTGTGGGTAGATCTTGAGTTTTCCAGTTCTTAGCGATCAGTATCCTTGCTGCCGTTGTTGCATACATAAAAAATGTTCTGTCCTTCTTTAACACATTCTGGCCGACAATGCCCAGAAGGAAGGCCTCTGGTTTCTTGGTAAAGGTATACTTAAACACCTTTTTCAGCTCATTATATATCATTTCCCAGAAGGCCTTCACTCTAGGTCTTGAGCATCTAGCAATGAAATTCAGCTTGCCTAGAATGCATCTGTACAGCGTAGTGTCAGAAAACGCTTCAGCAGTACTATCTACCTGGTAACCTGTCACCATCGGTGTGTCTGCTGGGTTTGCATCAACCAAATTCAACCTGGTTAATACATCAGCAATTTTCTGTGTTTGGTGTACCAGAAAATTACCTGCTTGGTCCCTCTCCACCTGCAGAGAAAGATAGTTGGATACCTCACCAAGATCCTTCATGTCAAAGTGCTCCTTCAGTTGAGCTAGGGTGCTTTGGTAAAAAGCCTGATTCTTCCAAAACATCAGAAGATCATCAACAAAACATAAACAATACAGTTTGTTTTGCCCCTCCTCCTTGACAAACACACATGGATCAGCTTTGCCCTGGTGAAAACCTAGAGAAAGCAATGTTTCAGTGAGCTTTGTGTTCCAACACCTGGCACTCTGCTTGAGACCATATAAGGATTTCCGCAGTTTACAGACCATTCCCTTCTGTATCTGCATTCCATCAGGTGGAAGCATATACAGCTCCTCCCCCAAAATCCCGTATAAAAAAGCTGTATTAATGTCATGATGGGAAACATGCAGTTTCTCCTCTGCAGCGATCTTGAGCATCAGTCGAATGCTCTCATATTTGACAGTGGGCGAGTAGGTCTCGTGGTAATCCTGTCCTGGTACCTGTGAAAAACCTCTGGCAACCAATCTGGCTTTGTGTCTGACAACCTTGCCATTCTGGTCTGTCTTGGCCTTGAAGACCCATTTGCTGCCAACCAGTCTCATTCCTGGGACTACCGGTACCAATTCCCAAGTTTGGTTCCTATTCAAGGAATCAACTTCAGCCTTCATGGCATTAAGCCAAGGCTCAGCATCTTTAGAGGTTAACTCCTGAACCTCTTTGAAGCTTGAAGGTTCCCACACCTTCTCTGAGCTACTAAGAACAGCAGTTGCTGTCTTAGCAAACTCATCAGCAAATCTCTTTGGAGGTCTGCCTTTGGTCGCCCTTTCAGACCTGCAAACTAGACGTAAGTCTTCTGGACTCATCTTCTCCTTCTTAGGAGAAAAGTGACCAATGGTGAACAGTGGTTCTTCCAGTTCATTGTCAGACGCATCAGATGGTCTGACTGAGGCTTTTGCGCTCTTGTAGTCTGCTGTGTCATCACTGTCACTGACACCAGCAGCAGCGCCACCAACTGAACTGGAATCCGAACTCTGATGATGATGATCATCATCATCATCATCCTCAGCTTCCTCAACATCATCTGCCTTTTTCACATCACCTTCATCCTGCTCTGGGTAACTCTGGAAAATTCCCACATTTCCCCCCCCACTTAGGATTGTACTCAACACTCTTGGTGAACTTAATGGACTTAGAGTTAGTCATCCATACCCTGTATGCACCCTTTTCGTACCCCATGAACAAACCATGTGCCCCACACTTCCCAAGCTTGTTGCTTTGTGGGGTGTGTACCCACATGTCAGAACCAAAGATTTTCATGTGCTTGACGTTCGGTTTTTTACCAAACATCTTCTCGTACGGAGTGCAACCTATGGGCGATGACAGTCTCCGATTAACGGTATAAACAACCGTTGACAGAGCTTCCCCCCAAAACTTCTCAGGGAGGTTGGCATCATGCAACAAGGTTTTCAGGCCTTGAAGCAAAGTCTGATTTGCTCGCTCCGCAAGTCCATTCATCCATGGCGATCTAGGCGTTGACAAGTCATGCTGGATTCCCTTCTCAGTCAGGAAAGCTTCAAACTGCTGAGAAGTGAACTCCCCGCCCCGATCGGTAAAAAGACAGCCGATACGTTTACCACGAACATTCTCCAACCAAGCACAGAATGCCTTGAACTTAGGGAATGCTTGCGATTTCTGCTCAAGCATAAACACATGAATGTACCTAGAAAAAGAATCAATTAGAACCATGAAGTACCTTGCTCCTCCCAAAGAGGGCACAAGTGGACCAACCAGGTCTGCATGCACTAGCTGGTAGGGTTTGGAAGCCTGCCTGCTAGACTCCTTGCCTTTTGGAGCAACCTTCACCTTGTTCTCTGCACAAGATACACATTTCATGTGATACTTACAAGGTTTGATGTTCAAACCCTCAACCAACTCTGGCATCTTGGCTAGCGCTTGCCAAGACGTGTGACAAAATCTTCGATGTGCTTCATGAATACATCCTGCATGAAGAACCTTGTTAGTTTGTGCAACACAACAAGAATCAACAT
Source organism: Podarcis melisellensis (assembly GCF_964234715.1). NCBI lineage: Eukaryota > Metazoa > Chordata > Lepidosauria > Squamata > Lacertidae > Podarcis > Podarcis melisellensis. The sequence goes on along the minus strand of NC_138535.1, from coordinate 35,800,846 downwards.
TAGACACAACAGCATTGTCATCATAAGTTATACAGAATAAACCATCCATAAACTTTGCATGCAAAATGTCCTCTTTGCCTTTCCTGATGACACAGATGCTTCTCTTGAAGGAAATCTCAAAACCACGCCCAGTCAGTTGTGGGACACTGAGCAAATTGTCCGCAGCTCCTGTAACATAAAGTACATTACTGATGGTTGTATGCAAACTTGCAAGTTTAACAGTCCCTTCTCCTGCAATTTGCAACGTCCTTCCATCAGCCAGGTGGATCTCTCCGTCTTGAGGTGTGAAGGAGATAAACAGGTGCTTATCCTTCGATAAATGGCGCCTGGCGCCTGAGTCCACAATAAACCTGGCTTTAGCCTTTGGAGCAGTCTTTGCAGCAAGCAAAACCTTGTTTTCCACCGGCGTGGGCTTTTGCAGCTTGCCCCCCTGCTCCTGGCCATCAGACTTGCCTTTAGCCTTTGGTGAAGCAGTGCCAGCAAACAACGCTTTGTTTTCCACTGGCGTGGGCTCTTCACCCCCCCTCTGCTTCGGGCCATCTGCAGGCATCTGTCTTTGTTTACCTCTGGCCTTCCGGCCTCTGCAAAGACGATGACCTTGGCTCCCACGAGATACAGAGCTCTCAGCTGCCGGCTCCTTGCCTCCCCCTGGAGGCTGGAATGCTGCCTGGGCTGACATCACAGTCTGCTCCCTCTGCAGCTTGCAACCGGTGCCCTCTGCATCCCTGCATTCACTCGCATTCTGGGAAACAGCCAGGACCTCCGATGCATTCACACCCTGGGCATTCAGACTCTGAGCTGGGATGATTGGCAGATGGGCAGCTTTCAAAGCATTCCACATCTCACGTGCACTGGGCTTGCCAGCCAGGGTGATTAACTCTTCAGGAGCTACTGAGAGCAAAATTATCCCCATGGCTCTCGAATCCTGTGCCTTCCACTCATCTGTCACAGGGGCTGGGGGATTCTCAGTAACGGTATTCCACACTCCAAGCCTTCTCATCTGGCCCTCACAGTACCTTGCCCAGGTCTGATAGTTGTGGCCATTTAGCTTTGGTGGACACGGAGCAGCTTCTGAGGATTGTAAAAGATCCATCTCACGTCTTTACGTGAGCCCAAGTCTCTATGCCTTCAAAGACTTATTATCTTGGCAGCTCATTAATCACGAAGCCTTCTGGCTCGGCTCCCAGGCCAATTAAGCCTGCCGGCCATCAGAGACTCTTCCGCGGCTCACAGAAAAGCCTCCTCTTTTGCTTTTCCACATACCTCAGCAGTCTGTCGCAGTCACAGTCTTATCCTCCTGTAAATGCCGTGAATCTGGGCCCGAAACCTGTTGTATCTCGTCTGAAAGCCCCTCGAGATACTGGTCCCGAAGAGCAGAGTCATTCCAGGTCAAGTCCTGTGCCAGCAGCCGGAATTCCGTGGTGTATGCAGCCACAGTGGACTTGCCCTGTTTCAACCGCCTGATTGCCCGGTTGGCTTGACTCCCCTTCTGGGGGTTGCCGAATGCGGCCTCCAAATGATTGCAAAACCCCATATAGTCTGTCAGCAAGGGGGAGTCTTGTCTGAGCAGTGGCAACGCCCACTTGGCCGCCTGGTCCTTTAACAAACTAATCAAAAAGTGCACCTTGGTGCGGTCGTCAGGGAAGTTCCGGGCTCGCCCCTGAATATACAACTTGGCCTGGGCAAGGAACATGGGAAAGCTGGCCGGGGCCCCATCAAATTTCTCTGGCAAAGCCACTGGGTACTTGCCAGGAGCCGGGGCGTCGGCCCCAGGAGCCGGTAGGGCGTCCAACCGCTGCTGAAGTGCCGTAACCGCATTGCTGAGCTGCTGCACGGTGTGAGTCAAGGCCTGGTTCTTCTGGGCCAATGCCACCAGCGCAGCTGCCTGGTCGGCCATGGCTTCTGGCTCGTCCCGAACACACCCCAACGAAGGGGGAGTGCGGGAGTGGTGGGAGCAAACTGCTGGTCCCGGGGGGAAGGTTACCGTTGGCGTAGTCAAAGTCCGGTCCTGGGTCACTAGCCTGGAAACAGTTCACAAGGAGCGGGGCGAGGTCCGAAGCAGGAAGCCGGGCGGGGACAGGAACACTGGAGGGTCAGGTCTGGGTCCGGGCAGGAGCAGGTACTCAACGACGTTGCTCCCACAACCTGGGACCGGGCTGACTGGCCTTTATCTTCTCTGAGGCCAGGGGCGGCCCCGGCCCCCAGGAGACCCGCCTCTCTTGGCCTTAAGGCGAGCACACCTCCTGGGAGAAACCAGTTCCCTCCGCCTCTCTGCCCTAAGCCTCTGCAGTTCAGGAGAGGCTGGGGAGTTACTGGACCCAGGGGGAGACTCTCCTTCCTCTGGCAGGGCCGGGAGAGGCGCACCTGTAGGCACTGTGTCCTTAATCACCTCTGGAGCTAGAGTGGAATCACCTGGTGCCTGCTCCTGAGGATCCGGCACAGGTGCAGGCTCTTCAGATCCAAGGCCCTGCCCCAGTTCAACCGGCCCTGGAGGCGGGGACTCCTGTGCAGGCTGGGATTCCTCCGGTTGAGCCTCTAAATCGGATTCCCAGGCCATCACAGCTATAAATGTGCCTCCCAGGCAAAAAGCCAGCTTGGTCATTGTGTATCATCATCTGGAAGACTTTTTTTGATCTTTCGGCTAAAATATTAGCATATAATTTATAATCGTTATTTAGAAGTGCGATAGGCCTATTCTTGTTAATAAGTAGATTGTCCGTTCCCTGTTTTGGAATTAATGCAATAAGGCTGTCTTTCCAAGAATCCGGCATGGTTCCGTCTTCTAAGATACTTCTTAATGGGTCAGACAGTAAGTCCTCATTTTTTTATAATATATTGCCGGTAGGCCGTCTGGCCCTGGTGGCATTCCTATCTTTGCTTCCTTAATTGCTCTTTGAATTTCGTACGATGTGATAGGGTCATTCATCAGTTCTTTTTGTTCTTTAGTACGTTTCGGAAGACAGTTCTGTTCTAAATGTTCTTTAATTTCTTCTATTGTTTCATTTCCTTCCTTATAGATTTCTCTAAAGAATTCGAGAAATCATTTCTCTATTTCTCTAGGGTTGTTTATTATTTTGCCTTCGCACTTAACTCTATTTATAAGCCTTTCTGCCTCTCTCTTCTTTAATTGCCATGTTAATAACCAGGCTCAGGTTCTGTTTCAGGCTGTGTCTCTGTTTCAGGCTCCGGCGCTGTATCAACCACTGTTGCAGACTCGGTTAACCGAGATCAACCCAGGTTCGGTGCACCTTGGTTTGATGCCAAATGTAAGCAAGCTAGACTCTCTCTCTGTTGTATCTACAACAGATATAAATCTTCTGGAGCTGAAACTCTCCCCCCAGAGTACTTGCAGGCCAAAATTGCTTACAAACAGGCACAGAAGTCAGCCAAGCACGAGTGGCAGCTAAGACGTTGGCAAGCGCTGATTGCTGCCTCTAAGCCTCGCAGCTCTCGCGGTTTTGGGAATTTAATCAACAAAAGATCGAGGAAATACCCATTGACGGTTATCCCAGCCCCGACATGGGAACAATTTCTAAGAAAATATTTCTCCCAGACAGATATCTCTAACACTCAATCTGATACTCTTTCAAGTCACTTGCCCATATGGCCAGATACTGACCCGGAGGAAATAGTAGATTTAATTGCTAAACTGAAAACTGATAAAGCCCCAGGGCCCGATCTGATCCCGGCGGAAGCTATTAAACAACACCCAACATGGTGGGCTAAAATTCTTGCAAAAATCTTTGATGCAATCAATGCCACGGGCCAGATACCTAGATCATGGAAGGAGTCCATCATAATTCCTATATATAAAAAAGGACCATCAGAGGACCCAGGAAACTATCGTAACATCAGTTTATTATCAATCATCGGGAAAATCTATACTCGCTTCCTGCTAACCAGACTAACCCAATGGGCCGAAGATTCCAATCTGATAGGTCATGAACAGGTCGGGTTTAGACCAAATCGCGCTTCTATTGACCCTGCTATAATTCTATATCATTTGGCGCGGAAGTATTCTTCCCCTACTCATGGTCTTCTATGTGCCGCTTTTATAGACCTGAAGGGTCTATAAAAGGTGAGGAGCAGGCACCCGCTAGGGTGAGGTTAACACCTGAGGGCGATCTCACAAACCCTGTACCAATAAATAAGGGGGTACGACAAGGGTGCATCCTTGCCCCCTATCTTTTTAACCTCTATATTAGTGACATGAGAACGCCCCTAGCTGAGGCCCAAACCTCCATTCATGCACCCAGGCTTGCAGACTATCGCTGCCCCTTATTATTGTACGCTGACGATGCGGTGATCCTCTCTTATTCTCGAATCGGTTTGAGGAGGGCCCTTAAGATTTTTGCGTTATACTGCCAAACAAATTTACTTACTATTAACCATTCCAAATCTAAAGTCCTAATTTTTTCCAGGAGTCGTAAACTGTATAGATGGGAACTCGAGGGGAAGCCAATTGAACAAGTTTACAAATTTCAATATCTAGGAATTTACTTCCAGTATAATATGGGATGGAAAGCGCATATCACATATTTACAAAATAAGGTTAAAGCCCTTATCTATGCTCTATTACGCTTCTTCTTTGCGGAGGGGGCTATGCATGTTCCATCTGCCTTAAAAGTTTATAGTGCGAAAGTGGTTGCAACTATGGCCTATGCGGTCCCTTTATAAACCCTTTGTAAACCTCTTGCCTCTGGTGACATTGCAAAATCTTTTTCTAAGACGTCTTTTGAAACTACCCTCCTGTGTAAGCAACTCTGCCATTCGCCTAGAACTTAAGATCCCCTCCCTAGAGATTCTGATGTGGAGACATGACTTTAATTATTGGCTGTCCCTTTGGCATAAATTGCCAAACTACCATCTTATTCAGTGCCTTTGGAGAGATGAATTCACCAGCCCATGGGCAACAAAAATCCATTCCAAACTGTTGTCTTATGGAATCTCTCCTTCCGATATACTTAATTTAGATCTAATTACTGCTAAAAAGGTCATCAAACAAAGATTGGAGGAGGTAGATTTGCAACAAAATCTTACTACAGGTGGAGGTACATGTTCCCCGATAAATCAGGGCATTACATCTATGTCCCAGATACCTCGATATCTGTGTACTTTATCGGCTGCGTCGCATAGACTCGCATTTGTTAGAGCCAGATTTAATGTGTTCCCCTCAAATGTGCTGAGCAATAGATTTTCTAACGGTAAAACCTCTGTTTTATGCGCATGTGACAACAAATCAATAGAATCCCTCTATCACATCTTGTTTAATTGCCCCTTATACATTGTTCCCCGATCAAGGATCCTGAGTTCAATCATTCTGGAAATTGCTGCTAAACCACCTGAATTACATCTAGCCTATCTACTCCAGGACATTGACTCTTATAGAACATTACAGGTTGCTAGATTCCTGATTTCAGTTCTTTCATATAAAAGACTTCATGGAATGCTGCATGACTATTAAAAATCCAGTAAACTCTATGCACCATCTTTATCTTCAAGGCCATAACACGGTACATCTAGAGATTGTAAGTAATGTGCGTTGAAATATTTTAGTTGATATTTTAGATTGTAAAATGCTATTTTATCTATTGATTTGTTTTACCTTGTGGGCTTATAGCCGAATAAAGTATTATCTATCTGAACATATCTTGTATAACCATCCCATTTTCCTGCAAATTTTTGCTTTGAGATTCCTCTGAGTTTGCTAGTCAATTGAGCCGTCTCCACCAATTCCTGTACGGTAATCTTTTCTTGATCATCTGGAAGGAGTGAGGTACCACCTATGAGCCACTTTCATCATGTTCTCTCTTATATTATAGCTGGCTGTAAATTTCAAATGTACATTCCATCAGTTTTCCCCATCTTTTAGCATAATTGGACGGTAGTCTAAAAGAAGTCTATAGATTTTTGCGGTTATTTTATATATTATATATGTTATATTATATAAATTATATATTATTATATAGATTATATAGATTATATATCTGGAAGACTTTTTTTTATCTTTCGGCTAAAATATTTGCATATAATTTATAATCGTTATTTAGAAGTGCGATAGGCCTATAGTTGTTAATAAGTAGATTGTCCGTTCCCTGTTTTGGAATTAATGCAATAAGGCTGTCTTTCCAAGAATCCGGCATGGTTCCATCTTTTAAGATACTTCTTAATGGGTTAGACAGTAAGTCCTCAATTTTTTAATAATATATTACCGGTAGGCCGTCTGGCCCTGGTGGCTTTCCTATCTTTCCTATCTTTGCTTCCTTAATTGCTCTTTGAATTTCGTACGATGTAATAGGGGCAGTGGCGTAGCGTGGGTTGTCAGCACCCGGGGCAAGGCAAGTAATTTGCGCCCCCTAACCCGTGGATTTGCGCCCCCTAACCCTAACCCCCAGATGTTGTGCCCGGTGCGGCCGGGCCCCCCTGCACCCCCATGCTACGCCACTGAATAGGGGCATTCAACAGTTCTTTTTGTTCTTTAGTAAGTTTCGGAAGACAGTTCTGTTCTAAATGTTCTTTAACTTCTTCTGTTGTTTCATTTCTTTTTTTATATATAATTTTTTTTATTGGTTTTTCATTTTAAAACAAGCAAGACAAACAAACACATACAAACATGTATATTTTCATATCCTCCTTTTCATAAGCCTTCTTTCATGAACTTCCCCATACCTCCCCCTCTCTGCATCCTTATTTTACAATTTTTCAGCAACCCCTTGGTCCCATTATATTAATAACTTATTTTTTGAGTTTCATCATAATTTATCAGACAGTTTCAGCTGCAATTCTGCATCTTCCTTCCCCTTGACCTTTTAGCACTCAACAATTTTACAACTGTTCTTAAGATAAACTTTAAATTTCTTCCAATCTTCCTCCACCGTCTCTTTCTCTTGGTCCCGGATTCTGCCGGTCATTTCTGCCAATCCCATAAAGTCGATCACTTTCATCTGCCATTCTTCCAGTGTGGGTAATTCTTGCGTCTTCCAATACTTTGCTAGAAGTATCCTTGCTGCTGTGGTAGCGTACATAAAAAAAATCCTATCCTTTCTTGACACCAATTGGTCAACCATGCCCAAGAGAAATGCCTCTGGTTTCTTATGAAAAGTACATTTAAGTATCTTCTTGATTTCATTATAGATCATTTCCCAGAAGGCTTTAATCTTTGGGCAGGTCCACCAAAGGTGGAAGAAAGTACCTTCAATTTCATTACATTTCCAGCATTTATTATTGGGCAAATGATAGATCTTTGCAAGCTTGACTGGAGTCATGTACCACCTATAAATCATTTTCATAATATTTTCTCTTAAGGCATTACATGCCGTAAATTTAATACCGGTGGTCCATAACCGTTCCCAGTCCGCAAACATAATGTCATGACCGATGTCCTGTGCCCATTTAATCATAGCTGATTTGACTGTTTCATCTATTGTATTCCACTTCAGCAACAGATTATACATTCTTGATAAATTCTTAGTATTGGGTTCTAACAGTTCTGTTTCTAATTTAGATTTCTCCACCTAGAAGCCAATTTTCCTGTCTTGTTGAAAGGTCTCCATTATTTGATAATAATGGAGCCAATCTCTTACCTTAGACTTTATTTCTTCAAATCTCTTTAGTTTGAATTTACCACTTTCTTGTTCTAAAATTTCAAAATATTTTGGCCAATTAGATTCCATATTAAGTTTCTTCACTTCTTTAGCCTCCATTGGTGATAACCACCTAGGAGTTTTATTTTCCAACAAATCCTTATATCGAATCCAGACATTATATAATGCTTTCCTAACCACATGATTTTTAAAACCTTTATGAGCTTTAACCTTGTCATACCATATGTAAGCATGCCAACCAAACCTATTGTCAAACCCTTCCAGATCCAAAATATCAGTATTCTCAAGAAGTAGCCAATCCTTCAACCAGCAGAAAGCTGCTGCTTCATAATAAAGTCTTAAGTCCGGCAGGGCAAACCCCCCTCTATCTTTTGCATCAGTTAATATCTTAAATTTTATTCTGGGCTTTTTGCCCTGCCAGACAAATCTAGATATATCTTTCTGCCACTTCTTGAAACAATCTAGTTTATCCACAATCTGTAATGTCTGAAACAAAAATAGCATTCTTGGCAAAACATTCATTTTGATCACCGCAATTCGGCCTAACAAGGAAAGCTTCAATTTCGACCATATTTCTAGATCTTTCTTTACCTCCGTCCAACATTTGTCATAATTGTCCTTAAATAAATTCACATTTTTAGATGTCATGTCAATCCCCAAATATTTCACTTTCTTGGCCACCATCAGCCCAGTTTCACTTTGAAACTTCTCCCTTTCGCCATTTGTTAATTTTTTCCCCAAGACTTTAGTTTTTTGTTTATTCAGTTTAAATCCTGCAACCTGGCCAAAGAATTGAATTAGTTCCAAAACTCTTTTAGTGCTAGTGTCTGGCTCTTGTAAAGTCAATACCAGGTCATCTGCAAATGCCTTTAATTTGTACTGTCTGGCTCCGACCCGAATTCCTTTTACCAACTGGTCCCCCCTGATCATATTTAATAAAACCTCCAGGACTGATATAAAGAGTAATGGGGATATTGGGCACCCCTGCCGTGTCCCTTTTTCTATCGGAAGTTCATCAGTCACCACATTATTTACAATTAACTTTGCCTTTTGTTCCAAATATATTGCACCTATACCATTTTCAAACCTTTGGCCTACCCCCCATCCCATGGAGATTCTTCTTCATAAAGTTCCAAGAAATATTATCAAAGGCTTTCTCCGCGTCCACAAATATTAAAACTGCCTTCGTATTGATATTTACTGTCAACATTTCCATAATATCAATTATATTCCTTACATTGTTCGACAAGTATCTTCCCGGGAGAAAGCCTGCCTGGTCTTTATGAATCTCCTCCACCAGCACCTTCTTAAGTCTTTTTGCTAAAATGTCAGCAAATATTTTGTAATCCACATTAAGTAATGATATAGGGCGGTAGTTCTTAATCTGATTTTTTTCAGTTTCAGACTTTGGTATAAGTGTAATAAAAGCTTCTTTCCACGATTCAGGAGCCTTTCCCCCCTCTAATATTTCATTACAAACCTCCTTCAACGGCTGTATTATCCATTCTTTCAAAGCTTTGTAGTATCTGGAGGTTAATCCATCTGGTCCTGGAGATTTACCTAGTTGCATATTCTGAATGGCACCCTCTATTTCTTTATCTGTTATTTTCTCATTTAAAACCAACATACTTTGTTGAGAAATTTTTTGTAGTCCATATTTCTTAAGAAAGTCTTCTATATCTCGTTCATTCTCCGGCCCTTGTGCATATAATCTTCTGAAATAACTCTGAAAACAGTTGCTAATCTCATTTGGTTTGATGATGTTCTTTCCATCCACCTCCAAATTTGTGACTGTATTCAGTTTTTGTCTCTTCTTCAATTGCCATGCGAGTAGTTTCCCACATTTATCTGCTGATTCAAATGTCCTTTGTCTCATTTGCTTAACTTTCCATTCTATCTCTTGATTCATCAGTTCCATATACTGCATCTGGTAAAATTTAATTTCTCTCAGAATCTCATGAGACTTTGGTTTAGACCTCAATCTCTTTTCTCCCTCTTTTATTTTTTCCAGAATCTTATCTTTCTTCTCATTTTGCTTTTTCCTCTTTAAAGTGTTCTGTTGTATTAAAAAACCTCGCATCACGGCTTTACTTGCATCCCAAATCACTCTTTTTTCAACATCCGTCCTCAAATTTATCTCGAAATAATCCTTCAAAGTTTTCTGGGCCTTTTTGTAGATCTCATCGTCTCTAAATAGGGTGTCATTCATTCTCCATCTGAAGGAGCCAGCTGTTGTTAGTTTCATTTCCATCTTCACCGCGTTATGGTCGGAGCATGTCTTTGGGCAGATTTCTACTTTTTTATCCTTGGAGCCATGCCACTAGTAATCCAAATTTGATCAATTCTTGTCCATGTCATTTGTGCCTCGGAAAAGAACGTTCCCTCTCTCTCGAGAGGGTTTCTAGTTCTCCAAATATCTATCAAGTCCAAATTCTCTGTCATTTCAAAAAAAAAGTCTTGGGTAATCTCCCATCCTTAGAGACCACCTGTCTTTGTGCTTTGTCCATGTTAGTGGGAACCACACCATTCATGTCTCCTAATAAAATTACCTTATAATCCAGATAGTCCATTAATGTCTCATGCAGTTTCTTAAAGAATTCTGCCTTCCCTTCACTAGGTGCATAAATGCCAACTGTCAAAAAATTTTCTCCCTGGATTTGTATTTCAATTGCCAAAAATCTTCCTTGTTCATCTTTAAAGATCAATTTAGGGGCCAATTTCTCCTTTACATAGATCACCACTCCTCTTTTCTTAACTTTATCCGACGAAATGAATTCCTGTCCTAACCTTTTGTTTATAAGCAATTTTCTATGTGTCCTTGTTATGTGGGTCTCTTGTAAACAAATCAAATCCAATTGTTCTCTTTTCAGAATATGGAAAACTTCGCGCCTTTTTCTGGGAAGGTTCAGTCCATTACAGTTCCAAGTCAAAAATTGCAGAGACATCATTAATTAGTTACCTCCAGCCGCTCCCTGCGGCTGTTCTTCTTCCGTTGGTGATTTAAGTCCAAATGTCAGGTTTCCAAGATCTGTCTCAGAGGTCAATTCTACCACTCCTTTCTGTAGGTCCTCTTCGTTTCTGTCCAGAAATTGTTCTTTATCTTGTACTGTTCTTATCTTGACTTTCTTTCCTTTGTAACTAAAGGACAAACCCTGTGGAAACTCCCACCTGAAAGGAATGTTATTCTGTTTCAGCAGGTAAACCAGGTTCTTATAATGAGATCTAGCCTCCAGAATATATTTCGGGATGTCCTTGTAAATTTGCACAAAAACCTTCTCAATCTCAAGGGTTCTTTGATAGTGTAGATCTAATATTTTATCTCTTTCCTCCTTTGATCTCAAAGTTATCAGGCAATCCCTCGGAATCTTTCTATTCTGCCTTCTCCCCAATCTGAAGGCTGCCGTTATCTTAAAATCTTCCTCCTCTGTGTTTACCTGCCAGAATTCTGAAAGTTCTTTGGTGAGAAAGTCCACTAAGTTGTCCCCCTAACTTTCTGGGACCAATCTAAGTCTTAAATTCCTCTCTTTCCTCTGCATCTCCCATAAAGACAAAGCGGCCTCATGTTCGTCCAACCTCTTACAAACTGGTGCTAATTTTTCCTGTGTATTGTCTGCAGTGGATTTCGCTTCTTCCGCTATTTTTCGGGTTGTTGCATTTTCCTCAATTAATTTATTTATAGTTGCTGTGTTGGATGTTATACTTTTGGTGTTCAAGTCCAATTTTGTAGTAAGTTCTGTCAGCTGTTTGGTATTTTCCGTACTCTGCTTTGTCAGATTTTCTAAAGATTCATTTATCTTAAGCAAAGCTTGTGTCACTGAATCCATCAATATATCTGTCCCTCTTTCCTGTCCTGCTGCGCCTGTTGACAATGTACCTGATGTAGAGCCCCTTTTCTTTTGTGCGGCTTTAGCTTTAGACCTTGTTGCTATCTCCTCTGCTGGGCCGCTCATGTCCCAAGGTCGTTCCCACAGGAGCAGCTTTGAATGGAAAAATCCAGTGACTTGTTTTATTTTATTTTTTTTACAGTCTATGTTGCAACTATTGTCCTTAGGTCCTCTAGAGGGAGCAATTCAATGTATCCGCAAGGCAGAGAAAAGACAAAGAAGCCAAAAGTCCCCAAAGAGGAAAATTTTTAACCAGAGTCTTCTAGTTGCAACAAGCTATCAAATTGATCTTTCAGCAAAATCCCAAAGTCACGAAAACCAAGATTGTATCAAATAAAGTCACAGTCTATCCTTTCTGACAGTCCCTGTCAAGTGTTTCACCCAGGCAGCTCGCTCCCAGAGTCAGAGACAGCGGAAAGTTTTTCCCTTTGCTTCCTTTCATGCAGGTTAAATCAAGTTCCCTTTTCTTCCCCCCCCCCTCGCTCCTGCTTGCTGGGGGGGAGGTTCAAACTCAATGCCAGGGTTAAACCACTTTAAAAAGTTCAAAATTACTTCTCCTTCAATTGCAGCTTTAAATTCCGTTGCTTTAAAGATCATGCAGCCGGGGGGGGGGGGGGGAGGCAGACTTCCTTTATTTACCGTCCCCGTTTTCAGCCGAATTTCAAAGAAATTTTATAGTCCCAATAGGTTTCTCAATCCTACTTACGGATGTTGAATTTCAGTCCAAATTTCAGGAAGAAGTCAGCGCTCTCCGCTTGTGGCGACGCGGCTTCACTCCACGGGCTGGGTAGCGACTCTCAGCACCGCGCGATCCCCCAATGCTCCTCCGGAGCCTTTAAAAAGGCTCTTTTGCAGTAAGGGGGGGCACAAATGGTGCCCACCGAGTCTCCTTGTTCACAGGCTTCTGCGCCTGTGATTTTAGGGGTCCCCGCTTTGCCGTAGCGGTCAGACCCGAACTCGTGGAGCAGCCCTCTCTCCGGAGATCAGAGAGAGAGCCGCCATTAAGCGCTGGCGCCAAAATGAAATGTTGTTTCATTTCTTTCCTTCTTCTCTAAAGAATTCGAGAAATCGTTTCTCTATTTCTTTAGGGTTGTTTATTATTTTGCCTTCGCACTTAACTCTATTTATAAGCCTTTCTGCCTCTCTCTTCTTTAATTGCCATGCTAATAACCAGGCTCAGGTTCTGTTTCAGGCTGTGTCTCTGTTTCAGGCTCCGGCGCTGTATCAACCACTGTTGCAGACTCAGGCTGTGGCGCTATGGCTGTAGCTGTGGCTCTGGTTCTGTTTCAGGCTCTGGCACTGTATCAAGCACTGTTTCAGGCTCAGGCTCAGGCTTCTGCTCTTTATTAGGCTTTGTCTCAGTCTCCGACGCTGTTTCAAGCCCTGTATCTGCCTCTGCCTCTGTTTCAAGCTCTGGCACTCTATCAAGCACTGTTTCTGGCTCTGGCTCTCTTTCAGGCTCTGGTTCTGAATTAGGGTTTTGTTCTGGCTCTGGCTGTGTCTCTGGCTCTGGCTCCAGCTCCAGCTCCGGCACTGTATCAAGTACTGTTGCAGACTCAGGCTGTGGCTCTAGGCTGTGGCTGCAGCTATGTTTTGTGCTCCGGCTTTGTATCAAGCCCTTTTTCTGGCTCTGGCTCTGGCTCTGGCTCTGGCTCTGGCTCTGGCTCAGGCTCATGGTCTCACTCTGACTCTGCTCTTAGATTACTTCGTAGTCTAAAAGAAGTCTATACATTTTTGCGATTATTTTGGTTTTGTGATAAGGAGACGCCGGAGTCGCTCCAGCACATCATGTTCACTTGCCCCCTGTTCAATGTGCCACGGGCAAATTTGTTGGGATCAATCATACAGAAACTAGAGGGTACCCCACCAAAATTCCACCTTGCCCAAATCTTGCAGGATAAGGATACTCATACGACCCTGAAAGTGGCAAGGTTCCTGGTCGCTGTACTTACCCAAAAGCGACGCCAAGGAGCACTACAAGCTAACTAAGGCGTAGTATGCCATTCTATTTTATAGTATTTTATTGTTATTGTGGTGTTCTAGCGGCTGTTTTTGTTTGTTTGTTTTGTTTTTTTGTTTTTTTCTTCCCACGTACACAAGCTGTTATTTATGTGTTGTTTTTACTTGTATGGGCCTATGGCCGTAATAAATATTGTTGTTGTTGTTGTATTTTGGTTTTACTATTCAGTAGTTCTCTTTCAAATCTTGAAGGCTCCTTTTCAAAACCTATCTGCTTATCCTGTCTGAACACTTCATTCACCTGGAAGTAATCTAGTCAACTAGAAAAGTGACCCGCTCCGATATCTTCCCGCGGGGTGGCCCTCCCAGTCCGATTCCTCTTCCTCTGACGCCTCTCCTCCCTCCTCTTCGGAGGCAGGAAAACCCACAAAATCCTCTTCAAGATTGTCCTTTCAGGGCTCTACCATCGCCATCGATCCCCGGCATTGAATGTGTTGGCCTAGTGTGGGGCTCCGAGGAGAGCTTGGCTGTTTGGCTGGTGTACCGGCCACCTAGCGCACCAGCAGCCACCCTGTCAGGCCTATTGGAGGCGGTGGCTGGCTGGGCCTTGGAGTTCCCTAACCTATTGGTATTGGGGGACTTCAACATCCATGCTGATGCCACTCCCTCCTCACATGCTCTTGACCTGGTGTCTTCCATGGCGACACTAGGGTTCTCCCAGTTTGTTTCGGGCCCCACACATCAAGCAGGCCACACGCTGGATTTGATCTTTGGCGTAGGTATAGATGTGATCATGTCTCCTTCGATGAAAGTGCCATGGCCTGATCACTACGCTCTGAAAGCCAGGATAGACTTTCCACCCCCACCTTGCTTAGGTGGCGAGCCAATTTGGGCTCGCCCGCAGAGGCTGATGGACCCTGATAGATTCCGTCAAGCCTTGCAGGACCTTGCTCCCTCTGGCGACTCATTGACTGAGCTTGTTGAGGGCTGGAATATCCAGCTCCTGGCAGCCATTGATGAGATCGCACCTAAGCGCCCTCTGCGACCCCGCAGAAACCGGGCTCCCTGGTTTACCGAAGAGCTCCGGAAAATGAAGCGGGACCTCAGACGGCTAGAGCGAGTATGCCGGGGTGCCCGTGACGGAGCCTCAAGAACATCTTATAGGGCTTTTATGAAAACCTATGAGATGGCGGTGAAGGCTGCTAAGAAGTCTTACTTCTCGGCCTCCATTGCATCCGCTAGCTCTCGCCCGGCACAATTATTTAGTATAATCAGGTCTTTAACGTCCCTTGAGGGACAGCCAAATTTAAATAATAATTTGGCACATAGCTGTGAGGCATTTGCGAGCTTTTTTGCGGAGAAGGTCTTGGTGCTCCGCCATGACCTCCCTGCCAATTTGGATACAATAAAGGAACTGGAGGCCCCTCGACTGTACTCGGGTCCAGTATTGGACCACTTCGACCGGATATCCCCAGCTGATGTGGACAGACTCCTCCGAGCTGGAAAGGCCACCACCTGTCCTCTCGACTCGTGCCCGTCTTGGCTGATTAGAGCGTGTCCAGACGAGATGCGGGCCCTCCTGGGGGATATCATCAATTTGTCCCTTGGCACGGGGACATTCCCTGCAGAACTGAAGGAGGCAGTGGTGTGCCCGCTCTTAAAGAAAACATCATTAGATCCTTTAGATCTATCCAATTACCGCCCGGTTTCAAATCTTCCGTTCCTGGGTAAGGTGATTGAGAGAGCGGTTGCCGAACAGCTTGGTAGGTTTCTGGATGAAACATCGGCTCTGGATCCATTCCAGTCCGGCTTCCGCGCGGGTTATGGGACCGAGACGGCTCTGGTTGCCCTAACAGATGATCTTCGTAGACAGCTGGATCGAGGCGGGTCAGGGCTGCTGATTCTTCTAGATCTGTCAGCAGCTTTCGACATGGTCGATCACGAACTCCTGGACCACCGCCTTGCCGACGTGGGGATTCAGGGCACAGTCCTTCAATGGCTGCGCTCGTTTCTCTCTGGTCGGGGACAGAGGGTGGCGCTTGGGGGGGAATTGTCATCGCGCCACTCCTTGGTGTGTGGAGTACCTCAGGGTGCAATACTCTCCCCGATGCTTTTCAACATCTTTATGCGCCCCCTCGCCCAGCTTGTCCGGAGTTTTGGGCTGGGTTGCCATCAGTATGCTGATGACACCCAACTCTATCTGTTGATGGATGGCCATCCTGACTCGGCCCCAGACACACTGACCAGATGTTTGGAAGCTGTGGCTGGATGGTTACGAGGGAGCCGGTTGAAGCTAAATCCTTCGAAGACAGAGGTCCTGTGGCTGGGACGGGACGATATGGAATTGGGGGGGGGGTCAACTCCCATGTCTTGCGGGGGTGCACTTAGTGCCAGCACCATCCGTTAAGAGTTTGGGTGTAATCTTTGACACCTCCCTTTCCATGGAGGTGCAGACTGCAGCTATAACAAAGGCAGCATTTTTTCATCTCCGCCAAGCTAAGCAGTTGGCTCCTTACCTCTCTCGCCCTGACCTAGCCACTGTGATCCATGCGACGGTCACCTCCAGCCTGGATTATTGTAACTCGCTCTGCGTGGGGCTGCCCTTGAGACTGACCCAGAAACTCCAGCAGGTGCAGAATGCTGCAGCGAGACTCCTTACGGGGTCTTCGCTGCGAGACCACATTCACCCGGTGCTATACCAGCTGCACTGGCTCCCGGTGGAGTACAGGATCAGGTTTAAGGTGCTGGTTTTAACCTTTAAAGCCCTATACGGCCTAGGACCCTCGTACCTACGGGACCGCCTCTCCTGGTATGCCCCACAGAGAAACTTACGGTCTTCAAATAAAAACATCTTGAAGGTCCCAGGCCACAGAGAAGTTAGGCTGGCCTCAACTAGAGCCAGGGCTTTTTCGGCTGTGGCTCCGATCTTGTGGAACGCTCTGTCACTAGAGACTAGGGCCCTGCGGGACTTGTCATCTTTCCGCAGGGCCTGCAAGACAGAGCTGTTCCACCAGGCCTTTGGCCAGGGCACAGCCTGACTCCCTCCCTCGGCAATCTTCATGGAGCTCTGGCACAATGGTTGCCAGTGGCTTGATTTGAACCAATTTTATAATGAATGATTTTAGAGTGTTGTTTGTGCTGTACTTTTGTACTGTTTTATTGTTGTTAGCCGCCCCGAGCCCGGCTTTGGCTGGGGAGGGCGGGATATAAATAAAATTTATTATTATTATTATTATTATTATTATTATTATTATTATTATTATTATTCATCTGTGGTTCCAAATTGCTCCTCCCAGAATCTCGCTAGTGGTTTAGGTTTATCTGGGAACAGGCTGTGGAACTCCTCCGCAAGATACCCATCATTGATAGCCTCCGCTGGAACCCACGTGTTTTCTGACTCGGGTTCTCCCTCCCAAGCTACCAAGTACTCCACCTGGCGCCCTCACCATCTTGAATCGAGTATTTTCGTGGCTTGGTTGTGGTGTTCCCAAGTTCATCTTAAGTTCCTGGTGCAAGGCCTCCATTTATTCCACAAACTGCTCTGCCGCAGGTACGCTCCCCCCTTCCTCCCCCCTCCCCGGGAAGGCCCTGGGGTAACACCCATAATTGGCCATGAACGGGCTCATTCCTGTGGAAGCCCGCCTCGACCTGTAGCAAGCCCATGAGCTTCCTCCAGAACCGGGAAGTAAATTGTTTCCCGCGATCCGAGATGACCCTCAAGGGAGCCCCATGCAGCCTGAAGATGTGATCTACAAACAACCTGGCTGTTTCCTCTGCCGTTACCGCATGCGAGCAAGCTATGAAATGGCACATTTTTGTTAGCAGATCGACTACTACCATGACTGCTGTCTTCCCCCTTGATTTGGGCAAATCTGTCATACCCGGCGTGGGTAAGGGTTCCAGTAACCCTGCGGGTGCAGCCCTCTCCCCCTTTGCCCTCTGGCAGCGGTCGCACCCCCGTACATATTCCCGTACATCTTCCCTTACCCTTGGCCACCAGAACTGCCTGGTGACAAGCAACATGGTTTTGTGTTGACCAAAATGTCCCGCTGTTGGATTGTCGTGGAGTTGTTTGAGTACCCTTCCCCTCAAGGTCTCCCCTGGTACGTACAGCGCTCCCTTGTAGTACAGTACCCCTTCCTTTTCCTCAAACCCTCCCTGGTTTTCCCTTCCGTTCCGGAGTTCCCTGATTTTTGTTTGAGCGAATTCGTCGTTTCTAGTAAGCCCGGCTAGTTCTCGTTTCCCAACCAACACTCCCCCCCACACACCCATCGGTTCTCGGGGAACACGTGTCTGACTTGCGGCGGTCCCTCTCCTTCCATGTACTCCGGCTTCCGGGAGAGAGCATCTGCTCTTACGTTCTCCTCCCCCGGCACGTACCGGATCTCGAAGAAAAACATGGAGAACTCCTGTGCCCATCGAATCTGTCTCTGGTTGAGTACTCGCGCAGTCCTCCAGTATTCCAAGTTCTTGTGATCCGTACACACCTGGATCTCGTGCTGCGCCCCTATTAGCAGATGTCTCCATCGTCAAAATGCTGCATAAATTGCAAGCAGTTTGCGGTCATACACCGTGTAGTTTTGCTCCGACTTGCTCAGCTTCCTCGAGAAAAAGGCGCACGGCCTCCAGCTCTGCTGGGGCCCCGGCTGCAACAGTACCGCTCCGATGGCCCGGTCTGACGCATCGGTCTCCAGCCTCATTGGCTTCTGCAGATCCACGTGCAGGAGCTGCTCTTCCGAAGCGAACGCCTTCTTCAGCCTTTCGAAGGATTGCTGGGCACTTTCTGTCCAGACGAACTTCCTTTTGCTACTGAGACAATCTGTGATAGGCGCTGTCAAGTGGGCGAAGTTCCTGATGAACTTCCGGTAGAAGTTGCTGAACCTCTGCCCCTGGCTACGTTTAAGCGTCAGGCTCAGTTTCAGACAGTGTCTCTGTTTCAGGATCCAGCACTCTATCAAGCACTATTTCAGACTCAGGCTGTGGATCTCGGCTGTGGCTCTAGGCTCCGTCTGTGGCTCTGGCTGTGGCTCTGGCTCTCTTTCAGGGTCTGGTTCTGAATGAAGATCTGGTTCTGACACTGATTCAGGGTCTCATGATGGCTCTTCCTCTGCCTCTGACCCAGCTATATTTCAGGGTCTGGCTCTTTTTCAGGCTCTGGTTCTGAATTAGGGTTTTGCTCTGGCTCTGGCTGTGTCTCTGGCTCTGGCTCCAGCTCCGGCACTGTATCAAGTACTGTTGTAGACTCAGGCTGTGGCTCTAGGCTGTGGCTGTGGCTGTTGCTCTGGTTCGGGCTGTGGCTCTTTTTCAGGCTCTGGTTCTGAATGAGGGCTTGGTTATGGCACTGATTCAGGGTCTCGCTCTGTCTCTGGCTGTGTCTCTGTTGCACCACAAACGGTGGTTTGTTGTTGTTGTTATTTTCTTTCTGGGGTGGGACAAATGTTTAGTTGGGGCGGGGATTATTTTAAGTTTAGCATAATTGTTTCTTGCTTTGTTTTTCTTTTACTATTTTTTTAGGTTATTGTATAGTTTGTATTTTGCTTTTTAAGGGGAAAGGGTCAGGGCTGCCTGGGAGGGGGCCTCAGCCAACAGAATGGCTGGGGCAGGTTCCCTACGGGGGGATGTATTGGAACACCCAATCTCTGTTATCGCGGGTGGGAGGAGCAGTTGCGCTAAGACCAGACCACATCTTTACCGAAGATCTGGTTCTGACTCTGATTCTGATTCTCTGATTCTGGCTCTCTATCTGGAAGGAGCCATTTTCATCATGTTCTCTCTTATATTATAGCTGGCTGTAAATTTGAAATTTACATTCCATCCGTTTTCCCCATCTTTTAGCATAATTGGACGGCCCACATCTTGGGCCCACTTTATCATTGAAGCCTTAACCTCCTCATCCATTACTTCGTAGTCTAAAAGAAGTCTATAGATTTTTGCGATTATTTTGGTTTTACTATTCAGTAGTTCTCTATCAAATCTTGAAGGCTCCTTTTCAAAACCTATCTGCTTATCCTGTCTGAACACTTCATTCACCTGGACGTAATCTAGCCAACTAGAAAAGTGATCTTTTATTTTCTCATAACTTATCAATATTAGTTGACCCTCCTCCTCCCCCCTTAATATTGTGTTATACGTTATCCAGTTCTCTTTGATGTTGTTCCTTTTTTTAACAGCGATTGCTTCTAGTGGAGAGTTCCATCTTGGGGTTTTCTGTTCCAAATATCTTTTGTATTTTCCCCATACCTTATTGTAATGGGAATTGGGGTTGCTTGTGCGTAAGCCACAAACTGCTCCAAGCTGGTTGTATGGCTAAACCTTTCCCTGGCTTGACAGCCCTTACAACGCGACTGTCTCAGTCACTGGCAGAATCCGTCAGTGGGCGTTTCCTGAATTTCTTCCAACATAAAAATTCCTTGACTCCAAGTCCGCCTAGTCTCTGTGCGGAAGCTTTCTGCGCAGCGTAGGCATGCCAAGCGGAGGTCCTGTGTGTTACCATAAAGCACCAAAGCTGCAGCAAGCAAAGGCTCTAGCCGCTCAGTCAGCTGCTTGTGGCTGGAAAGCCAAACAGGATGTTTGTGACTGTTGCCATGGGAACAAAGGGGCAGTCCATTCTGTACTGAGCACCGGATGTTAGCTCAGTGTGTGTGTCAGATGACCCGTACTGGAAGTACATGGGTGGAGTTTATTCTTACTGCTGTGGAGTGCAGACATGTTTCTCTGTACTGATGTAAAGAGACAGAAATAAAGGATGTAAATAGATTTCTGTCTGAATCTTTCCCCTCCCTGGGGGACACCAAAGGGGAGAAAGGAAGAACGGTGTGTTCCTCTCACACATCTGAGATGAATCGCCGAGACCTCGCCTGCTTATCAGCAGAGTGGCGCAGCGGGGAGGTCGACAAGGAATATCTGCCGGTGCCTACGTTGTGGCACATTCCTCTGACCCAGGCAGAATTCCAACAGTGGTAGCAGATGCCGGTTGCTGGTTTCCTCGATCCATGGAAGTCTGCAAAAAGAGTAGCAGAGCTGCTGTTTTCATCACTCCATGGAAGCCTGAGGTGAGAAAGCTGATCCTCTGCAGCCAGAAGCTGACCAGAAGAAGCTGACAGCCAAAGCCACGGAGCCCAAGGTATGAGATTTTCGGGCTTAAAAGAGTGAACGCAGATTGAGTTATTCTCTGCTTCACGGGGAGCAGCGTTTGGGAAAAACAGCTCCGAGTGGGAAGAGGCTTGCATTCCAGAGATTCTTGTGGTTTCCTGTACAAGGGAAGGAATGCACTGTTGCTAAGCAACGCCCGCCAGTCAAGTGGAAAGTTACTCGAGAGGGCTGGACAGTCAGGCTATGCCTCAGAGAGGCAAAAACAAAGTTTGTTGTGACTAGGCTCTCATGAAGTCCCTTTGGAAAGGGACTTTCCAAAGCAGCTAGCGTTAAGAGCTGCCAGGTGCACAAGAGTGCAAACAAACAAGCTTTTGGATTTTAGAGGCTTGTGTTTGAGAGTTAATGCAAGGACTCAAAAATGGATGCTAAGAAGGGCGGAGGCTTGCCTTCTCCACCCCTCCTGACCAATGACAATTATGCATCTTGGTCTATTAAGATGAAGGCCCTGTTGCAGAATCAGAGACTGTTGATTCTCCAGCTCCGGCACTGTATCAAGTCCTGTTGCAGACTCAGGCTGTGGCTCTAGGCTGTGGCTGTTGCTCTGGTTCGGGCTGTGGCTCTTTTTCAGGCTCTGGTTCTGAATGAGGGCTTGGTTATGGCACTGATTCAGGGTCTCGCTCTGTCTCTGGCTGTGTCTCTGTTGCACCTCAAACGGTGGTTTGTTGTTGTTGTTATTTTCTTTCTGGGGTGGGACTGTTCGTGTGAATATAAATCCTGCATCCAGCCAGGCTTCCCTGCGCAGCCTCTGTGTCTCCGAAGCTGGCCTAGCAGGATAGCAGAGTAGCAGCGGTCCTGCGTCCGTGTGAGAAAAAGGGATAAATCAAGTCCAGAGACAGTTCGGTTCTTATCTCTAGTAGCGTTTATTTACAAGCCATAAATCAGTCTCTTTCCATCAGAGCTTTCCGGCATTTCTCTGTGCCAAAAGCACACACAGCCTGCAGCCTCGGAGCTGAGCTGTGTCTCTCAGGCAGAAGCGAAAGCAAGTCTGCTCACAGACTGTGACGCACTTCTCTGCGTCAAGCTCCTCCCAGATACAGGACACCACGGAGTTTTAACCCTGTCTGTTCCAAACTCCACACCCCCTCTTGTATTGCATCTGGGGACAATAGCCAACAATGCTTTCCCCATACACAGAACTCCTCGTGCTTCTGGAAGGTTAATGGTTTTGTGAAACCATCAGCGAGGTTCTTTGTTGAGGGACAGTATTTCAGAGCAACTAGCCCCTCACGAACGCTCTGACACACATTTTGAAAACGTATGTCCAAATGTTTGGTCCTCACCTTTAATTGCCCCGTCTCAGCCAATTTAAGGCACGGTTGATTGTCTTCATGCACCACAACGGGCAGACAATTCTCTCCACAGATTTCCTCGACCAAACACACATAGAACTCCAGCTCTCTGCAAGCATCTGATAGCGCACTGAACTCAGCTTCAGTAGACGAAAGCGCTATGAGATTTTGCTTCCGGGACCTCCACCCAATCACTGAGTCCCCAAACTTCACCACTAGGCCTGACACTGATCTGCAGTCCTCAGAGTTACCCTAATCTGCGTCCACAAAGCAAGTCAGTTTGACTTCTCCTTGGGCTGGCAACCTAAGACAAAAATCTTTGGTATCTTGCAGGTAATGCAGCACCCGCTTTATACCGTTCCAGACCTGCACACTAGGACTTGAAGCCTCTCTACTGAGCAGATTGACAGCAAATGCAATGTCTGGCCTGCTCCACTGTGACAGATACAACAGACTACCCAGAGCTGACTGAAAGAGTTCAGTATTTTCGAACACCACGCGTTCTACTTGCTGACACTCCTTCACGTATCCAGTCTCCATGGGTGATCTGGCACCTGCACAATCAGACATTCTGAACTTCTCAAGCAACTGTTCAATCTTACCTTTCTGGCAAAGCAAGAAGCTTCCATCACTTGCTTTTGTGATCTGCACGCCTAAATAGGACTTGACATCTCCAAGCTGCTTTAGCTTGAACCGCTTTCCAAGCTCTTTAGCAAACTTCTCCACCTGTTCACCTGTCTGTGTCATGACTAAGATATCATCAACAAACACCTGCACCACTTGCTGTTTTACGCCTGAACCTCTAATGTAAAGACAACTGTCTGCAAGAGATCTCTTAAAACCTAGCTCTTCTAAGGCTTCATGTAGGCACATATTCCAATTCCTGGCAGATTGGCGTAATCCATAGATGGATTTGTGCAACCGCCACACGATGCCTGGCTCACTGACTTCAAACCCTGGAGGAGGAAGCATGTACAACTCCTCCTTGAGATCTGAGTTCAGGTAGGCGACATCTACATCAAAATGGTTCACCTTCCAACCTCTCTGTGCTGCTATCGCCAAAAGCGTTCTTAGAGTCTCCGCTCGTGACGTTGGCGAATACACCTCCGTGAAGTGGACACCCTTTTTCTGTGTGAATCCTCGGGCCACTAATCTCACTTTATACTGTGGTTCTCCCGCTTCTGTGGGTTTCAAACGGTAAACCCACCTGCAACTAACAGCTCTCTGGTTAGCCGGCAGCTGAGTGAGTGAGAACACACCAAGAGACTCCATTGAGTTCATCTCCTTCTGCATCGCCTCACGCCATTTGCTGGCTTCTTCCTGAGGCAACTTTTGAACATCCTCAAAGGATTCAGGTTCACATCTAGCCACACCAACCCAGACTCTAGTGGCTTCATACCTTTCAGGTGGCTTTCCCTTGGTTGATCTTGCTGACCTCCTCAGCGTGAATTCTGGAACTGCGCCTGATTCACCTGGATCAGCCCTACTATCCTCTTTGTCTGAAACATCCCCCTCTGACTTGCTGCGCCGTTTCGGGCGTACAGCTGGTTCTGCTGGCGAGGATGGTTCACTCCTTAGCTCAGACTTGACAGAAACCTGTGGAGGGGTCCTGGGACTCCCTTTTGGAGCGATACGGAGCCTCCCCCTTGGAGATCCCTGCTCTGGACTCTGTGGCTGTGGACCGTGCATCTCAGCAACAGGTTCAGCCCCGTCCTCCTCCTCTTCCTCACCTGAGTCTAACAGAACATCCGGGTTCCCATGAAGACGTTTCCACCCACTCTGCTCACAAAACTCAGCACTGCCACTAATAAGCAGCTTAGACTGGTTGCCAGTAGGGTATGCAAAATGCCACGCCTTTGAACCCGGCTCATAGCCTACAAAGATCATCTTCCTGGACCTTGGCTCACCCTTTCTGCGCATGGCCTTTGGAATGAGAACCCAAGCCTGAGAACCAAAGACATGAAAGTTGTGTACTTTCGGCTTCTTCTGATGCAACAAGAAATACGGTGTGTTGCCTACACTGGAATTGTACACCCCGTTTTGCAAAAAACATACTGTCTTATAACTCTCAGCCCAAAAGCGCTGTGGTAAACCCGAGTCTGCCAGCATAGCGTTTGCAGATTCCTGTAGTGTGAGAAACTTTCTCTCTGCAACCCCATTCTGTTGCGGAGAGTGGGGGGTCGTCAGTCGATGACTGATGCCCTTCTGCCTGAAAAACGATTGCAGCGCAGAACCTGTGAACTCCCCCCCCCCCCCGATCAGATTGAAAGGAAATCACCCTGGTAGTGAACTGCAGCTCTATCGCTGTGATCCAATCCCTGATCAGCGCAGCTGCTTCTGACTTACATTTAAGCGCAAAAACCCAAGAAAATTTTGAAAAATCGTCAATCAGAACCAGAATCCATTTTGACCCAGCTAAAGAAGGTGTTGGCATGGGACCTGACAAATCTGCACGCACAAGTTTAAAGTGTTTGCTGGTTCTCCTCTCTGACCTGGGATATGTGCATGTTGTGACCTTCGACTGCTTACAGGCTTGACAATCTAGGTATTTGTCACAAGCCTTGAACCTACAACCAATGGTGTTTTCTGCAGCTTTTCGCACAAGCGACCACCCAGCGTGCCCAAAATTTCGGTGCCACATGTGTATACAATAATTGTGTGGTGGGACGTTTGCACACTGCACATGGGCATCTTCAATGGACTCTCCACTAGCCCCATTTTCCACCAGTCCCATTTTCAACAGGCATTTGCACCAGAAAGAGCCTGTCTTTTCGCTCAACACTGTAGACCTTCTTCCCATCCCTGTAAAAGGAGCACAAATTGTTAGAGAACAGAACATCGAACCCATCATCATTTAGTGCTGGCACACTTAAAAGAGAGTGTGCAAGCTCTGGGACCACAAAAGCCTGCACCCAATGATCCAAGAAAGAACAATATAAAAACCCAGATTCAGTCAATGGTCTCTGAGACCCATCTGCTAATTTGACATAGCGTTCAGTTTTAACTGTCTTGCAGTTCCTCAGGAACTCTCTAGATGGCACTAGACTGTGAGAAGCTCCAGAGTCGATAATAAGAGATAAAGTGTCTCTCTGGCTGTTTTCCAAAGCTGCCATGGCGTTGCTCGCACCCCCACCGGTTGCCATGGACACAGCCTCCCCCCGACCAAGGCTTTTGCCTTTTCCCAGAGACGCCGTCGCAGCTGTGAGGTGATAAGATGCCTTGTCTTTGTTTTTCTCCTGGCCTGCCGCTTTCCCACGTCGCTGCTGAGAACTGGCCTTGGGAAACTGCTTTGTTGACATTCCACTCCAGCTGGTGTCCTTGGCAGCCTGGGCTTCAAGTGGATGCTTCCCAGCGCTGTTGGAGGTCGCAGCAAAGCACAAACAACTTTCGGAGACTTTCGCTTTCTCAGAGCTCTTGGATCGGCCTGCACCCCCACTCTTGGGTGCACTGTTGCCTGAGGAACAGCTTGCCACTGCTTTCCTCTTTTCAGCTCTCAGCCTTTCTCCTGTACACAGTCCATCACACAGACGTGTTGAAGCATTGCAACAGCTTCCCAACATAGTGCCAGCCCCCACTGGGCTTTCTGGGCATCCTTCAGCCCCTCCTGGGCTTCCATCCCCTTCTGGTCTGGCTCCCGCTGAGCTTTCACACAGACTCCTCAGCGCCTGCCAGGCAGCCTGGGCCAATTTAATGCACTCCAGATGAGGCAACAGCAAAGCGTCCAGAGATGCTTGCAACATGCAAAGCTGCCTCTGCTCTCTCTCCTTCAGCAGAGCAGTAGCTAGCGTGGGTGGGGCCGGCTCCTTCTGGACTGGACTCCAGAGCCCTGTGGCCACAAACCACCCCCTGGCTCTTCTTGACCAGGCCTCCCAATTGGCCCCATTTAATCTTTCGAGGGGGATATTGAAACTCTCATGGCCCTGCTGTGCCTGAGCAGCCATCTTCCACCCACCAGGGCTTAAAGCGTACTAACTCTGCCAGCAAGCTGGACCTCCGAAGCAGCCGTCTCTCTTGGCTCTTGGCTCCGATCACCAGCATCTCCCACTGCCCTTCCTGGCAGGAGATCACAGCAACTCAAAGCTGGCAGTCTTCCTCCCTTCTCACACTTGTCAGGAAACACGGAACTTCCATAACCTGTTCGTGTGAATATAAATCCTGCGTCCAGCCAGGCTTCCCTGCGCAGCCTCTGTGTCTCCGAAGCTGGCCTAGCAGGATAGCAGAGTAGCAGCGGTCCTGCGTCCGTGTGAGAAAAAGGGATAAATCAAGTCCAGAGACAGTTCGGTTCTTATCTCTAGTAGCGTTTATTTACAAGCCATAAATCAGTCTCTTTCCATCAGAGCTTTCCGGCATTTCTCTGTGCCAAAAGCACACACAGCCAGCAGCCTCGGAGCTGAGCTGTGTCTCTCAGGCAGAAGCGAAAGCAAGTCTGCTCACAGACTGTGACGCACTTCTCTTCGTCAAGCTCCTCCCAGATACAGGACACCACGGAGTTTTAACCCTGTCTGTTCCAAACTCCACAGGGACAAATGTTTAGTTGGGGCGGGGATTATTTTAAGTTTAGCATAATTGTTTCTTGCTTTCTTTTTCTTTTACTATTTTTTTTTAGGTTATTGTATAATTTGTATTTTGCTTTTTAAGGGGAAAGGGTCAGGGCTGCCTGGGAGGGGGCCTCAGCCAACAGAATGGCTGGGGCAGGTTCCCTACGGGGGGATGTATTGGAACACCCAATCTCTGTTATCGCGGGTGGGAGGAGCAGTTGCGCTAAGACCAGACCATGTCTTTACCGAAGACCTGGTTCTGACTCTGATTCTGATTCTCTGATTCTGGCTCTCTATCAAGGGCTGTTTCAGACTCAGGCTGTGGCTATGGCTGTTGCTCTGGTTCTGAATCAGGGTCTCGCTCTGGCTCTGGCTCTGGCACTCTATCAAGGACTGTTTCAGACTTAGGCTGTGGCTGTGGCTCTGGCTCTGTTTCCATTCTTACAATGGAATGTACACAAAACAATAATCCTCTCTTAGATTTTTTGGGATCTCTTTATCTAAAATACTTTATAGAAATGCCTCCGTTTTTTTCATAAAAGTTATCCCCATCATCTTTTTTAATTCATCGTATATTCCCCCCCCCCAAATCTTAATCTTTTCACATGTCCACAACATGTGGCTCATGTCACCGTCATTTCCTCCACATCTCCAACAAGCATTCGCCAAATTTTTATACATTCTTGATCATCTGGAAGGAGTGAGGTACCACCTACGAGCCATTTTCATCATGTTCTCTCTTATATTATAACTGGCTGTAAATTTCAAATTTCCATTCCATCAGTTTTCCCCATCTTTTAGCATAATTGGACGGCCCACATCTTGGGCCCACTTTATCATTGAAGCCTTAACCTCCTCATCCATTACTTCGTAGTCTAAAAGAAGTCTATAGATTTTTGCGATTATTTTGGTTTTACTATTCAGTAGTTCTCTTTCAAATCTTGAAGGCTCCTTTTCAAAACCTATCTGCTTATCCTGTCTAAACACTTCATTCACCTGGAAGTAATCTAGCCAACTAGAAAAGTGATCTTTTATTTTCTCATAACCTATCAATATTAGTTGACCCTCCTCCTCCCCCCTTAATATTGTGTTATACGTTATCCAGTTCTCTTTGATGTTGTTCCTTTTTTTAACAGCGATTGCTTCTAGTGGAGAGTTCCATCTTGGGGTTTTCTGTTCCAAATATCTTTTGTATTTTCCCTATACCTTATATATAGCATTTCTTATTATATGATTTGAAAAACTCCTATGCATCTTTATTTTCCCATAATTAAGATAGCCATGCCACCCAAAACGGGTGTCATGACCTTCTAGATCTAAAATATCCCAATTTTTTAATAAATACCAATCTTTCAACCAGAGAAGACATGAGGCTTCGTAATATAGCTTCAAATCCGGTAACCTGTGGCCACCTCTTTCTACAGTATCTATTAATATCTTATGCTTTACTCTTGGTCTTTTACCCTTCCACAAAAATTTAGAAATTTCTTTTTGCCACTTGTTGATACTGCTGGTCTTTCCTGTAATTGGAATCGTTTGGAATAGAAAGAGTAGCTTCGGTAAAACTATCATTTTAATTACCGAAATACGGCCCAGGAATGATAAATTTAACCTTGTCCATGTCTCCAACTGTCTTTTGATATCTTTCCAAAAATTGGTATAATTATCTTCATATAAGTTAATATTCTTTGGTGTTATCCATAATCCTAAATACTTGATTTGGGGGTAGATTTTAATACGTATTATTTGTTCTAATTCTGCTTTTTCATCTGGCAACATATTTTTAACTAATAGTTTTGTCTTGTTTAAATTCATTTTGAACCCCGCAACTTTACCGTAGCCATATATTATTTCCAACGTCTTTCTTAAACTCTGTTTTGGTTGCTCCGTAGTTATAATTAAATCGTCAGCAAATGCCCTCATTTTGTAACTTCTATTTGCCTGCATAATCCCTTTTATTTCTTTTTCTTCCCTAATTTGTTTACCTAAAACTTCCAATGTTAATATGAAAATTAAGGGGGATAGTGGGCAACCTTGTCTGACCCCTTTACTGATTTCACACTCCTGTGATAAATTTCCATTATGATTTTAGCTTTTTGTTTTGATTATATTGCTTCAGTCCCTTTTTTATACTGTACACCAAAATCCATATGGTGTAATAGACCTTTCATAAATTTCCAGGATACCCTGTCGAAAGCTTTTTCTGCATCTATAGCCATTAAGACTGCCTTCTTTTCTATTCTTAAGTCTAAATACGCTAATAGGTTTATAATGTTTCTAGTGTTGCTATTGTGCTGGTCCCGGGGGGAAGGTTTTCTTATTCTTTAACCCTGTAAAGCATCATTCATTACATACCAATATACTAACTCCAGAACAATGTTTTTTCATATACTCTTTAGCACAACCCCATTCTTTTAATAATTTCTGGTCCAATTGTCCCCTTATGTAAGCTGTGAGTCTTGTCAGATTTATGTATTCACAAAATTTAATTTGCGGATCTTTCACTGATGGAATTTTTCTGCCTTTCCAGTTTTTAGCTATAAGCATCCTGGCAGCTGTTGTTGCATAAAGGAATACTTTCCTTTGATTTTCGGGGATATCATTTGTAATTAAACCTAAAAGGAATGCCTCCGGTTTTTTACTAAAAGATATTTTAAACATCTTTTTGAGTTCTTCATAGATTTCATTCCAGAATTGTTTAATAGGTCGGCATTCCCACCACATGTGAAACATTGTTCCTATTTCTTTTTTACATCTCCAACAGGTATTCGATTTTAATTTGTGAATTTTAGCCAATTTTACTGGAGTTAAGTACCATTGGTACACCATTTTCATAAAATTTTCTCTTATTGTATAACATGCCGTGAATTTAATGTCATATTTCCATAATTTCTCCCATTGGTCCAGCAGAATTACATATCCTATATCACATGCCCATTTGATCATAACTTCTTTTACTTCTTCATCCTTTAATTCCCATTCTAATAATAAATTATACATTTTGGATATATATTTTTTTGAGTTTTGTATATATATTTTTTTGAGTTTTGTAATAATACTTTTTGTAATTTTGATTCTTCTTTTTCAAATCCTATTACTTTATCCTGGTTGAATATTTGTGCAATTTGGTGATATTGTAACCATGTGGTACAGTATTGGGTCACCTCATCGTATGGTCTCAGTTTTAATTGGCCCTGTTCTTCCTTTAGGAGCTGCTGGTAAGTTGCCATTCTTCCTATAGTATTTTTCTTTTTAACCGATATTACTTCTAGCGGTGAGACCCACCATGGGGTTTCTGGTTCTAACAACCTTCTATGTCTCACCCAGACCTTGTATAATGCATTTCTAATTACGTGGCTTAGAAATTCTTTATGGACTGCCACTTTGTTATAAATTAGATAGGCATGCCAACCATATCTGTTGTTCCTGTTACCAAAAAGGAGCAATGCAGCAGCGAGCAGCAGCTTCAGCAGCTGGCTGGAAAGCCAAACAGGATGTTGATGTTTGTGACTGTTACCATGGGAAGACAGGGGCAGTCCATTCACTGTACTGAGCACCGGATGTTAGCTCAGTGTGTCATCTGACCTGTACTGGAAGTACATGGGTGGAGTCTAATCTCTCTCTGCTGTTGATGTTAAGAGAGTGCAGACATGTTTCTCTGTACTGCTGCAAAAGACAGAAATAAAGGCATGTAAATACATTTCTGTCTGTCTCTTTCCCCTCCCTGGGGATAGCAGGGAGGAGAGTGAAGGAGTGGTGTGTTCTTCTCACGTTTGAGAAGGATCGCCGATTAGAGACCTCGCCTGTTTCCTGCCGGGAGTCGCAGACGGGGAGGTCAACAAGGAAATCAGCCGGGTGCCTGAAGAGTGGCACATTCCTCTGACAAGGCTTGATTCCAACAGTTCCATGTTTGATCCGTGGCTTTTTGCCTTGCCATATAAACTTTGTTAGGTCCATTTTCCATTTTTTAAAACAATCATCTTTACCTATTATGGGAATCATTTGAAAAAGGAACAGAAGTTTTGGTAAGATATTCATTTTAATAGCCGAAATTCTACCCCAGAGTGTTAATTTCAATATTGTCCAAGTTTCCATTTCTCTTTTTGTTACTTCCCAAATTTTTTTATAATTATCTTCAAACAAATTTATATTTTTCATTGTTATTTGTATACCTGAATATTTCACTTTTTTTACAATTTGTAATCCAAATTTTTCTACCAGTTCCTTTTTCTCTTGATCTCCCATGTTTTTTACCATTAGTTTCGTTTTTTCTTTATTCAAGGCAAAACCTGATACCCATCCAAAGTTTTCCATTTTTTCTAGAGCCTTTGCTATGCTTTCCTTTGGATTTTCCACCATTAAAACTAAATCATCTGCAAATGCCCTTATTTTGTATATTTTCTCTCCTAGGGATATTCCATTTATTTCTTGATCCAATCTGATTTCTTGATTTAATATTTCCAAAACCAAAATGAATAACAAAGGTGAAAGTGGGCACCCTTGCCTGGTGCCCTTCTGTATTTTAAAATAATCAGTCGTGTCATTATTATTATATTTGCTTCTTGTTGTTCATAAATTGCTTTTAACCCTCTTGTGATTTGGTCTCCCATGTCCATCTGGTCTAATAATATTTTTAGAAATTTCCATGATACTTTGTCAAACGCCTTTTCCGCGTCCACAAAAACAAAGGCTACCTTCTTACTTGGTTTCATGTCTAAATACTTGATCATATCAATCACTGTTCTTATATTGTCACTCATTTTCCTGCCCGGCAAGAACCCTGCCTGCTCTTTATTTATACAATCCTGCAAAACTGTCTTTAATCTTGTTGCCAATATTTGTGCATAGATCTTGTAATCATTATTTAGTAATGATATTGGTCTATAATTGGTTATAAACTCTTTATTTCGTCCTTGTTTTGGGATTACTACTATGTGCGCCTGTTTCCAGGTGTTGGGAATCTTCCCGTCTTCTAATATTTTATTTAAGAGTGTCTTCATAGGTGATAATAATGGTTCCTCTAATTTTTTGTAATGTATTGCGGTAAGACTATCTGGGCCTGGGGATTTTCCCAGTTTCATCTTAATTATCGCTTGATGAAGCTCTGTCGTGGTTATTGGGGAGTTTAGCTCTTGAATCTTTTCTTTCTTAATTTTAGGTATATCCTTTCCACATAAATACTCTCTTATTTCAACCTCTGTCTCATTTCCTGCTTCATATAGCTTGTTATAATATTTTGTAAAACACTTTTTAATTTCCTCAGGGTTATCTAAAGTTCTCCCCTCTTCCACTATTTTATCAATCAGTTTTTCCTTTTGTCTCTTTTTCAGTTGCCAGGCTAGCCTCTTTCCGGGTTTATTTGCAAATTCGAACGACCTTTGTTTCATCCATTTAATATTGTCCTCAATTTCACTATTTAATATTGCTGAAGCCTGAGTTTGTAATATTTTTAGTTTTTGGTTTATTAATTCATTTTTTGGTTGTTTTGCTAATAATTTTTCATTTATTCCTATTTCCTTCCTTATTTGTTCCAGTTTTTGCTCTGTTTCTTTTCCTTATTGCACTTTGTTGTATGTAAAAGCCTCTTATGAAAGCTTTACTTGCATCCCATATTGTCCTGAAGTCTGTATCCTGTTCTTTATTTAATTCAAAAAATTCTTTCAATAGTTCTTGCGCTTTTTTCACAATCTTTTCGTCATTTAATAATCTTTCATCAAGTCTCCATCTTGTATTAGTTTTCTTGTGTTCCTTTAATTCTAATGTGACTGGGTTGTGATCTGTAATAATTTTGGTCTGTATTTCTGCTTTTTTAATTTTAGTTGTTAAGTTATTTGATACCCATATGCTGTCAATTCTGCCGGCTGATTTTTTAACTTCCGAGAAATGTGTATACTGTCTTTCTCCTGGGTTTTTATATCTCCATGTATCAATCAAATTTAAGTTTTCTACCATCTGAAAGAAGGTGTCTGGGAGTCTGCCTTTTTTGGATTTTCTTTCTCTCTCTGTCTATTGATGTGACAATTCTATTGATGTGACACCATTTAGGTCTCCCGTCAAAATCATTCCCTCTTCTATAAATTCCAGTAAATTAGCTTCTACTTTTCTGAAAAATTCTGTTTTGTTACCATTCGGTGCATAAACTCCTACTATAATTAAATGTTCTTTACCTTTTGTTATTTTTACCCCTAGTATTCTACCCTCATCATCCTTGAAGATTTTTTTTGCGTCTAGTTTAGGGTTCACATAGATCACAATTCCCCTTTTCGTTTTTACATCTGAGGATATAAATTCTTGACCCAATCTCTTATTTTCTAAAACCCTTCTATGGTTTCTAGTCACATGGGTCTCCTGCAAGCATATAATATCCCATTGTTCTTTCCTCAATACATGTTCTATTTTATTTCTCTTCCTCTTATCATTTAGACCGTTAACATTCCAAGATATAATTTTTAGATTCATTAATTTTTATTTATTATCTACAGTAGTTTCGTTGGGTAAGTAAAAAAAAGAAAAGAAAAAAAGAGAAAAAACTCAGAAATTTTAGGATTTTGATAATCTGCTTCTTCCACTCCCCCCCCCCTTAATACGCGCTTGTCTCTCTATGCTTCTTGTGGTTGTCTGCGTTGTTTCCTCTCGCTCCAATGTTGGCTCTCCAGTTAATTCTTTTTTGTACTTCCTCCAGAATTTTCCCAGCTCATCTACTGATTTAAAAGTTTTTCTTCTGTCCTTATATGTGAAGGTGATACCCTCGGGAAATTCCCACCGGAATCTAATTGAATTCTTCTTGAGTGCTTCTGTTACTGTCTTATAATTCTGCCTTTTCTTCAGAATTCTTTTTGGAATTTCCTTAAATATTTTGATAGGCCTATCATCTATTACTAACTTCACTTGTCCTTTTTGATGTAATATTTTGTCCTTTAAAAGTCTTGAGTTGAAAAAAATTAAGCAATCTCCTGGCCCTTTATAAGTGTCCGATCTTTCTGATTTGATCCTGAAAATTTTATCAATATCCAATAGCATCTCTTCTACCTCTACTCCCAACCAGTTTGCAATCTCCTGTGATAGTTTCTCTTGAATTTGTTCATCATGAGTTTGTGGGACGCCTCGGAAGCGAAGGACCATCTCCTTCTGACGCATCTCCATCAATGATATATCATCTAGCAGCTCTTCATGGGCTCTCTTTAGGTCGTTTATTTCTTCCTTCGTTGAGTCTTGTGATTTTTTAATGTCCTTCTTTTCCATCTGCAATTTCTTCGTCATTTCCTCTTGTTTGGTAGATTTACTCTTAAGTTCTTGTACAGATTTATCCAGTTCTTTGTTTTTAAGTGAGAGGTCACTTATTTGTGTTGTTAGGTCTATTATTAGCTTTGAGTTTTGTTGGATGTTGCCAGTTAGTATGTCCAACTTATCATTTAGGCTCTTTTCCATCCCCATTATAGGGTCTTTTATGTCAGCATTGGGGTCTGTTTCAGCTGGTGATTGTCTTCTCACTTGTAGACCTGACCCAGATGTCAGTGTAGTTTGGTATTTTTTAGAACCCATATTTGTCATTCTTCCTTTTGGTTCTGATCTAGATGTCTTTATTTCAAACCAAGAATATATATATTCCTAAACTTTGAAAATGCTCTGTTTATAGTCTATAATTTGGTCATTTTGCCTGATGGGATTGAAAGTCAGTTAAGATTCCGGTGGTTTTACCCTATGTTGTTATCAGTTCATCTCAAATATTTAATTTTTTTTTAAAAAAAGTCCAAGTTTTTTTTTAAAAATACGCACGGTCGGGTGTGCGACCTTTTCTGCGCTGAAGTTCTTCCACCTCCCTGCACTTTTTGTGCTGGGACGGCAGAAAACCCCTTTATGCGCTGCTTGGATCTGTTTTCTTCAGTCTGGGACCTCCTCTCAGACCTCTTCAGGGTTTGCGTCGCCCTCGCTTCCCCGCCTTTTTATCCCGTAGCCGTGATTGGGAGTGTTCTTACTGCAGCAGAGCGCTTTCCCTGACCCGACGCTGAGCGCACCACGCCAGGAAGTCCTTTTAAGATACTTCTTAATGGGTCAGACAGTAAGTCCTCAATTTTTTATAATATATTGCCGGTAGGCCATCTGGCCCTGGTGGCTTTCCTATCTTTGCTTCGTTAACTGCTCTTTGAATTTCGTACGATGTGACAGGGGCATTCAACACTTCTTTTTGTTCTTTAGTAAGTTTCGGAAGACAGTTCTGTTCTAAATGTTGTTTAACTTCTTCTGTTGTTTCATTTCCTTCCTCCTTCTCTAAAGAATTCGAGAAATCGTTTCTCTATTTCTTTAGGGTTGTTTATTATTTTGCCTTCGCACTTAACTCTATTAATAAGCCATTCTGCCTCTCTCTTCTTTAATTGCCATGCTAATAACCAGGCTCAGGTTCTGTTTCAGGCTGTGTCACTGTTTCAGGCTCTGGCGCTGTATCAACCACTGTTGCAGACTCGGGCTGTGGCGCTATGGCTGTAGCTGTGGCTCTGGTTCTGTTTCAGGCTCTGGCACTGTATCAAGCACTGTTTCAGGCTCAGGCTCAGGCTCAAGCTTCTGCTCTTTATTAGGCTTTGTCTCAGTCTTTGGCTCTAGCACTTATTCTAGCTCTATTTCAGGCTCGGCCTGTGTCTCAGCCTTTGTCTCTGTTTCACGCTGTTTCTCTGTTTCGGGCTCTGACGCTGTATCAAGCCCTGTATCTGCCTCTGCCTCTGTTTCAGGCTCTGGCACTCTATCAAGCACTGTTTCTGGCTCTGGCTCTGGCTCTCTTTCAGGCTCTGGTTCTGAATTAGGGTTTTGTTCTGGCTCTGGCTGTGTCTCTGCTTCAGGCTCCTAGGCTGTATCAAGCACTGTATCAGGCTCTGCCTCTCCCTCTGCCCCTGGCTACGTTTAAGCATCAGGCTCAATTTCAGACAGTGTCTGTGTTTCAGGATCCAACACTCTATCAAGCACTATTTCAGACTCAGGCTGTGGATCTCGGCTGTGGCTCTAGGCTCCATCTGTGGCTCTGTCTGTGGCTCTGGCTCTCTTTCAGGGTCTAGTTCTGAATGAAGATCTGGTTCTGACTCTGATTCAGGGTCTCATGATGGCTCTTCCTCTGACCCAGCTATGTTTCAGGGTCTGGCTCTCTTTCAGGCTCTGGTTCTGAATTAGGGTTTTGTTCTGGCTCTGGCTGTGGCTCTGGCTCTGGCTCCAGCTCCAGCTCCGGCACTGTATCAAGTACTGTTGTAGACTCAGGCTGTGGCTCTGGCTGTGGCTCTGGCTCTGGCTCATGGTCTCACTCTGACTCTGATTCAGGGTCTTTCTCTGGCTCTGGCTCTGGCACTCTATCAAGGACTGTTTCAGACTCAGGCTCTGGCTGTGGCTCTGCCTCTGTTTCAGGCTCAGGCTCTGTTTGATGCTGTGTCTCTGTTTCAGGCTCTGGCAATGTATCAAGTACTGTTGCAGACTCAGGCTGTGGATCTCGGCTGTGGCTGTGGATCTCGGCTGTGGCTCTAGGCTCCTTCTGTGGCTCTCTCTGTGGCTCTGGCTCTCTTTCAGGGTCTGGTTCTGAATGAAGATCTGGTTCTGACTCTGATTCAGGGTCTCATGATGGCTCTTCCTCTGCCTCTGACCCAGCTATATTTCAGGGTCTGGCTCTCTTTCAGGCTCTGGTTCTGAATTAGGGTTTTGTTCTGGCTCTGGCTGTGTCTCTGGCTCTGGCTCCAGCTCCGGCACTGTATCAAGTACTGTTGTAGACTCAGGCTGTGGCTCTAGGCTGTGGCTGTGGCTGTGGCTGTTGCTCTGGTTCGGGCTGTGGCTCTTTTTCAGGCTCTGGTTCTGAATGAGGGCTTGGTTATGGCACTGATTCAGGGTCTCGCTCTGTCTTTGGCTGTGTCTCAGTTGCACCTCAAACGGTGGTTTGTTGTTGTTGTTGTTGTTGTTGTTGTTGCTATTTTCTTTCTGGGGTTGGACAAATGTTTAGTTGGGGCCAGGATTATTTTAAGTTTAGCATAATTGTTTCTTGCTTTGTTTTTCTTTTACTATTTCTTTAGGTTATTGTATAGTTTGTATTTTGCAAACTATATGGGGGTGACACCCATAATTGGCCATGAACGGGCTCATTCCCGTGGAAGCCCACCTCGACCTGTAGCAAGCCCATGAGCTTCCTCCAGAACCGGGAAGTAAATTGTTTCCCGCGATCCGAGATGACCCTCGAGGGATTTTCCCCCTCCTCCTCACAGCCAGCGGCTCCCACCATCCCTTACCATGCCTTTCTTTGAGGGCAGACCCTGGCAAAATGTCCTGGCCGTTGGCAGAGGAAGCACTTCTTGGGGGTTGTTTCAAGCCCTGTATCTGCCTCTGCCTCTGTTTCTGGCTCTGGCTCTCTTTCAGGCTCTGGTTCTGAATTAGGGTTTTGTTCTGGCTCTGGCTGTGTCTCTGGATCTGGCTGTGTCTCTGCTTCAGGCTCCTACGCTGTATCAAGCACTGTATCAGGCTCTGCCTATCCCTCAGCCGCTGGCTACGTTTAAGGGTCAGGCTCAGTTTCAGACAGTGTCTCTGTTTCAGGATCCAGCACTCTATCAAGCACTATTTCAGACTCAGGCTGTGGATCTCGGCTGTGGCTCTAGGCTCCGTCTGTGGCTCTGGCTCTCTTTCAGGGTGTGGTTCTGAATGAAGATCTGGTTCTGACTCTGATTCAGGGTCTCATGATGGCTCCTCCTCTGCCTCTGACCCAGCTATATTTCAGGGTCTGGCTCTCTTTCAGGCTCTGGTTCTGAATTAGGGTTTTGTTCTGGCTCTGGCTGTGTCTCTGGCTCTGGCTCCGGCTCCAGCTCCGGAACTGTATCAAGTACTGTTGCAGACTCAGGCTGTGGCTCTAGGCTGTGGCTGCAGCTATGTTTTGCGCTCCGGCCCTGTATCAAGCTCTGGCTCTGGCTCTGGCTGCCTGGGAGGGGTCCTCAGCCAACAGAATGGCTGGGGCAGGTTCCCTACGGGGGGATGTATTGGAACACCCAATCTCTGTTATTGCGGGTGGGAGGAGCAGTTGCGCTAAGACCAGACCACGTCTTTACCGAAGATCTGGTTCTGACTCTGATTCTGATTCTCTGATTCTGGCTCTCTATCAAGGGCTGTTTCAGACTCAGGCTGTGGCTGTGGCTGTTGCTCTGGTTCTGGCTCTGTTTCCATTCCTACAATGAAATGTACACAATGGAATATACTTCATAGAAATGCCTCCGTTTTTTTCGTAAATGTTATCCCCAACATCTTTTTTAATTCATCGTATATTCCCCCCCCCCCAAAAAAAAATCTTAATCTTTTCACACGCCCACCACATGTGGCTCATGTCACCGTTATTTCCTCCACATCTCCAACAAGCATACGCTAAATTTTTATACATTCTTGACCATCTGGAAGGAGTGAGGTACCACCTATGAGCCATTTTCATCATGTTCTCTCTTATATTATAGCTGGCTGTAAATTTCAAATTCACATTCCATCAGTTTTCCCCATCTTTTAGCATAATTGGACGGCCCACATCTTGGGCCCACTTTATCATTGAAGCCTTAACCTCCTCATCCATTACTTCGTAGTCTAAAAGAAGTCTATAGATTTTTGCAATTAATTTGGTTTTACTATTCAGTAGTTCTCTTTCAAATCTTGAAGGCTCCTTTTCAAAACCTATCTGCTTATCGTGTCTGAACACTTCATTCACCTGGAAGTAATCTAGCCAACTAGAAAAGTGATCTTTTATTTTCTCATAACTTATCAATATTAGTTGACCCTCCTCCTCCCCCTTTAATATTGTGTTATACGTTATCCAGTTCTCTTTGATGTTGTTCCTTTTTTTAACAGCGATTGCTTCTAATGGAGAGTTCCATCTTGGGGTTTTCTGTTCCAAATATCTTTTGTATTTTCCCTATACCTTATATATAGCATTTCTTATTATATGATTTGAAAAACTCCTATGCGTCTTTATTTTCCCATAATTAAGATAGCCATGCCACCCAAAACGGGTGTCATGACCTTCTAGATCTAAAATATCCCAATTTTTTAATAAATACCAATCTTTCAACCAGAGAAGACATGAGGCTTCGTAATATAGCTTCAAATCCGGTAACCCGTAGCCACCTCTTTCTACAGTATCTATTAATATCTTATGCTTTACTCTTGGTCTTTTACCCTTCCACAAAAATTTAGAAATTTCTTTTTGCCACTTGTTGATACTGCTGGTCTTTCCTGTAATTGGAATCGTTTGGAATAGAAAGAGTAGCTTCGGTAAAACTATCATTTTAATTACCGAAATACGGCCCAGGAATGATAAATTTAACCTTGTCCATGTCTCCAACTGTCTTTTGATAATCTTTCCAACAATTGGTATAATTATCTTCATATAAGTTAATATTCTTTGGTGCTATCCATAATCCTAAATACTTGATTTGGGGGTAGATTTTAATGCGTATTATTTGTTCTAATTCTGCTTTTTCATCTGGCGACATATTTTTAACTAATAGTTTTGTCTTGTTTAAATTCATTTTGAACCCCGCAACTTTACTGTAGCCATATATTATTTCCAACGTCTTTCTTAAACTCTGTTTTGGTTGCTCCGTAGTTATAATTAAATCGTCAGCAAATGCCCTCATTTTGTAACTTCTATTTCCCAGCATAATCCCTTTTATTTCTTTTTCTTCCCTAATTTGTTTACCTAAAACTTCCAATGTTAATATGAAAATTAAGGGGGATAGTGGGCAACCTTGTCTGACCCCTTTACTGATTTCACACTCCTGTGATAAATTTCCATTATGATTTTAGCTTTTTGTTTTGATTATATTGCTTCAGTCCCTTTTATATACTGTACACCAAAATCCATATGGTGTAATAGACCTTTCATAAATTTCCAGGATACCCTGTCGAAAGCTTTTTCTGCATCTATAGCCATTAAGACTGCCTTCTTTTCTATTCTTAAGTCTAAATACGCTAATAGGTTTATAATGTTTCTAGTGTTGCTTTTGTGCTGGTCCCGGGGGAAGGTTACCGTTGGCGTAGTCAAAGTCCGGTCCTGGGTGACTAGCCTGGAAACAGTTCACAAGGAGCAAGTCCGAAGCAGGAAGCCGGGCGGGGACAGGAACACTGGAGGGTCAGGTCTGGGTCTGGGCAGGAGCAGGTACTCAACGACGTTGCTCCCACAACCTGGGACCGGGCTGACTGGCCTTTATCTTCTCTGAGGCCAGGGGCGGCCCCGGCCCCCAGGAGACCCGCCTCTCTTGGCCTTAAGGCGAGCACACCTCCTGGGAGAAACCAGTTCCCTCCGCCTCTCTGCCCTAAGCCTCTGCAGTTCAGGAGAGGCTGGGGAGTTACTGGACCCAGGGGGAGACTCTCCTTCCTCTGGCAGGGCCGGGAGAGGCGCACCTGTAGGCACTGTGTCCTTAATCACCTCTGGAGCTAGAGTGGAATCACCTGGTGCCTGCTCCTGAGGATCCGGCACAGGTGCAGGCTCTTCAGATCCAAGGCCCTGCCCCAGTTCAGCCGGCCCTGGAGGCGGGGACTCCTGTGCAGGCTGGGATTCCTCCGGTTGAGCCTCTAAATCGGATTCCCAGGCCATCACAGCTATAAATGTGCCTCCCAGGCAAAAAGCCAGCTTGGTCATTGTGTATCATGATCTGGAAGACTTTTTTTGATCTTTCGGCTAAAATATTTGCATATAATTTATAATCTTTATTTAGAAGTGCGATAGGCCTATAGTTGTTAATAAGTAGATTGTCCGTTCCCTGTTTTGGAATTAATGCAATAAGGCTGTCTTTCCAAGAATCCGGCATGGTTCCGTCTTTTAAGATACTTCTTAATGGGTCAGACAGTAAGTCCTCAATTTTTTATAATATATTGCCAGTAGGCCGTCTGGCCCTGGTGGCTTTCCTATCTTTGCTTCCTTAATTGCTCTTTGAATTTCGTACGATGTGATAGGGGCATTCAACAGTTCTTTTTGTTCTTTAGTAAGTTTCGGAAGACAGTTCTCTATTTCTCTAGGGTTGTTTATTATTTTGCCTTCACACCTAACTCTATTTATAAGCCTTTCTGCCTCTCTCTTCTTTAATTGCCATGCTAATAACCAGGCTCAGGTTCTGTTTCAGGCTGTGTCTCTGTTTCAGGCTCCGGCGCTGTATCAACCACTGTTGCAGACTCAGGCTGTGGCGCTATGGCTGTAGGTGTGGCTCTGGTTCTGTTTCAGGCTCTGGCACTGTATCAAGCACTGTTTCAGGCTCAGGCTCAGCCTCAAGCTTCTGCTCCTTATTAGGCTTTGTCTCAGTCTTTGACTCTAGCACTTATTCTAGCTCTATTTCAGGCTCGGCCTGTGTCTCAGCCTTTGTCTCTGTTTCACGCTGTTTCTCTGTTTCGGGCTCTGACGCTGTATCAAGCCCTGTATCTGCCTCTGCCTCTGTTTCAGGCTCTGGCACTCTATCAAGCACTGTTTCTGGCTCTGGCTCTGGCTCTCTTTCAGGCTCTGGTTCTGAATTAGGGTTTTGTTCTGGCTCTGGCTGTGTCTCTGCTTCAGGCTCCTAGGCTGTATCAAGCACTGTATCAGGCTCTGCCTCTCCCTCTGCCCCTGGCTACGTTTAAGCATCAGGCTCAATTTCAGACAGTGTCTGTGTTTCAGGATCCAACACTCTATCAAGCACTATTTCAGACTCAGGCTGTGGATCTCGGCTGTGGCTCTAGGCTCCATCTGTGGCTCTGTCTGTGGCTCTGGCTCTCTTTCAGGGTCTAGTTCTGAATGAAGATCTGGTTCTGACTCTGATTCAGGGTCTCATGATGGCTCTTCCTCTGACCCAGCTATGTTTCAGGGTCTGGCTCTCTTTCAGGCTCTGGTTCTGAATTAGGGTTTTGTTCTGGCTCTGGCTGTGGCTCTGGCTCTGGCTCCAGCTCCAGCTCCGGCACTGTATCAAGTACTGTTGTAGACTCAGGCTGTGGCTCTGGCTCTGGCTCTGGCTCTGGCTCATGGTCTCACTCTGACTCTGATTCAGGGTCTTTCTCTGGCTCTGGCTCTGGCACTCTATCAAGGACTGTTTCAGACTCAGGCTCTGGCTGTGGCTCTGCCTCTGTTTCAGGCTCAGGCTCTGTTTGAGGCTGTGTCTCTGTTTCAGGCTCTGGCAATGTATCAAGTACTGTTGCAGACTCAGGCTGTGGATCTCGGCTGTGGCTGTGGATCTCGGCTGTGGCTCTAGGCTCCTTCTGTGGCTCTCTCTGTGGCTCTGGCTCTCTTTCAGGGTCTGGTTCTGAATGAAGATCTGGTTCTGACTCTGATTCAGGGTCTCATGATGG
This sequence comes from Podarcis melisellensis, assembly GCF_964234715.1. Lineage (NCBI taxonomy): Eukaryota > Metazoa > Chordata > Lepidosauria > Squamata > Lacertidae > Podarcis > Podarcis melisellensis. Next base: position 35,759,120 of record NC_138535.1, on the reverse strand, counting down.
CTCTTCCTCTGCCTCTGACCCAGCTATATTTCAGGGTCTGGCTCTCTTTCAGGCTCTGGTTCTGAATTAGGGTTTTGTTCTGGCTCTGGCTGTGTCTCTGGCTCTGGCTCCAGCTCCGGCACTGTATCAAGTACTGTTGTAGACTCAGGCTGTGGCTCTAGGCTGTGGCTGTGGCTGTGGCTGTTGCTCTGGTTCGGGCTGTGGCTCTTTTTCAGGCTCTGGTTCTGAATGAGGGCTTGGTTATGGCACTGATTCAGGGTCTCGCTCTGTCTTTGGCTGTGTCTCAGTTGCACCTCAAACGGTGGTTTGTTGTTGTTGTTGTTGTTGTTGTTGTTGCTATTTTCTTTCTGGGGTTGGACAAATGTTTAGTTGGGGCCAGGATTATTTTAAGTTTAGCATAATTGTTTCTTGCTTTGTTTTTCTTTTACTATTTCTTTAGGTTATTGTATAGTTTGTATTTTGCAAACTATATGGGGGTGACACCCATAATTGGCCATGAACGGGCTCATTCCCGTGGAAGCCCACCTCGACCTGTAGCAAGCCCATGAGCTTCCTCCAGAACCGGGAAGTAAATTGTTTCCCGCGATCCGAGATGACCCTCGAGGGATTTTCCCCCTCCTCCTCACAGCCAGCGGCTCCCACCATCCCTTACCATGCCTTTCTTTGAGGGCAGACCCTGGCAAAATGTCCTGGCCGTTGGCAGAGGAAGCACTTCTTGGGGGTTGTTTCAAGCCCTGTATCTGCCTCTGCCTCTGTTTCTGGCTCTGGCTCTCTTTCAGGCTCTGGTTCTGAATTAGGGTTTTGTTCTGGCTCTGGCTGTGTCTCTGGATCTGGCTGTGTCTCTGCTTCAGGCTCCTACGCTGTATCAAGCACTGTATCAGGCTCTGCCTATCCCTCAGCCGCTGGCTACGTTTAAGGGTCAGGCTCAGTTTCAGACAGTGTCTCTGTTTCAGGATCCAGCACTCTATCAAGCACTATTTCAGACTCAGGCTGTGGATCTCGGCTGTGGCTCTAGGCTCCGTCTGTGGCTCTGGCTCTCTTTCAGGGTGTGGTTCTGAATGAAGATCTGGTTCTGACTCTGATTCAGGGTCTCATGATGGCTCCTCCTCTGCCTCTGACCCAGCTATATTTCAGGGTCTGGCTCTCTTTCAGGCTCTGGTTCTGAATTAGGGTTTTGTTCTGGCTCTGGCTGTGTCTCTGGCTCTGGCTCCGGCTCCAGCTCCGGAACTGTATCAAGTACTGTTGCAGACTCAGGCTGTGGCTCTAGGCTGTGGCTGCAGCTATGTTTTGCGCTCCGGCCCTGTATCAAGCTCTGGCTCTGGCTCTGGCTGCCTGGGAGGGGTCCTCAGCCAACAGAATGGCTGGGGCAGGTTCCCTACGGGGGGATGTATTGGAACACCCAATCTCTGTTATTGCGGGTGGGAGGAGCAGTTGCGCTAAGACCAGACCACGTCTTTACCGAAGATCTGGTTCTGACTCTGATTCTGATTCTCTGATTCTGGCTCTCTATCAAGGGCTGTTTCAGACTCAGGCTGTGGCTGTGGCTGTTGCTCTGGTTCTGGCTCTGTTTCCATTCCTACAATGAAATGTACACAATGGAATATACTTCATAGAAATGCCTCCGTTTTTTTCGTAAATGTTATCCCCAACATCTTTTTTAATTCATCGTATATTCCCCCCCCCAAAAAAAATCTTAATCTTTTCACACGCCCACCACATGTGGCTCATGTCACCGTTATTTCCTCCACATCTCCAACAAGCATACGCTAAATTTTTATACATTCTTGACCATCTGGAAGGAGTGAGGTACCACCTATGAGCCATTTTCATCATGTTCTCTCTTATATTATAGCTGGCTGTAAATTTCAAATTCACATTCCATCAGTTTTCCCCATCTTTTAGCATAATTGGACGGCCCACATCTTGGGCCCACTTTATCATTGAAGCCTTAACCTCCTCATCCATTACTTCGTAGTCTAAAAGAAGTCTATAGATTTTTGCAATTAATTTGGTTTTACTATTCAGTAGTTCTCTTTCAAATCTTGAAGGCTCCTTTTCAAAACCTATCTGCTTATCGTGTCTGAACACTTCATTCACCTGGAAGTAATCTAGCCAACTAGAAAAGTGATCTTTTATTTTCTCATAACTTATCAATATTAGTTGACCCTCCTCCTCCCCCTTTAATATTGTGTTATACGTTATCCAGTTCTCTTTGATGTTGTTCCTTTTTTTAACAGCGATTGCTTCTAATGGAGAGTTCCATCTTGGGGTTTTCTGTTCCAAATATCTTTTGTATTTTCCCTATACCTTATATATAGCATTTCTTATTATATGATTTGAAAAACTCCTATGCGTCTTTATTTTCCCATAATTAAGATAGCCATGCCACCCAAAACGGGTGTCATGACCTTCTAGATCTAAAATATCCCAATTTTTTAATAAATACCAATCTTTCAACCAGAGAAGACATGAGGCTTCGTAATATAGCTTCAAATCCGGTAACCCGTAGCCACCTCTTTCTACAGTATCTATTAATATCTTATGCTTTACTCTTGGTCTTTTACCCTTCCACAAAAATTTAGAAATTTCTTTTTGCCACTTGTTGATACTGCTGGTCTTTCCTGTAATTGGAATCGTTTGGAATAGAAAGAGTAGCTTCGGTAAAACTATCATTTTAATTACCGAAATACGGCCCAGGAATGATAAATTTAACCTTGTCCATGTCTCCAACTGTCTTTTGATAATCTTTCCAACAATTGGTATAATTATCTTCATATAAGTTAATATTCTTTGGTGCTATCCATAATCCTAAATACTTGATTTGGGGGTAGATTTTAATGCGTATTATTTGTTCTAATTCTGCTTTTTCATCTGGCGACATATTTTTAACTAATAGTTTTGTCTTGTTTAAATTCATTTTGAACCCCGCAACTTTACTGTAGCCATATATTATTTCCAACGTCTTTCTTAAACTCTGTTTTGGTTGCTCCGTAGTTATAATTAAATCGTCAGCAAATGCCCTCATTTTGTAACTTCTATTTCCCAGCATAATCCCTTTTATTTCTTTTTCTTCCCTAATTTGTTTACCTAAAACTTCCAATGTTAATATGAAAATTAAGGGGGATAGTGGGCAACCTTGTCTGACCCCTTTACTGATTTCACACTCCTGTGATAAATTTCCATTATGATTTTAGCTTTTTGTTTTGATTATATTGCTTCAGTCCCTTTTATATACTGTACACCAAAATCCATATGGTGTAATAGACCTTTCATAAATTTCCAGGATACCCTGTCGAAAGCTTTTTCTGCATCTATAGCCATTAAGACTGCCTTCTTTTCTATTCTTAAGTCTAAATACGCTAATAGGTTTATAATGTTTCTAGTGTTGCTTTTGTGCTGGTCCCGGGGGAAGGTTACCGTTGGCGTAGTCAAAGTCCGGTCCTGGGTCACTAGCCTGGAAACAGTTCACAAGGAGCAAGTCCGAAGCAGGAAGCCGGGCGGGGACAGGAACACTGGAGGGTCAGGTCTGGGTCTGGGCAGGAGCAGGTACTCAACGACGTTGCTCCCACAACCTGGGACCGGGCTGACTGGCCTTTATCTTCTCTGAGGCCAGGGGCGGCCCCGGCCCCCAGGAGACCCGCCTCTCTTGGCCTTAAGGCGAGCACACCTCCTGGGAGAAACCAGTTCCCTCCGCCTCTCTGCCCTAAGCCTCTGCAGTTCAGGAGAGGCTGGGGAGTTACTGGACCCAGGGGGAGACTCTCCTTCCTCTGGCAGGGCCGGGAGAGGCGCACCTGTAGGCACTGTGTCCTTAATCACCTCTGGAGCTAGAGTGGAATCACCTGGTGCCTGCTCCTGAGGATCCGGCACAGGTGCAGGCTCTTCAGATCCAAGGCCCTGCCCCAGTTCAGCCGGCCCTGGAGGCGGGGACTCCTGTGCAGGCTGGGATTCCTCCGGTTGAGCCTCTAAATCGGATTCCCAGGCCATCACAGCTATAAATGTGCCTCCCAGGCAAAAAGCCAGCTTGGTCATTGTGTATCATCATCTGGAAGACTTTTTTTGATCTTTCGGCTAAAATATTTGCATATAATTTATAATCTTTATTTAGAAGTGCGATAGGCCTATAGTTGTTAATAAGTAGATTGTCCGTTCCCTGTTTTGGAATTAATGCAATAAGGCTGTCTTTCCAAGAATCCGGCATGGTTCCGTCTTCTAAGATACTTCTTAATGGGTCAGACAGTAAGTCCTCAATTTTTTATAATATATTGCCAGTAGGCCGTCTGGCCCTGGTGGCTTTCCTATCTTTGCTTCCTTAATTGCTCTTTGAATTTCGTACGATGTGATAGGGGCATTCAACAGTTCTTTTTGTTCTTTAGTAAGTTTCGGAAGACAGTTCTCTATTTCTTTAGGGTTGTTTATTATTTTGCCTTCGCACTTAACTCTATTAATAAGCCATTCTGCCTCTCTCTTCTTTAATTGCCATGCTAATAACCAGGCTCAGGTTCTGTTTCAGGCTGTGTCTCTGTTTCAGGCTCTGGCGCTGTATCAACCACTGTTGCAGACTCAGGCTGTGGCGCTATGGCTGTAGCTGTGGCTCTGGTTCTGTTTCAGGCTCTGGCACTGTATCAAGCACTGTTTCAGGCTCAGGCTCAGCCTCAAGCTTCTGCTCTTTATTAGGCTTTGTCTCAGTCTTTGACTCTAGCACTTATTCTAGCTCTATTTCAGGCTCGGCCTGTGTCTCAGCCTTTGTCTCTGTTTCACGCTGTTTCTCTGTTTCAGGCTCTGACGCTGTGTCAAGCCCTGTATCTGCCTCTGCCTCTGTTTCAGGCTCTGGTTCTGAATTAGGGTTTTGTTCTGGCTCTGGCTGTGTCTCTGGCTCTGGCTCCAGCTCCAGCTCCAGCTCTGGCACTGTATCAAGTACTGTTGCAGACTCAGGCTGTGGCTCTAGGCTGTGGCTGTGGCTGTTGCTCTGGTTCGGGCTGTGGCTCTTTTTCAGGCTCTGGTTGTGAATGAGGGCTTGGTTATGGCACTGATTCAGGGTCTCGCTCTGTCTTTGGCTGTGTCTCAGTTGCACCTCAAATGGTGGTTTGTTGTTGTTGTTGTTGTTGTTGTTGTTGTTGTTGTTGTTGCTATTTTCTTTCTGGGGTGGGACAAATGTTTAGTTGGGGCGGGGATTATTTTAAGTTTAGCATAATTGTTTCTTGGTTTGTTTTTCTTTTACTATTTCTTTAGGTTATTGTATAGTTTGTATTTTGCTTTTTAAGGGGAAAGGGTCAGGGCTGCCTGGGAGGGGTCCGCAGCCAACAGAATGGCTGGGGCAGGTTCCCTACGGGGGGATGTACTTATCAATATTAGTTGACCCTCCTCCTCCCCCCTTAATATTGTGTGTAATGGTTATATGGGGTTGCTCGTGCGTAAGATGCCACCACTCCTGGCTAGGTAGCCTGGTTAAACCTTTCCTGGCTGTACAGCCCTTCACTTCGTGGCTGTTCAGTCGCTAGCAGAATCCGTCAGTGGGCGTTTCTTGAACTTCTTCCAGCAAAGAAGTTCTTTGACGCCAAGTCTCCACCTACTTTCCCTGCGCGGAAGTCTTCTGCGCAGGGTGGGTGTGGATAGCAGAGGACCTGTGTAAAGGGAAGTTTTCCTTCTGCACATAAGATCATTCCCTCTGCACATAACTGTTGCATTATAGGGATACATAACTGTGGCCTTATGGGAAGTCTTGCTATGGGAAGCATTGCTTCTTTTCTCTTGCATTCTGGGAAGTCTCACTCATAAGCTTTTCTCTGTTTCTGCACACACTGTACGAACCTGTTCCAAACACCAAGACATTCCCTCCTTGCCCAGTTCATCTTAAGATCATGATGACCTGTTCTCAGTGCATAGCTGACCACATCTACGGAACTCGATTGTTATATGTTATGATCAATCATTAGTAATTGTTTTATGCTATATTAATCTTTAGTTATAATTAATTAGGAGGTTTCATGCTTGTCTAGTCCCAACCTTGTTTCCCAGCCTTTAATCTACCAGTGATTAATGTTCACATGTAATTCCCACCCCCACATGTAATTCCCGCCTTGCATTTGCATTAACCAATAGGCAATGAGTTTCTTTGTGTTTGTATCAACCAATCAACCACAAGTACACCTGTGGCAATGTTTTGTGATATTCAATAAAAGAGAGTTCCCGGGACTTCCCGGCAGACGCCTCTCACATGACACCTGCTACTCGTCTCCCGTGATTTTCATTCCTACACCTGTGCTCTCCCCGCTGGTCTCCAGCGAAGAGTCCTGGAGCCCTCTCTCCGATTCCCCCATCCGCCCCCCTTTATCCCTGGTGTTACACTGATTTCCTTCCCCAGCTGCTGAGTCCCCTCTCTCCCTGCTTGTCCCTTCTCCGGCATCGCTTGGGAGCCCTGCCTCCACTTCTGGCTCCGATGTCAGTTCACTGACATCCACCCCCCCCCAGAACCCCCTCCACCCCCGGCCCGACCTTTTGACCCAACTACGTCCTTTTCCTCAGCCGACGATGCGGGGAATCCCCGGAAGGAGCTGTCGCCGTCCCCTGAGGAATCAAACTCCGCTTCCCACCCGCTCTGATCTCTTCCCGCGGGGTGGCCCTCCCAGTCCGATTCCTCTGACGCCTCTCATCCCTCCTCTTCGGAGGCAGGAAAACCCACAAAATCCTCTTCATCATCTGTGGTTTCAAATTTCGTACGATGTAATAGGGGCAGTGGCGTATCGTGAGTTGTCAGCACCCGGGGCAAGGCAAGTAATTTGCGCCCCCTAACCCGTGGATTTGCGCCCCCTGACCCTAACCCCCAGGTGTTGTGCCCGGTGCGGCCGGCCCCCCCTGCACCCCCACGCTACGCCACTGAATAGGGGCATTCAACAGTTCTTTTTGTTCTTTAGTAAGTTTCGAAAGACAGTTCTGTTCTAAATGTTGTTTAACTTCTTCTGTTGTTTCATTTCTTTCCTTCTTCTCTAAAGAATTCGAGAAATCGTTTCTCTATTTCTTTAGGGTTGTTTATTATTTTTCGTTCGCACTTAACTCTATTTATAAGCCTTTCTGCCTCTCTCTTCTTTAATTGCCATGCTAATAACCAGGCTCAGGTTCTGTTTCAGGCTGTGTCTCTGTTTCAGGCTCTGGCGCTGTATCAACCACTGTTGCAGACTCAGGCTGTGGCGCTATGGCTGTAGCTGTGGCTCTGGTTCTGTTTCAGGCTCTGGCACTGTATCAAGCACTGTTTCAGGCTCAGGCTCAGGCTTCTGCTCTTTATTAGGCTTTGTCTCAGTCTCCGACGCTGTTTCAAGCCCTGTATCTGCCTCTGCCTCTGTTTCAGGCTCTGGCACTCTATCAAGCACTGTTTCAGGGTCTGGCTCTCTTTCAGGCTCTGGTTCTGAATTAGGGTTTTGTTCTGGCTCTGGCTGTGTCTCTGGCTCTGGCTCCAGCTCCAGCTCCGGCACTGTATCAAGTACTGTTGCAGACTCAGGCTGTGGCTCTAGGCTGTGGCTGCAGCTATGTTTTGCGCTCCGGCCCTGTATCAAGCCCTGTATCTGGCCCTGGCCCTGTATCAAGCCCTGTATCTGGCCCTGGCCCTGATTCTGATTCTGATTCTGTATCAAGCCCTATCTCTGGCTCTGGCTCTGGCTCTGGCTCTGGCTCTGGCTCTGGCTCTGGCTCTGGCTCTGGCTCTGGCTCTGGCTCTGGCTCTGGCTCTGGCTCTGGCTCTGGCTCTGGCTCTGGCTCTGGCTCAGGCTCAGGCTCAGGCTCAGGCTCAGGCTCAGGCTCAGGCTCATGGTCTCACTCTGACTCTGCTCTTAGATTACTTCGTAGTCTAAAAGAAGTCTATACATTCTTGCGATTATTTTGGTTTTACTATTCAGTAGTTCTCTTTCAAATCTTGAAGGCTCCTTTTCAAAACCTATCTGCTTATCCTGTCTGAACACTTCATTCACCTGGAAGTAATCTAGCCTACTAGAAAAGTTATCTTTTATTTTCTCATAACTTATCAATATTAGTTGACCCTCCTCCTCCCCCCTTAATATTGTGTTTAATGGTTATATGGGGTTGCGCTTGGGAGCCCTGCCTCCACTTCTGGCTCCGATGTCAGTTCACTGACATCCACCCTCCCCAGGACTCCCTCCACCCCCGGCAGGACCTTTTGACCCAACTACGTCCTTTTCCTCAGCCGACGTTGCGGGGAATCCCTGGAAGGAGCTGTCGCCATCCCCTGATGATTCAAACTCCGCTTCCCACCCGCTCCGATCTCTTCCCGCCGGGTGGCCCTCCCAGTCCGATTCCTCTGACGCCTCTCCTCCCTCCTCTTCGGAGGCAGGAAAACCCACAAAATCCTCTTCATCATCTGTGGTTCCAAATTGCTCCTCCCAGAATCTCGCTAGTGGTTTAGGTTTATCTGGGAACAGGCTGTGGAACTCCTCCGCAAGATACCCATCATTGATAGCCTCCGCTGGAACCCACGTGTTTTCTGACTCGGGTTCTCCCTCCCAAGCTACCAAGTACTCCACCTGGCGCCCTCACCATCTTGAATCGAGTATTTCCGTGGCTTGGTTGTGGTGTTCCCTCTCCTCTACCTGCGGGTGTGTGGTGACTTCTCCCTCTCGCCCCGGGAATTCCCGCCCGTCCCTGTACGGTGAGAGTAGGGACCTATGGAACACCGGGTGTATTTTCATGCTGTCAGGCAACTTGAGCTTGAATGCCACGGGGTTCACCTGCTGTGTTACCTCAAAACGTCCCAGCCGCCTTGGCTGCAACTTCTTACACCCCCCCTACAAGGGTAACCCTTGGGTTGACAACCACACCCGGTCTCCCACCCTTATGGTCTCCCCTTCCCGACGGTGCTTGTCTGCCTGCCTCTTGTAAATTTCCTTGGCCCGTTCCAAGTTCATCTTAAGTTGCTGGTGCAAGGCCTCCATTTCTTCCACAAACTGCTCTGCCGCAGGTACGCTCCCCCCTTCCTCCCCCCTCCCCGGGAAGGCCCTGGGGTGACACCCATAATTGGCCATGAACAGGCTCATTCCCGTGGAAGCCCACCTCGACCTGTAGCAAGCCCATGAGCTTCCTCCAGAACCGGGAAGTAAATTGTTTCCCGCGATCCGAGATGACCCTCAAGGGAGCCCCATGCAGCCTGAAGATGTGATCTACAAACAACCTGGCTGTTTCCTCTGCCGTTACCGCATGCGAGCAAGCTATGAAATGGCACATTTTTGTTAGCAGATCGACTACTACCATGACTGCTGTCTTCCCCCTTGATTTGGGCAAATCTGTCATAAAATCTATGGATACCACCTCCCAGGGTCTTCCCGGCGTGGGTAAGGGTTCCAGTAACCCTGCGGGTGCAGCCCTCTCCCCCTTTGCCCTCTGGCAGCGGTCGCACCCCCGTACATATTCCCGTACATCTTCCCTTACCCTTGGCCACCAGAACTGCCTGGTGACAAGCAACATGGTTTTGTGTTGACCAAAATGTCCCGCTGTTGGGTTGTCGTGGAGTTGTTTGAGTACCCTTCTCCTCAAGGTCTCCCCCGGTACGTACAGCGCTCCCTTGTAGTACAGTACCCCTTCCTTTTCCTCAAACCCTCCCTGGTTTTCCCTTCCGTTCCGGAGTTCCCTGATTTTTGTTTGAGCGAATTCGTCGTTTCTAGTAAGCCCGGCTAGTTCTCGTTTCCCAACCAACACTCCCCCCCCCACACACACCCATCGGTTCTCGGGGAACACGTGTCTGACTTCCGGCGGTCTCTCTCCTTCCATGTACTCCGGCTTCCGGGAGAGAGCATCTGCTCTTACGTTCTCCTCCCCCGGCACGTACCGGATCTCGAAGAAAAACTTGGAGAACTCCTGTGCCCATCGAATCTGTCTCTGGTTGAGTACTCGCGCAGTCCTCCAGTATTCCAAGTTCTTGTGATCCGTACACACCTGGATCTCGTGCTGCGCCCCTATTAGCAGATGTCTCCATCGTCGAAATGCTGCATAAATTGCAAGCAGTTCGCGGTCATACACCGTGTAGTTTTGCTCCGACTTGCTCAGCTTCCTCGAGAAAAAGGCGCACGGCCTCCAGCTCTGCTGGGGCCCCGGCTGCAACAGTACCGCTCCGATGGCCCGGTCTGACGCGTCGGTCTCCAGCCTCATTGGCTTCTGCAGATCCACGTGCAGGAGCTGCTCTTCCAAAGCGAACGCCTTCTTCAGCCTTTCGAAGGATTGCTGGGCACTTTCTGTCCAGACAAACTTCTTTTTGCTACTGAGACAATCTGTGATAGGCGCTGTCAAGTGGGCGAAGTTCCTGATGAACTTCCGGTAGAAGTTGCTGAACCTCTGCCCCTGGCTACGTTTAAGCGTCAGGCTCAGTTTCAGACAGTGTCTCTGTTTCAGGATCCAGCACTCTATCAAGCACTATTTCAGACTCAGGCTGTGGCTCTGGCTGTGGCTCTGGCTCTCTTTCAGGGTCTGGTTCTGAATGAAGATCTGGTTCTGACTCTGATTCAGGGTCTCATGATGGCTCTTCCTCTGCCTCTGACCCAGCTATATTTCAGGGTCTGGCTCTTTTTCAGGCTCTGGTTCTGAATTAGGGTTTTGCTCTGGCTCTGGCTGTGTCTCTGGCTCTGGCTCCAGCTCCGGCACTGTATCAAGTACTGTTGTAGACTCAGGCTGTGGCTCTAGGCTGTGGCTGTGGCTGTTGCTCTGGTTCGGGCTGTGGCTCTTTTTCAGGCTCTGGTTCTGAATGAGGGCTTGGTTATGGCACTGATTCAGGGTCTCGCTCTGTCTCTGGCTGTGTCTCTGTTGCACCACAAACGGTGGTTTGTTGTTGTTGTTGTTATTTTCTTTCTGGGGTGGGACAAATGTTTAGTTGGGGCGGGGATTATTTTAAGTTTAGCATAATTGTTTCTTGCTTTGTTTTTCTTTTACTATTTTTTTAGGATATTGTATAGTTTGTATTTTGCTTTTTAAGGGGAAAGGGTCAGGGCTGCCTGGGAGGGGGCCTCAGCCAACAGAATGGCTGGGGCAGGTTCCCTACGGGGGGATGTATTGGAACACCCAATCTCTGTTATCGCGGGTGGGAGGAGCAGTTGCGCTAAGACCAGACCACATCTTTACCGAAGATCTGGTTCTGACTCTGATTCTGATTCTCTGATTCTGGCTCTCTATCTGGAAGGAGCCATTTTCATCATGTTCTCTCTTATATTATAGCTGGCTGTAAATTTGAAATTTACATTCCATCCGTTTTCCCCATCTTTTAGCATAATTGGACGGCCCACATCTTGGGCCCACTTTATCATTGAAGCCTTAATCTCCTCATCCATTACTTTGTAGTCTAAAAGAAGTCTATAGATTTTTGCGATTATTTTGGTTTTACTATTCAGTAGTTCTCTATCAAATCTTGAAGGCTCCTTTTCAAAACCTATCTGCTTATCCTGTCTGAACACTTCATTCACCTGGACGTAATCTAGCCAACTAGAAAAGTGATCTTTTATTTTCTCATAACTTATCAATATTATTTGACCCTCTTCCTCCCCCCTTAATATTGTGTTATACGTTATCCAGTTCTCTTTGATGTTCCTTTTTTTAACAGCGATTGCTTCTAGTGGAGAGTTCCATCTTGGGGTTTTCTGTTCCAAATATCTTTTGTATTTTCCCCATACCTTATTGTAATGGGAATCGGGGTTGCTTGTGCGTAAGCCACAAACTGCTCCAAGCTGGTTGTATGGCTAAAGCTTTCCCTGGCTTGACAGCCCTTACAACGCGACTGTCTCAGTCACTGGCAGAATCCGTCAGTGGGCGTTTCCTGAATTTCTTCCAACATAAAAATTCCTTGACTCCAAGTCCGCCTAGTCTCTGCGCGGAAGCTTTCTGCGCAGCGTAGGCGTGCCAAGCGGAGGTCCTCTGTGTTACCATAAAGCACCAAAGCTGCAGCAAGCAAAGGCTCTAGCAGCTCAGTCAGCTGCTTGTGGCTGGAAAGCCAAACAGGATGTTTGTGACTGTTGCCATGAGAACAAAGGGGCAGTCCATTCTGTACTGAGCACCGGATGTTAGCTCAGTGTGTGTGTCAGATGACCCGTACTGGAAGTACATGGGTGGAGTTTATTCTTACTGCTGTGGAGTGCAGACATGTTTCTCTGTACTGATGTAAAGAGACAGAAATAAAGGATGTAAATAGATTTCTGTCTGAATCTTTCCCCTCCCTGGGGGACACCAAAGGGGAGAGAGGAAGAACGGTGTGTTCCTCTCACACATCTGAGATGAATCGCCGAGACCTCGCCTGCTTATCAGCAGAGTGGCGCAGCGGGGAGGTCGACAAGGAATATCTGCCGGTGGCTACGTTGCGGCACATTCCTCTGACCCAGGCAGAATTCCAACAGTGGTAGCAGATGCCGGTTGCTGGTTTCCTCGATCCATGGAAGTCTGCAAAAAGAGTAGCAGAGCTGCTGTTTTCATCACTCCATGGAAGCCTGAGGTGAGAAAGCTGATCCTCTGCAGCCAGAAGCTGACCAGAAGAAGCTGACAGCCAAAGCCACGGAGCCCAAGGTATGAGATTTTCGGGCTTAAAAGAGTGAACACAGATTGAGTTATTCTCTGCTTCACGGGGAGCAGCGTTTGGGAAAAACAGCTCCGAGTGGGAAGAGGCTTGCATTCCAGAGATTCTTGTGGTTTCCTGTACAAGGGAAGAAATGCACTGTTGCTAAGCAACGCCCGCCAGTCAAGTGGAAAGTTACTCGAGAGGGCTGGACAGTCAGGCTATGCCTCAGAGAGGCAAAAACAAAGTTTGTTGTGACTAGGCTCTCATGAAGTCCCTTTGGAAAGGGACTTTCCAAAGCAGCTAGCGTTAAGAGCTGCCAGGTGCACAAGAGTGCAAACAAACAAGCTTTTGGATTTTAGAGGCTTGTGTTTGAGAGTTAATGCAAGGACTCAAAAATGGATGCTAAGAAGGGCGGAGGCTTGCCTTCTCCACCCCTCCTGACCAATGACAATTATGCATCTTGGTCTATTAAGATGAAGGCCCTGTTGCAGAATCAGAGACTGTTTCAGGTGATTGAGAACCCCATCCCTGTATTGGAGGGGGATGCCAGCCGGTGGCAGAGGACAGAGTGACTCCAGGAGACATAGGTGTAAAAACACCAAACGGAAAAACGAAGACTTTATTACTAAACAAATAAACACAAGCTCTGGTGGATGTTATTCCTGCAGGCAAGGCAACAAAACTCAGCTTTTTTCCTTTATAGCAACGGTCACCTGCAGCCAATTAATCCCAGAAACTTCTTAAAGGTATACACACATGTTTCTGTGCCGAATGTCCTCTAACACCCCCTCTCATTCAAACAGAAACAATAGTATTTTAAACAGAAAAGAACATATTTACATATCACACACTGCAACTCCCAACTTTGTTACCAGTCGTGTATGTTTTTCAAGGGTTAACGCTTTTGTAAATACATCCGCCACATTTTGTGTACTTTCACAATACTTCAGCATTATCTGGTTCTGTTTTACATTTTCAGCTACATTTTGGTATTTAATTTCTAAATGCTTTGATTTGTTTCTAAACAGGTCAGATCCAGACAAGGTTATTACGGCTTGATTATCTTCCATAACTTGAATAGGATAATTACACTCTACGTCTATATCCTTGAGGATCTGAACATAAAATTTTACTTCATTACATAATTCCGACAATGCACAGTATTCGGCTTCAGTTGATGATGTGGCCACTATAGTTTGTTTTTTGGATTTCCATCCTACTAAAGAATCTCCAAATTGAAATACCATTCCAGAAATTGATTTTTTATCAGGCAGGTTGGCCCAATCGCTGTCCACGTAACACTGCAATTTTGTGGACCCTGAAGATGGTAATTTTAAACAATAATCAAGTGTTTGCTTTAGATACCGGAAAATACGTTTTAAACCTTTCCAGGCATTTTCTGTAGGACAGCTTACTAGTCTGCTTAGTATTCCAATTGCATAACTCAAATCTGGTCTGCTCCACAATGAAATGTATAATAAACTTCCAATTATTGAATGGTACATTTCAGGATTTACAGGTTCTGTGCATTTTTCTTCATTTTTGAAAAAACCTATTTCCATTGGGGTTTTTATTCCCTTGCAGTTTTGCATATTGTTTCTTTCAAGTAACTCCACTATTTTGTCTTTTTGACTCAACAAAAAACTTCCATCGTTTGTTCTTTGAATTTCTAAACCGAGATAATTTTTTACTGGCCCCAAATCTCTTACTTTAAATTCCTTTCTTAGTTGTTCTGCAAATTTTTTCACTTGCTTGTCACCTTTTGTAGAGTAAAGCAAATCATCAACATAACACAAACACAATTCTTGTTTATCACCCTTTCCTTTAGTGTATAAGCAGTTATCAGCTAAGCTTCTTTTAAAACCAAGATTTTTTAAAGCATTATCAAGACATTCGTTCCAATTTCTAGCTGACTGTTTGAGCCCATAAATTGCTTTGTTCAGCCTATATACAGAATTCTGTTCTCCTGCCTCAAAACCTGGCGCTTGATTCATAAAAATTTCTTCTTGCAGATTTGCGTTAAGATAAGCTGTTTCAATATCAAAATGGTTTACCTTAAACCCACGTTGTGCTGCAAGAGCTAACAATAAGCGTACACTTTCACTCCTTGCAGTAGGAGAAAAGGTTTCATCAAAGCTTTCACCTTTTCTTTGAGTAAAGCCTTGTGCTACCAGTCTGGCTTTGTACTTAACATCACCACCTGCCAAGTGTTTTATTTTATACACCCATCTACAGCCCACTGCCTTTTTTCCTTCTGGCAATGGCTCAATGGTAAAGACATCGTGTTCTGCTAAAGATTTCATTTCTGCTTTCATTGCATTTTTCCACCTTACTATTTCCTGGTGTGGTAACTTTAAAACTTCCTCATAATCACGAGGTTCCTTTTTCACATCAACAGTTTTAGCTTCTTGTATAGTAAACCTTTCTGGAGGTACCCCCTTATTGCTTCTTTGTGACCTTCTAACTTGAACACTCTCCCCCTCTGAACTATCTTGCCCTTCTGATTCATCCTGCTCAGGAGAAATTGGTTCAGCTTTAGGAGATTGTGTACTGGGATCCTCATCCCCTGAATCCTCATCACTGTCACTTTCAGAACTTTCTTTAATTTGTGGCTTATCTTCCTCAGATTTCACAAATTTATCTGTATTATCAGAATATAACATAACTTCTGAATTTCCATGTAAACGAACCCAACCATCTTGCTCACAAAACTCTGCATGTCTTGATATTACAACTCTGCCACGCCCTAGTGCAAAACGATACCCCTTTGACCAAGTTTGATAGCCAACAAACCTAAGTTTCTTTGCCTTGGGCTCACCTTTCCTTCTCTGTCCTTTTGGGATGTGAACCCAAGCCCAGCAACCAAAAGTTTTAACATGGTCCAAAAAGGGTTTTTTTCCATAAAGCAAAAAATGAGGGGTGTTGTTTATGGTAGAATGAAACAATCTGTTCTGTATGTAGTTAGCACACAGAATTCCTTCTCCCCAATACTTCCTGGATAGGCCAGAATCACATAGCATTGAATCTAACATTGTTTGTAAAGATCTTATCTTGCGTTCTGCAACTGAATTTTCTTCAGGTGAAAAAGGACACGATTTACGGTGACAAATACCACGCTTTTTCAACCAAACTTGGAGGGCTTCAGACATGAACTCGCCTCCACGGTCACTTTGTAACTGGGTAACTTTGTAAGGAAACTGCCTTTCTATATAGTTGATCCAATTCTTAATCAGTTGACCAGTTTCACTTTTGTGTTTTAACAAATATACCCAAGTATACCGGCTATAATCATCCACAAGAACCAAAAAAAACTTTGCTCCTCCTTCAGACTCTGCAAATGGCCCACAAAGGTCTGAATGTACTAAAGCAAATGGCCTCTTGCTAATTCTAGTACTTTCAGGGTAAGACCCTCGCTTACTTTTAGACTCCTTGCAGGTATTGCAGTCTAGAAAAACTGAACATTTTTTCATTTTAATTCCCTTGCTTAATTCTGGCATTTTTGCAATACTGCGGAAATTGGCATGCCCCAAACGACGATGCCACAGATGCTGGCACTCATCATGCAAGGCTCTATTACAGGCTTTAACACATGCCCCAGACTCACTTACTAGCTGGTCTTTCAAAACAAACAAACCATTTTGTAGCGACGCTGTAACCACTTTTCCAGCTTTCTCTATTCTACAGCCTGAACCAGAAAAGGTTACTTTAAATCCCTGCTTAACAAGACTTGTAACTGAAAGCAAATTATTTTCTAAGCTTGGTACACATAAAACATTGGTAAACTTGGTACTTAAACAGTTGATATTCACACTACCCTTTCCAGCTGACTCATGCGCTGTTCCATCAGCTAGTACTACATTTACAGATTTACAAGGCTGCTTTTCTACAAGGGTTTGTGCAGACTTGACAAAAATGTTTGTTGCTGCTGAGTCTAAAATCCAGTCTTGTCCAACGTCGTGACTGGTGCCTCGAACTGCTGCAGAAACATACTGGATTCGATTCTTCCTGTTTCCTCGCTTCCCAGCAAACGCAGGCCGCCCTTGTCTTGTATTTTCTCCCACAGACACAGTGCACTGTCGTACTAAATGCTTGGTTGACCCACAACGATAGCATCTTCTAACTGTGAACGCTGCTTCCTCTCTGTGGTCTACAACCTCTTTAGGATGCCGCTCCTCATCAGTTGCATATCTTTTACTGGACTGCCTCCCATTTCTGGAGTTACGGTGAGGGGTTGTGGCCTTCCTCTCATGGCGTCTTTCCTCCTCATCAAGCAAACGGCCAGTTAAGAAATGCATTGTTAATTGGCTTTCTGGGATTGCTTCCAGAGTCATCACTAAATTGTCCCATGACTCAGGAAGTGAAGACAGCACAATATAAACTTTTCTCTGTTCAGAAAAATGTTCCCCAAGTTCATTTAACTGTGAAAATAAATCACTCATTCTTTGAAGATGTGTTGAAACACATTCACCCTCACTTAGTCTGGCTCGGTACAGAGCTCTCATTAGAGTAATTTTGCTGCCAGCAGTGTCTCTAATATGTATTGCTCTCAGTGCTTGCCAAATCTCACTTGCTGTTTCAAGGTCTCGCACATGAGATAACTGAGACTTCTCTAAACTCAGAATTAAATTGGCATAGGCTTTGTCCTCCAGCCTTTGGTCTGCTTCATCTACTTCTTCATCCTCCTCTTTTACAGGAGGGTTAACAATTGCAGTCCAACATTGTTCTTTCTTTAAAAACGCCTGCATCTGTAAACTCCATGACATATAATTGGACTCTCCCAGTTTCTCTACTGGAAAATAGGAAGCTCCCCCTTGAGCTCCAGCTCCAAGTCCAGCCATGGCACCACCCAGCCTTCAGCTTTCCACTCAGTTCTTACTCACACGTGGCTTGAAGAAACGTTCGGCTCCTGGTCCCAAACAGACACTCCCTGCTGATGCCTTCACACAGCCAGCTGCTTGAGAAACGCAGAGTTGCTTCCAGTCTCTGGGTTCTTTTCACGCTCTGTCTCTGCCCACTCAAGACTGGGGACTGGGCCCATAACCTATTGGAGGGGGATGCCAGCCGGTGGCAGAGGACAGAGTGACTCCAGGAGACATAGGTGTAAAAACACCAAACGGAAAAACGAAGACTTTATTACTAAACAAATAAACACAAGCTCTGGTGGATGTTATTCCTGCAGGCAAGGCAACAAAACTCAGCTTTTTTCCTTTATAGCAACGGTCACCTGCAGCCAATTAATCCCAGAAACTTCTTAAAGGTATACACACATGTTTCTGTGCCGAATGTCCTCTAACACCCTGCAGCACCAACACGTGCTTGGGAGTCACAGAATGTGAAGGCCAGAACGGCTATAATTCTGTGTGTGTCAGACTCGCAGCTTGTGCATATTCAGGATTTAGAGCACGCGAAAGAGGTTTGGGACACGCTGAGAAGGACACATCAGAGAGATGCAGGTTCTTCAGCGTTGCTGTATTTTGAGAAGCTGACCAATCTGAGGCTTGCGCCTGATGGAGATGTTCAAGCGCACCTGACGGAAATGAAATATCTGCGTCAACAGATGGTGGAACGTAATTTCCGTCTGCAGGAGGAAGTGTTTTGCTTCATGGTGATAAACAGCCTGAATCGGACTTACAAATCCGTTGCCAGTCAGCTTGGTTCGCTACCGGCGGCGCAGTTAACTTCGGAGAGGGTCTTTGCTGTGGTTCTGAATGAACATTACAGACTTGCTGCCCTGGAGGTCAAGGACAGGGGGAGGGAAGAACGGAGTTCTAACGCCCCCACTGCTGTTGCTACTGGAGAAAATGCTGTAGCTTTAAACGTTGTCCGATGTTACAATTGTGGCCAGACTGGGCATCTTCAGCGGTACTGCAAGAAGCCACGTCAGCACAAAGGAGCCAAGGCGAGCTCTACAAAGTCTGAGGCGTCAGGCAAAGGTCATACCATCCCAAAGGCAAAGACTGCAAAGGCTTTGATGTCGAAAGGAACCACGCCAAAAGTGGAGAACGCTTTTGTCATAGACACGGGCGCCACGGTTCATATGTCCCCGAACAGACAGCTATTTTCGACGTTTAAGAAGCAAAGCTTCGCTGTGCAACAAGCCAACGGTCAGAAGTTGGAAGCGACGGGGATTGGAACTGTGTACCTTGAAAGTCTGAACTTGACTATAAGCGATGTTTACTTGGTTCCAGAGTTGAAGTTCAATCTGCTCAGCGTTTCGCAGATTGCCAAGAAGGGACTAAAACTGTCCTATGATGATGAGAACTGCGAGATCTACAAAGATGGAGAGTTGTATCTTTCTGCCAAAGAGAAAGATGGACTATATTTGTTGACTTTTGATCAAAGTGATTACATGGAATGTAATTCTTGTGATTCTAACATGATCTCTTTTGCAGGTCTGACCAAGAAGAACACCAAGAAGGTGACCTCGAGGGTCGACAGAGAATTTCAGCGGGTGTATGCTGATGTGATTGGTCCTCTAGCACCATCTAGAGGCAATGCAAAATATTACCTTGTGTGTGTGGATTCTTTCACAAATTATGTCTGGATTTATGTTTTGAAGAGACCTAAAGAAGCCTTAGAAAGGTTTAAAGAGTTTTGTGACAAAGTTAAAAATATGCATGATGCTGACATAGATTGTCTTTGCACAGATAAGATGCCAATTTTTCTTTCACAGGATTTCCAGAGGTTCCTGAAGAAGAAAGGGATAAGACACAAAATTGCTAGTTCCGAAGAATCTTGGAAAAGATGTGTCTGTGTTAGGGTGAACAAAGAATTGCAAAAGGGAATGCATGCGCAATTGCTTAGTTCGCATCTGCCAAATGAATTCTGGGCGGAGTCGCTAATGTCATTTTGTTATAATAATAATAATAATAATAATAATAATAATAATAATAATAATAATAATAATAAATTTTATTTATATCCCGCCCTCCCCAGCCGAAGCCGGGCTCAGGGCGGCTAACAACACCAAAATAGTGCGACATTATAAAAACATTATAAAAATTAATTAAAATCAAGATTGATGGCAGCCATAAAGTTTTGTAAAGGTTGCCAAAGGAGGGCGTCAGGCTGCGCCCTAACCAAAGGCCTGGCGGAACAGCTCTGTCTTGCAGGCCCTACGGAAAGATGTCAAGTCCTGCAGGGCCCTTGTCTCTTGTGACAGAGCATTCCACCAGGTTGGAGCCGCAGCCGAAAAGGCCCTGGCTCTAGTTGAGGCCAGCCTAACCTCTCTGTGGCCTGGGACCTTCAAGGTGTTTTTGTTTGAAGACCGTAAGTTCCTCTGTGGGGCATACCAGGAGAGGCGGTCCCGTAGGTACGAGGGCCCTAGGCCGTATAGGGCTTTGAAGGTTAAAACCAGCACCTTAAACCTGATCCTGTACTCCACCGGGAGCCAGTGCAGCTGGTATAGCACCGGATGAATGTGATCTCTAAGCGAAGACCCCGTAAGGAGTCTCGCTGCGGCATTCTGCACCCGTGGTTGAGAAAGGTTTCAAAAGAGTTGGGATGTTCTCCGTTTGAGAAACTGTTCCATAGAAAACCTTCAGTTGCCCATTTCAAGGTTTTTGGGTCTCATGTGAGAACAGAAACTCCAGGTGGGGTAAAGAATGCCAGAGGCATTTTTGTGGGTTATGAAAAGGGTCTCTACAGAGTAATTTTGTCTGAATCTGGTCAGGTGATTCTCACAAAATTTCTAGAGAGTGCTCCTGAACAGGAGAGAGTGATTGATCACACATTTCTCACTGCAGATGATTCTGATGATGATGATGATGATGAGTTTGATCTTATTGAGTTCAGTAGTACTGATGATGACAGCGATAGCTCAGGGAGCTCAGTTGACACAGTCATTGAGAGGAAATCTCACATAATGACAAGACCCTCAGAAGAGGAGGATGAACCACTGATTAAGCTTAGTACTGGTTCTCCAGAGAGTTCAAAGGTTGAACCAGAAAGCAAAGAAGAGCAGCAACTCTTACGTAGGTCTGAGAGAGCAACGAAGGGTGTACCACCCAAGAGGTATTCAAAGGAATTTGCCAACCTAGCTATTGCATGCGTTGCTGTTGTAAACGACCAAGGACAAATTGAAGCTGTGTCTGAGTCAGAGACAAAGGCACAACAGAAAGTTGTTAACCAAGGTAATGCAGAAGCACTCATTCCTTGGAAGTCACACAACCAGAGAGGTACATTGGTAAAACCAGTGGTGGGTAGTTCCAAGGGTGGAACTGAAACAACAGGGGAATGTTATAAGTATAACAACTGTTTGTTTTCTTCTCTGGATGACGCTTTGCTCGCAGCACGCATTGATACTTTAGGGGGAGTATGTTACCATAAAGCACCAAAGCTGCAGCAAGCAAAGGCTCTAGCAGCTCAGTCAGCTGCTTGTGGCTGGAAAGCCAAACAGGATGTTTGTGACTGTTGCCATGGGAACAAAGGGGCAGTCCATTCTGTACTGAGCACCGGATGTTAGCTCAGTGTGTGTGTCAGATGACCCGTACTGGAAGTGCATGGGTGGAGTTTATTCTTACTGCTGTGGAGTGCAGACATGTTTCTCTGTACTGATGTAAAGAGACAGAAATAAAGGATGTAAATAGATTTCTGTCTGAATCTTTCCCCTCCCTGGGGGACACCAAAGGGGAGAGAGGAAGAACGGTGTGTTCCTCTCACACATCTGAGATGAATCGCCGAGACCTCGCCTGCTTATCAGCAGAGTGGCGCAGCAGGGAGGTCGACAAGGAATATCTGCCGGTGCCTACGCTGTGGCACATTCCTCTGACCCAGGCAGAATTCCAACACCGTGCTCTCCCCGCTGATCTCACTGGAAGAGTCTCGGAGCCTTCCCTCCGAAGTACTCTCAGCCTCCCCTTTCTTCCTGGTGTCACCTTGATTTCCTTCCCCAGCGGAAGCTCTCCCTCTCTCCTTGCTAGTTCCCTCTCCGGCATCATTGGGGAGCCTTACCTCTCCTCTTGGCTCCGATGGCAGTTCCCTGACATCCACCTCCCCCCCAGGGCCCTCCTCTCCCCCCGTCCGTTCCTTGGACGGTGATGCGGGGAATCCCTGGAAGGAACTATCCCCTTCCTCAGATGATTCAAACACCGCTCTCCACCTGCTGCTGTCTCTTTCCGCTGCCCAATCTCCCCAGTCGGATTCCTCTCCCTCGGATACCCCCCCTTCCTCATCTTCGGAGGCTGGAAATCCCATAAACTCTTCTTCATCATCCGTGGTGCCAAATTGCTCCTCCCAGAACCTCCCTAGTGGTTTCGGCTTCCTTGGGAACCTGCGATGAAACTCCTCCTGCAGATACTCATCCTTGATCTCTTCTGCAGGAACCCAAGTGTTTTCCGACTCGGGCTCCCCCTCCCAAGACACCAAATATTCCACCCGTCTCCCTCTCCACCTTGAATCGAGAATTTCCGCGGCTTGACCACTGAGTTCCCTTTCCTCCACCTGTGGGTGCATGGGGATTTCTCTTTCTCGCCCCAGAAATTCCCTCCCTTCCCGGTACGGTGAGAGTAATGACCTGTGGAACACCGGGTGCAGTTTCATGTTGGTGGGCAAGTTGAGTCTAAAGGCCACAGGATTCACCTGTTGTGTTACCTCGAAAGGTTCCAGTCGCCTTGGCCGTAATTTCTTACAACCCCCTTTGAACAGTAGCCCTTGGGTTGACAACCACACCCGGTCCCCAACCCTTATTCTCTCCCCTTCTCTGTGGTGCTTGTCTGCCTGCCTCTTGTACGCTTCCTTCGCCCTCTCCAGGTTAACCTTAAGTTGTTGGTGTAAAGCCTCCATTTCTTCCACAAACTGCTCGGCCGCCGGCACACTCCCCCTCCCCTCCCCCTCCCCTGGGAAGGCCCTGGGGTGACACGCGTAATTGGCCATGAACGGACTCATCCCTGTGGACACATGTTCAGCGTTATTGTATGCAAATTCGGCCAGCGCTAGTTTTTCCACCCAATCGTTCTCCCTTTCGTTGACGTAGCAGCGTAGGTACTGTTGGAGTATGCTATTAGCTCTTTCTGCTTGTCCGTTGGTCTCCGGGTGTCTGGCCGTCGAGCAGCTCACCTCGACGTCCAGCAGGCTCACGAGCTTCCTCCAGAATCTGGAAGTAAATTGCCTTCCTCTGTCGGACAAAACCCTCAAGGGGGCGCCATGCAACCTGAAGACGTGATCTACAAACAGCCTAGCTGTTTCCTCTGCCGTCACTGCATGCGAGCAAGCAATGAAATGGCACATTTTGGTCAACAAGTCAACTACCACCATGACTGCTGTTTTCCCCCTGGACTTGGGTAAATCGGTCATAAAATCTATGGATACCACCTCCCATGGTCTTTCCGGGGTGGGTAAGGGTTCCAGTAACCCTGCGGGTGCTGCCTTCTCCCCTTTTGCCCGCTGGCAGCGTTCGCACCCCCGTACGTATTCCCGCACATCTTCCCTCACCCTTGGCCACCAGAACTGCCTGGTGACAAGCAACATGGTTTTGTGTTGACCAAAATGCCCCGCCGTGGGGTTGTCATGTAGTTGTTTGAGTACTCTTCTCCTCAAGTCCCCTTCTGGTATGTACAATGCTCCCCTATAGTACAGTGCCCCTTCCTTTTCCTCAAAACCCCCCTGATTTTCTTCTGCGTCTCTGATCTCCCTGATTTTTGTTTGGGCGTACTCGTCATTCCTTGTCAACCCGGCTAGTTCTCGTCACTCTACCACTACTCATCGGTCCTCCGGTATCACATGTGGTAGTTCCGGCACTCCCTCTCCTTCCAAGTACTCCGGTTTCCGGGAGAGGGCGTCTGCTCTGACGTTTTCCTTCCCCGGCACGTAGCGAATTTCAAAAAAAGAACTTGGAAAACTCCTGTGCCCATCGCACCTGTCTTTGGTTGAGGACTCGTGCAGTCCTCCAATATTCCAGGTTCTTATGGTCCGTGCACACCTGGATCTTGTGTTGTGCGCCTATTAGAAAATGTCTCCAGCGTCGACAGGAAGTTTTTTTTCTTTCCGCCCGACTGTGTGAGTTACTAAGTAACTGTCTTGGACTTCTAATGTAACGAACGTAAAAATTTGAAACATTCCTCAACCCTGGACAGCCAGCCTCTTTGGAGAGGAGCGGCTTAAATCTAAAATCTAAAAAGAGAGAGTAAATAACGGACGGCTGCAGAGCAGTTTGAAATGGAGCTTTGCAGATCAGGAGAGAAGAGCTGCCTATGGAACTCTATGTAGAAGGGCACAGAAAAAACGGCTCGAGAAAACCGTCGGAAATATTAATAAAAAGAACTCTCCCTAACTTGTTGGCTCTCGTGGACACGCTGGAGGTTTGCTCAAGGCCTCTACGACTGAAACTAAAAACCATACGAAGCTAAAATATATTCCTCCAGCCTACCTCTGTCAAAACTGTACATATACCATGCTCATAAGTTCGTGATTATCATTCTTTTCCCCTCCCCTGGTCCCCCCTTCTATCCCACGTTCTGTTATACCATTTATGACATTTACATTTTTGCGTTAAGTCAAAAAATAAATTGGTTACTCTATATTTTTTTCCTTCCCCTCTCCTGTCCCCTCTCTCCCTCCTCCCTCCCCTCCAACTCTGTTTTACTGTCTGTTTCTCTTTCCTCTTTATTTTAATAACATAACTAACAACTTATCCAACCTATTTTCTACTCACCAATTTTTGGAGGAACTCTAAATCATCGGAATCATAACATTTAATTTAGGATGATCCCTTATCTCCTGAAAACACAACCAATGGGATAACAGCTAACATCTGAGGCACCCAGTGTGGTTTCCTGGATATAACTACACCTCACCAAGACCGAACAAAGAGACGCATTGGAATTTGGAACTGGAAATTCCAGAGTGCAATAAAACTTCGCACAGCCCCCAGAGTGCAATAAAACTTTGCACAGCCCCCGCGAACTGGACTAAATAAATAAGTGGCTGAAAATTACAGGATTATACAAGTGGCTGAAACTACTGAATATATAGAGACTATACAACTTCTTCTTTTCCCCCCCTGGAATATAACAGAAAGACACCGATTTTTGTTTACACGCTTTCTTATTTTTTGCTCATCCCCCCTCTGTCTCTGAAACAATTATACTAATATACTAATACAAAGCAAATATTTAACAACAAAAAGTTTCTGGAAATATAAGTGGGACTGGTTAATATTGTGTGAATAATTGATGTAAGTAAACTGAAATAAGGTATTGGAAGCCCCCTTGATATTAAGAAAACAAAAGAGGATAGGAGGTCAGGAGGGCAAGAGTTTTAAACTAATACAGTTTAAGGTGTTTATGGTTTGGAAAACATAAAAAAGGGGGAAAAACAGATTGTGAGCCCTCTAGGGGAGAGAAATATAAACCACAGGATGTCGGGGAAAAATGGTAAAAAAGCTGGAGGGACCCCGGGAGAAAGAAAAGCATCTTGACAAGAGGAAATTAAAGACTTAGACTTTTTGTGGTTTAAGATTAAAGAGGAATTTAAGCAAAGGGAAACACACATGGAAAACAAACTAGGAGAAATACAGGAGCAAATTGATAGGAAAATAGAAAGTGCTGTAGGCGAACTCTCGAAAAAGATACAAGATTTGACAGTTAAATCAAAAATAATTGAAAACTCCAATAAAAAAAACACAAAAAGATTTGAGGGACCAAAAGAAGGAAACAGAAAAGCTGAAGGAAGAAATAAAAAAATTAAATAAAACACAAGACCAATTATTGGACAATTTAGCTATGACAGAAATGCGTCAAAAAAATCTTAATTTAAAATTTAAAGGGATCGCCGAAGAAGCAAATGAAAACATAAGAGGAAAAATAGTTCAGGAACTTGCAAAATGGTTGGAGATGAAAGAAGAACAAATAGCATATACAATAGAGAACGCGTTTAGAATAAGAGGAAAACCACAACAATTTAAGTCCAAAAGAATCCCCGGAGACTGTTTAGTAATATTCAACTCCATTGAAATGAAAAATATAATATTAAGAAATAGTTTTAAAAGAAAGTTGATGATTGGAGACCGTCCAATCACCATCTTTAAAGAAATTCCAATTAGGATCCTGCGCAAAAGGGAAGGATACAGACAGTTAACAAGTGTTTGGAAGAGGAACGCAATACAATACAAATGGGAATTCCCAGAGGGGGTTTCCTTCTATCATAAAAATAAAAAATTCAAGCTGACAGATATTCATGAAGCAGAAAAGTTCGTGAGAAGATACGAGAAAGACCTGGGTAAAGAAGAAGTAGGACAGCGAGGAGGCGACTTGGTCACAGGGGGGAGTGGAGGGGGTGGAGTCGAGGAGGGGGGGAGTCAGAGGAGGAAACGGAGGATTTTAGATCGGAGGAAGAGGAGGAGGGAGAAGACAGAGAGTTCAACAGAAAGGGAAGCGCCAGACTTTAAATCAGAAAGTAGGATAAAGTGTACTTAGTCATAACTTGAAATGACCATTAAGTTTATATTGTGGAATGTGAATGGCTTTAACAATAAGTCCAAGAGGAATAAATTTGAAAAAATTATAAAGAAAAAAAATATTGATGTCATTTGTTGCCAAGAAACTCATGTTGCCAAAAAACACAAGCATATTTTAATAAATAAGAAGCTTGGAATAGAATTTATCAACTCAGACTCAAAAAAGAAAAGAGGGGTAGCAATTTATGTGAAAGAAAAATTAGAACCCAAGCAAATATGTAAGGATGAGGAAGGAAGAATCCTAGGAGTACAAATTAAATACCAGGGAGAAAAAATAAATGTGGTTACAGTTTATGCCCCAAACTCAAATAGACTGGAGTTTTTTAAAAAATTGGAGCAAATCTTATTAGACTTAGATAACAACAAATTGGTCTTACTTGGAGATTTAAATGGAGTACCGACACCAGAACTAGATAGAAGTGTAAGAAAAAGGAAGTTAAACCAAGGGAAATTACCAAAATCCTTCAATGACCTTGAGGAAAATTTAGATCTAATAGATATATGGAGATACAAAAACCCTACGACAAAACAATTCACCCACTTCTCTGAACCACACCAGAGCTGGAGTAGGTTGGATCAGATCTGGATCTCAAGAGAATTAACAACAAGAGTGGTGAATTGTGAGATCCAACCCAGAACTCTGTCGGACCATAACCCAATAACACTACAACTAAAGTGGAACACCCAGGGGCTATACAGATGGAGAATGAATGACTACTTATTTGAAACAGAAGAAGTGATTGAAAAAGCAAAAACTACTATAAAAGACTATTTTGACCTAAATATGAATAAAGGGACAGACATAGATGTAGTGTGGGACGCTAGCAAGGCAGTGTTAAGAGGCCTCCTGATACAGCAAAATATTCAAAGAAAAAAGGCCAAAGAACAGAAAAAAGAAGAAGTAATTAATAAAATGAGAATATGTGAGAAAAACATGATAAAAAATTCGAACAACAATGGTTATAAACAAGAATATAAGATGCTCCAAACACAATACTCAATATTAATAAATCAAGAAGTGGAATGGGGAATCAAGTTAATGAAACAAAAGTTTTTTGAATCTGCAAACAAAACTGGAAGGTTCCTGGCGTGGCAATTGAGAAAAAGGAGAAAACTCAGTCTTATCAACAAAATAAAAGTGGAAGAGCAAGTGCTAGAGGACCCCAACGAAATAAAAAAGAACTTCCTTAAATTCTATGAAAAGTTATATAAAATAGAGGAAGAAGACTTAACAAGTATAGAAAAATATTTAGAAGAAAACAGCCCAAATAACATATCAGAAGAGGAAAGAAACGATTTAAATAAACCTATAAAAGTAGAGGAAATTAGAGAGGCAATTAAGAGGATGAAACTGGGGAAAGCCCCAGGCCCAGACGGGTTATCTGCTAAGTATTACAAGACCCTAGAAGAATATATAACACCGGTATTATGTGATGTAATGAATGAGATTTTAAGAGGAGGAAAAACACCAATATCTTGGAAAGAAGCATACATCACGTTGATTCCGAAACCAGATTCAGACAAACTTAACATCAAGAACTACAGACCGATCTCATTATTGAATAATGATTATAAGATCTTTGCCGATATAATGGCACACCGACTTAAAAAGTGTCTGAGTAATCTCATCCATACTGACCAGGCCGGTTTTCTACCCAATAGACAAATTAAAGACAACATAAGACATACAATAGACATCATTGAATATCTAGAATGTCATAATGAAATTCCAGCAGTTTTAATGTTCGTTGACGCCGAAAAGGCATTTGATAATGTGTCTTGGGTTTTCATGATAAAATGTTTGGAAAGGTCGGGGATAGAGGGCACATTCCTGGAAGGAATTACGATTTATACACAACAAAGTGCTAGACTAATCATAAATAACAATTTGACAGATCCGTTAAAGATAGCGAAAGGTACCCGACAGGGGTGCCCTCTGTCCCCGTTACTGTTCATTATGGTGCTAGAGATAATTACAAATAAGATAAGGAAAACTCAAGATATTCGGGGTATAAAAATAGGAGTGAAAGAACACAAATTGAAATCATATGCTGATGATCTTATGTTGTCGCTGGAAGACCCAAAAAAGAGTGTTGGTAAAGTAGTGGGACTACTAGAGGAATTTGGAAAACTATCCGGTTTTAAATTGAACAGAGCAAAAACCAAAATAATGACCAAAAATCTGGAAGAAAAGACAAAAAATGATCTTGAAACTCAAACAGGGATTAAAATTGCCAAAAAAGTAAAATATCTCGGAATCTGGTTGTCAGGGGCTCAGGAGCAGAGGCACAGGAGAGGGAGGAAATGGAGAGCGAGGGGGAGGAATCCGAGGGCAGTGTAGGGGGTGACAGTGGCCCGAGGGATTCCTGGAGTCTGTCCAGCGAATCGGAAGACTCGCAGAAGGGAGCGCCGATGGCCAGGGCAAGGGGGGTGCCAAGGGGGACACCCCAGAAGGAAGGGGCCAGCGGGGACTCCCAGAGCAGCAGTTGGAAATCAGGACCAGCTTCCCCACCAGAGCGCAGTGGGGGGGAGGAATCCCAGGCATCGGGACCAGTGTTCCCACCACCAGCGAGAGGAGATGAGTCAGGATTGACCACGCCCCCATCGGAGAGCGGGGAAACGGTCGAGAGGAAGGTTGCCGGCTGGGCGCGCGCGCCAAGTTCAAATGTACAGGCGAGCGGCACAGCAGATAGCCCGGATAGGGAGCCAGGTCCTAAAGCCCGCCGAAAGGAGGGGCAAGAATCAGGGGGGTCAGCGTCAGAAGAGTCCAGAAAGGAGGAAACCCCAGGGGGCAGAAGGACCCAGAGGAGGAAAGAGCAACGGAAGAGGTGGAGTAAGGCTAGAGTCTTAAACTGGTGTACAGGGGGCGGAGACTCAGATGGAGCTTCGCCGGTCTAGCTTCTAGACGTAGAGCTGCACGCTGCGGTTTGGAAGTGGAAACTAATCGTCAATAAAGACTTTTGTAGGTTATTACTGACTAGCGTTGGTCCTCTGTGAGCTGGGACCTAGAGGCAGCCCTCTGTGAGCTGGGACCTAGAGGCAGAACATAAATCTGATTGAAAATAACTACAAGAACACATGGAAAGAAATAACAAAGGACTTGGATACTTGGAACAGAATACACCTCTCTTGGTTGGGGAGAATGGCTGCGATCAAAATGAATCTATTACCAAAATTACTCTTTTTATTCCAAAATTTACCGATAATTAGGGGAGTTTCACTATTTAAAGATTGGCAGAGACTACTTTCTAAATTTATTTGGCAAGGAAAAAGACCAAGGATTAAATTCAAATTGCTCACAGACCAAAAAGACAGGGGGGGATTTGCTGTCCCAAATTTACAGTTATATTATGAAGCAGCATGCCTTTGTTGGGTAAAAGAATGGATTGTCATTAAAAATAAAGATTTGTTAGATCTAGAGGGTTTTAACTTAAGATTTGGATGGCATGACTATCTGTGGCAGGATAATGGAAAGAAACATAAAGATTTTTCTAACCATATTATTAGAGGGCCACTGTTAGAAGTGTGGGAAAGGAATAAAAAATTATTGGAACAGAAAACCCCCTGGTGGTTATCACCAATCGATATACTGACAAAAAAGAAAATAAACACTGAAGGGGAAAGATGGACATATGAAGATCTATTAGTTAGAAATGAATCCGGGTGGAGAATCAGACCATATGAAGAAATAAAAAACAAGTTGACTGGCTGGATTCAATATCACCAAATTAACTCCATGTGGACGGAAGATAAAAAGATTGGGATAAATGAGAAGAAATCTAGATTTCAGATTGAAATAATAGAAGGAAGAACAAAATTATTATCAAAAATGTATAACCAGTTACTTGAGTGGGACACCAAAGATGAGGAAGTGAAGGAGGTGATGGTGAAGTGGGCAGTGGACTTGGGTTATAATATAGAATTTGACAAATGGAAGGCTTTATGGTGTAAAGGTATGAACTTCACGGCATGTACAACACTCAAGGAGAACATGTATAAGATGATGTACAGATGGTACATGACGCCGGTAAAATTGGATAAAATTTATAAAACAGGTGATAAAATGTGTTGGAAATGCAAGAGTAAGGAGGGCGACTTTATACATATGTGGTGGTCATGTGAGACACTTTAAAAATTTTGGGAATCTATCTATAATGAATTTTAAAAAGTCCTCAAATACACCTTTAGCAAAAAACCTGAAGCTTTCCTCCTGGGGATAATTGGCGAAGAAATTAAAAAGGAAGATAAAACATTTTTTCAATATGCAACAGTGGCTGCCAGAACCCTCATAGCACAGTATTGGAAGACGTCTAAAATCCCAACGATAATAGAGTGGCAATCTAAACTATTTGACTATTTAGAACTGGCAAAATTGACACAGAAAATAAGAAATAAAAAAAGTACAAAATTTAATAATGAATGGGATAAATTTAAGTTATATATGGAATCAGAAATAAAAGGAAAATAAAAATGTTGATAAAAAACAAATATATATTTGAAAAATTCACAGTAGGTATGAGATAACGCTTACTACGTAAAAATTGCTTGAAAAATGAGACACTGCAGATAAAAAATATGATAACTTTATTCCGAAATCGAGATAAAGGGAAGTCGATGAGTGTTTGTCAATGTAAGTTGAGTTGCCTATGTTTTTATGTATTACATGTTTCGTTTTTCTTTTTTTTCTTTTTTCCTTTTTTCTTGGCTGTGTAAGTATGTTTGTGATATGTATGATATGTATGTTAAAAAGCAATAAAAAATAATTTTTTTAAAAAAATGTCTCCAGCGTCGAAAAGCTTCATGAATTGCAAGCAGTTCCCGGTCATACACCGTGTAGTTCTGTTCTGACTTGTTCAGCTTCCTTGAAAAAAAAGCGCACGGCCTCCACTCGGACTGATTTCCCGTCTGAAGCAGTACGGCCCCCACCGCTCTGTCTGACGCGTCGGTCTCCAGCCTCATAGGCTTCTGCAGATCCACGTGTAAGAGCTGCTCTTCCGAAGCGAACGCCCTCTTTAGCCTTTCAAAGGACTGCTGTGCCTCTTCTGTCCATTCAAACCTGCAGCCTTTTCAGCACTTCCCTGACGTCCTTAACATGCTGCTCCTCGTTCTCCGAGTAGATTAACACGTCATCTAGGAAAGCCACGCAATTCTTGTACAGCAGGGACCCCAACACGTGGTGCATGAAAGCTTGAAAGCAGGCCGAGCCTGATTGTAATCCGAAGGGCATAACTAAGTACTCAAAGGCCCCCAGAGGGGTGAACATGGTGGTTTTCCATTCATCCCCCTCCCTCATCCTTATCAAATTGTACTCCCCCCGAAGGTCCAGCTTGGTAAAAACCTTCCCCTTCCTTACCCTGCTCAAAATGTCATCAATTCTGGGCATTGGGAAGGTCACTGGTTCCGACACAAGGTTGACCCGCCTCTGGCTCTGGCTCTGGCTCTGGCTCTGGCTCTGGCTCTGGCTCTGGCTCTGGCTCTGGCTCTGGCTCTGGCTCTGGCTCTGATTCAGGGTCTCGCTCTGATTCAGGGTCTCTCTCTGGCTCTGGCTCTGGCACTCTATCAAGGACTGTTTCAGACTCAGGCTGTGGCTGTGGCTTTGCCTCTGTTTCAGGCTCAGGCTCTGTTTGAGGCTGTGTCTCTGTTTCAGGCTCCGGCACTGTATCAAGTACTGTTGCAGACTCAGGCTGTGGCTCTAGGCTGTGGCTGTTGCTCTGGTTCGGGCTGTGGCTCTTTTTCAGGCTCTGTTTCTGAATGAGGGCTTGGTTATGGCACTGATTCAGGGTCTCACTCTGTCTCTGGCTGTGTCTCTGTTGCGCCAAAAACGGTGGTTTGTTGTTGTTGTTGTTAGTTTCTTTCTGGGGTGGGACAAATGTTTAGTTGGGGCGGTTTAGCATAATTGTTTCTTGGTTTGTTTTTCTTTTACTATTTTTTTAGGTTATTGTATAGTTTGTATTTTGCTTTTCAAGGGGAAAGGGTCAGGGCTGCCTGGGAGGGGTCCTCAGCCAACAGAATGGCTGGGGCAGGTTCCCTACGGGGGTATGTACTGGAACACCCAATCTCTGTTATCGCGGGTGGGAGGAGCAGTTGCGCTAAGACCAGACCACGTCTTTACCGAAGATCTGGTTCTGACTCTGATTCTGATTCTTTGATTCTGGCTCTCTATCAAGGGCTGTTTCAGACTGCTCTCTATCAAGGGCTGTTTCAGGCTGTGGCTGTTGCTCTGGTTCTGGCTCTGGCTCTTTCTTAGGCTCTGGTTCTGAATGAGGGCTTGGCTCTGGCCCTGATTCAGGGTCTCGCTCTGGCTCTGGCTCTGGCTCTGGCACTCTATCAAGGACTGTTTCAGACTTAGGCTGTGGCTGTGGCTCTGGCTCTGTTTCCATTCTTACAATGCAATGTACACAAAACAATAATCCTCTCTTAGATTTTTTTGGGATCTCTTTATCTAAAATACTCATGTCACCGTTACTTCCTCCACATCTCCAACAAGCATTCGCCAAATTTTTATACATTCTTGATCATCTGGAAGGAGTGAGGTACCACCTACGAGCCATTTTCATCATGTTCTCTCTTATATTATAGCTGGCTGTAAATTTCAAATTTCCATTCCATCAGTTTTCCCCATCTTTTAGCATAATTGGACGGCCCACATCTTGGGCCCACTTTATCATTGAAGCCTTAACCTCCTCATCCATTACTTCGTAGTCTAAAAGAAGTCTATAGATTTTTGCGATTATTTTGGTTTTACTATTCAGTAGTTCTCTATCAAATCTTGAAGGCTCCTTTTCAAAACCTATCTGCTTATCCTGTCTGAACACTTCATTCACCTGGAAGCAACCTGGAAGTAATTCACCTCCTCCTCCCCCCTTAATATTGTGTTATAGATTATCCAGTTCTCTTTGATTTTGTTCCTTTTTTTAACAGCGATTGCTTCTAGTGGAGAGTTCCATCTTGGGGTTTTCTGTTCCAAATATCTTTTGTATTTTCCCCATACCTTATATATAGCATTTCTTATTATATGATTTGAAAAACTCCTATGCGTCTTTATTTTCCCATAATTAAGATAGCCATGCCACCCAAAACGGGTGTCATGACCTTCTAGATCTAAAATATCCCAATTTTTTAATAAATACCAATCTTTCAACCAGAGAAGACATGAGGCTTCGTAATATAGCTTCAAATCCGGTAACCCGTAGCCACCTCTTTCTACAGTATCTATTAATATCTTATGCTTTACTCTTGGTCTTTTACCCTTCCACAAAAATTTAGAAATTTCTTTTTGCCACTTGTTGATACTGCTGGTCTTTCCTGTAATTGGAATCGTTTGGAATAGAAAGAGTAGCTTCGGTAAAACTATCATTTTAATTACCGAAATACGGCCCAGGAATGATAAATTTAACCTTGTCCATGTCTCCAACTGTCTTTTGATATCTTTCCAACAATTGGTATAATTATCTTCATATAAGTTAATATTCTTTGGTGTTATCCATAATCCTAAATACTTGATTTGGGGGTAGATTTTAATGCCTATTATTTGTTCTAATTCTGCTTTTTCATCTGGCAACATATTTTTAACTAATAGTTTTGTCTTGTTTAAATTCATTTTGAACCCCGCAACTTTACCGTAGCCATATATTCTTTCCAACGCCTTTCTTAAACTCTGTTTTGGTTGCTCCGTAGTTATAATTAAATCGTCAGCAAATGCCCTCATTTTGTAACTTCTATTTCCCAGCATAATCCCTTTTATTTCTTTTTCTTCCCTAATTTGTTTACATAAAACTTCCAATGTTAATATGAAAATTAAGGGGGATAGTGGGCAACCTTGTCTGACCCCTTTACTGATTTCACACTCCTGTGATAAATTTCCATTGATTATGATTTTAGCTTTTTGTTTTGATTATATTGCTTCAATCCCTTTTATATACTGTACTGTATACCAAAATCCATATGGTGTAATAGACCTTTCATAAATTTCCAGAATACCCTGTCAAAAGCCTTTTCTGCATCTATAGCCATTAAGACAGCCTTCTTTTCTATTCTTAAGTCTAAATACGCTAATAAGTTTATAATGTTTCTAGTGTTGCTATAAATGTGCCTCCCGGGCAAAAAGCCAGCTTGGTCATTGTGTATCATCATCTGGAAGACTTTTTTTGATCTTTCGGCTAAAATATTTGCCTATAATTTATAATCGTTATTTAGAAGTGCGATAGGCCTATAGTTGTTAATAAGTAGATTGTCCATTCCCTGTTTTGGAATTAATGCAATAAGGCTGTCTTTCCAAGAATCCGGCATGGTTCCGTCTTTTAAGATACTTCTTAATGGGTCAGACAGTAATTCCTCAATTTTTTTATAATATATTGCCGGTAGGCCGTCTGGCCCTGGTGGCTTTCCTATCTTTGCTTCCTTAATTGCTCTTTGAATTTCGTACGATGTAATAAGGGCATTCAACAGTTCTTCTTGTTCTTTAGTAAGTTTCGGAAGACAGTTGTGTTCTAAATGTTCTTTAACTTCTTCTTGTTTCATTTCCTTCCTTATAGATTTATCCTTATCGTTTCTCTATTTCTTTAGGGTTGTTTATTATTTTGCCTTCGCACTTAACTCTATTTATAAGCCTTTCTGCCTCTCTCTTCTTTAATTGCCATGCTAATAACCAGGCTCAGGTTCTGTTTCAGGCTGTGTCTCTGTTTCAGGCTCTGGCGCTGTATCAACCACTGTTGCAGACTCAGGCTGTGGCGCTATGGCTGTAGCTGTGGCTCTGGTTCTGTTTCAGGCTCTGGCACTGTATCAAGCACTGTTTCAGGCTCAGGCTCAGGCTTCTGCTCTTTATTAGGCTTTGTCTCAGTCTTTGGCTCTAGCACTTATTCTAGCTCTATTTCATTTTTTAAAAAATATTTATTAAAGTTTCAAAAAAGTTACAAAAATGAGAAAGAAAAAAAGAAAAATGAAAAAAGGATACAAAATACAGAAAAATAAAAGCAGTTAAAAACATTTCCATGTCTTATCTTTCATTGACTTATTTCCCTGACCTTCTCACACCTCCCTTTTTTGTACTCTAGTTCACTTAAGTATTCCAGCAAATCCTTTCCAACTTGGTTTTTATCCTAATAGTTTATCCTAATGTAGTATAATATTACATTCTGATCTTTCAACAGTTAAAAAATCAATTTTTACCTAATCTTTTGTATCATTTCTGCTAATACCACATTACTTCATTCCAACATCCTTCTAACATTCCTGAATTTTACAATGTTTCTGTAGATAAACTTTAATTTTTTTCCAATCTTCTTCCACCAACTCTTCACCTTGGTCTCGGATTCTGCCAGTCATCTCCGCCAGTTCCATATAGTCCATCACTTTCATCTGCCATTCTTCCCGGGTGGGTAAATCTTGTGTCTTCCAATACTTTGCGATGAGTATTCTTGCTGCTGTTGTTGCATACATAAAAAAGGTTCTATCCTTCTTTGGCACCATTTTCATTATATTCTCTCTTAAGGCAATACTGTTGGTTTCTGCTTTCTTCTCTGTGCAGTGAAGTGCTTGTCACGAGACAGGTTGTTTACATTCCACAGTAAATGCACTGTTGGTTTCCCACGGGAAGAGGAGACTGGATGAATGAATGAATGAATGAATGAATTTATTACGGTCATAGACCAGAAAAAAACATAAAAACAACAATAGTTTACAAAGGGAATAATGGTGTCAATTAAAAATTGTAAAATTATACATAAAAGCAATACACATATGCACACACACCCACACACCCACCCACACACACACATATATGCACTACAGTATATGTATAGACTTAAAAAAGGGGGGGCTTGTCCAGGGGTCAAGTCTTTTACTTTTTTACAGCTAATGCCCTCCGCTTGATCGCAGCCGCAGAAAATTTGGCCACTTTCAGTGTTACTTCTGGGTTTTTATCTCCTACTAGGATTTTCAGCCGCTGAGATTCAGATCGACCTGGAAATTTCTGAACGATAGGGGAGATAAACAGTGACCTAATATCCCCGTAAAGGTCGCAGTGTAACAACACATGTGAAGCCGTTTCCACCTCTTTCAGACCACATGGGCAAACTCGTTCAGCATAGGGTGTGCCCTCGTATCTGCCCTTTAGTAAGGCAGATGGCAGTACATCAAATCTGGTAAGGGTAAACGCCCGTCTGTATTTTGCGATTTGTAGATCCAGCAAATATGGTGTTAGATTAAACCCTTTTCCATAATCTTGGATAGCTGGATATTTATCTAACTTGCTCATATGGTCCTGAAGCTCTACATCTCCTATTCGCTGGCTCACCATCCTTTTAGCCTTTTCAAAACCTGAGGCTATAAGTTCTTGTGGGGAAAGCCCCAGGCCCTTCAATTTTTCATAAAGCAACAATCTCCATTTAGACTGGAACGGGTCTAGTAGAGTCAATGGAGCCACTCCCACTGGGAAAAATATGAGTTTTAGCCAGAAGTGAATCTTCAGGATCCATATCCTGGCATTAATAGGGAGTTGACCTACCTCCAGCCTGATGGCTGTGTTGGAGACACAGGTAGGTAACCCTAGTAGGGAGCGGTAAAATTTAGTTTGTACAGATTCCAGGGACTTGAGTTTTTGACAATTAAATATCTGGGTGCCATACATCAATTGTGGAAGTATTTTTGCAACAAAGACCTGGGAGGCAGCAGGAACATATTGACCTCCTTTTCTGTAAAAGAATCTTATGATAGCTCTGGAAGATCTTTGCGCATTTACAATGGAATTCTTAATCTGATGGCACCAAGATCCCTTCTCATCAAAAATTATTCCAAGATATCTAAAAGATGTTACTTGCTCAATAGGTTGGTTATTAATTTTCCATTTATGTCGGAGTTTTCTCTTGGAGAACACCATAATTTTTGATTTAGTGTAATTTATTATTAGGTGTTCAGCTTCGCAATACTCTGTAAGAGCTCGTAAAAGTTTTCTTAGACCCACACAAGAGAAGGAAATAAGTGCCGCATCATCTGCGTACAAAAGGACTGGGATTGGTATATTATTTAGGTTTGGGGGATGAGTACTTGCTTCCTCCATCTTTCCGACTAAGGAGTTTATATAGAAGTTAAATAGAATAGGGGCAAGAACACAGCCTTGCTTGACACCATGGAAACTTTGGATTTCCTTTGATAGGTTCCCATAACGGTCGCATCTAACACGGATCCGAGTATTTTCATGTAGTCTACGGATAAGAAGCAAAAGACGTCTATCGATGTTTGTGGCATTTAATTTTTCCCAAAGTCTGTGCCGGGGTATCAAATCGAAAGCTGATTTGAAATCTATAAAGGCTACATAGAGGGAGCCTCCTTTCTTTGAGGTGTATTTCTCCACTAGATGTTGCAATACCAGTCCTTGGTCTAGAGTTGATCTATGTGCCCTGAAACCAGCCTGGGCTTCCTTTAGGATGTGCTCCTGTTCCAGCCAGTCCGCAAACTTTTCACGTAAGTGAGTTGCATAAAGTTTGCTAATGATGCTTAAGAGACTGATTGGTCTGTAATTGGCTGGATCAAGTTTACAGCCTTTCTTGAATATGGGAACGATGATTGCCAATCCCCAGTCCTCTGGTATTATTGCTGTTTGATCTATGCTAGTGAATAGGGTGGCAAGGACTGGGGCCCACCAGTCAATATTGGCTTTGAGAAGCTCAGGAGAGATATTATCTGCTCCCGGGGCTTTTCTGTGTTTGAGTGCCTGAATAAGCCTCCTGATCTCCGCAACCGACACCGGAGGCCACTCATCACCTGCCGCACACTGTATTAGTGGCTGTGTCAAAGGCAGAGCTGAATATGAAGATTGGAAAAATGCCTCCCAAGTCCCTGCAGGTATAGTATACTCCACTTCTGAGGAGGTAGATCGCACTCCATTTGCTACCAGTCTCCAGAAGGTGGCCGAGTCTCTCTCTCTGGATGCATCTATTAGGCATTTCCATTCTCTTTTCTGTGCCAGGAGTTTTTTGTTTTTGATCAAGTTTTTATAATTTCGTTTATCTTCAAACCAGACCATGGGGAGTTGGGGTAAATTGGCAGATCTATAATTCTTGTATTTTTTCAGTAAGTTTAGCTTCATGTCCTGACATTCTTGATCAAACCAGGGTTTGGAGTTTTTATATACTGAGGATTGCCTACTTGACCTGTTCCTTTTTTCCTTCAGGGAATCTTGAAGGAGTGAAATTAACTCCTGAAATAAATTTATCTTTAATTCATGGCTTGAGGAAGTTATAAGGTTTTCTCTCTTAGTGAGGAATTCCTTTGAGCATAGCCTACTTGAAATTTCCTTATGCAGTTCATCTGTCCATCTGATACGAGAATATCTGCGCTCCAAAGCTGTAGGGCTCGAATGTTCGATTTTCTCAGCGCAGGATAAATCCTTTCCCGCAGCTACGAGTGCACTTAATGGCAGATGGTCACTGTCTAAGCGCTCCTCCACTTTGCATTCCAGAACTTTGTTTTGAAGATCATACGACACGATTATATAATCAATTGTGGAGGCGCCATTGTTAGATATAAATGTGAATTCTCCGACCTTCTCCCCCTCTGTACGGCCATTTAGTATAACCAAGTCCAACTTGTTGACCAAGTGTAATAGGCATAAGCCGGCATAATTGCAGCCTTTATCCTTTGAGATTCTAGCTGGTATTGAGTGGGCTTCCTCTATAATGGGGGCTGTTTCATGGAAATGGGCATACAAAGCCTCATCAGATTGTCCAGTTCTGGCATTTAGGTCGCCTGCCACCACTACAGAGGCATCAGGAAATTGATTTGATAGTTTGTCAAGATACTGTTCTAACTGAGCCCAAGTATTTCTTATCAGTCTTTTCTCTCTTTGTGGGGGTAGGTATACGTTAATCAGCAGCAAGCTGTGGGTTCTCCACTGTACTTGCACAGCTGTGGCCAGATGGTCTAGTGGGTCTAGTTTTTTAAATATGGCCCTTAGCCTTGTTGAGATTAAAGTAACTAACCCACCTTTAACTCGCCCCCCTCTAGTACTTAAAAGACCTGGGAGGGAGAACGCAGAAAAGCCATTTAACTCCACTTCACTTGTGCTCCAGGTCTCCTGGAGAAACACAATGTCATGTCTCTGGATATATTTAGCAAAGGATTGGTCAGAAACCCTCTTTTGCCAACCTGCAATATTCCAAGTTAGCAAGGCAAGGTTGCACGTTGTCTTGCCAAAAGTTGATCTTAGTCAATTTGCCTTTGAAAGATTTTTAGGGCCTATCTTTTTATCTATTGGTTGAATTTCGTTCATTTTGGCAATGTCCATAGATGTATTATCGCCCAGGTACTCAATGGAATCAATTGAAGGGTGCAGCGTGCTAACATTAGTGATCAGTACTCCTTTTTTTGGCGAATCTACCTTGAGGCGTTCTGTTTGACTGATACCAAGTTCATCCTCATCCAGGTATCTCATGCTGGTCCAAGAGCGCGTTGTGGTTGTCATAGGGATGGTTTCCTTCTTAGATGGTAGATTGTTACTGTCCCTTACGCACTGTGTTAGATCTGTTGCTGTCAGGTTTATCTCTGCAGCTGCAGAGGTATTATAAAGGTAGTCTTTCATGGTTGTCATAGGGATGGTTTCCTTCTTAGATGGTAGTTTATCCCTTGCGCACTGTGTTAGATCTGTTGTTAACAGGTTTATCTCTGCAGTTGCAGAGGTATTATAATCTTTCATGGGGTCTGTCTTGGCTTTTTCAGAGAGGTTCTCTTTCTTTAATTGGTCCGCTGCCAGTTCTTTCTCTCTTACTTTTTCCTGAGCATTCATCTCTGTTAGCTTATTTCTAAGGGTCTCCAATCTTCTCAAGATCTCAGATTGGGCAAGGAAAGGCAACAATCCAAACTGATTTATTAATGCCTTTTCTTCTGGATAGAAGTTATCCGTCCCCTCATTAGGCAGTCTCATCTCCTGTCTTAGTTTCAAGGACCCTTGCTCAGTATGTTCCAGTTTGTCTTTTGAGTGTCCTCTCTCCTCCTTAGGTTTACAAGTAAATCTTATCTCAGCTGTCGTAAAATCATCAGGAAACAAATTCAAACATGTGCTGTTTTCAAAATATCTTGTTACCGTTATCCTTTTCTTTAACAGCAAATGTCTTGATCTATATATATATATTTAGCCAAGTTTTGATCTTTGAAGGAGGCAATCACTCGCAGAGAGTAGCCATTGTAGAATATGAAATCTACTGAGGTAATGTCATTTAATTTTATTTTTCCTGGCAGCATATCATCTAAAGTATTCACAAAATGCACCGAGCGTTCTTCCTGTGTAAGGAAGCCCTTTGGCTTCGGGTAGTTTAGAAAAGCTAACTTCCTATCTGCCAGTATCAGTTTCCATCCTTTGTCCTGGGACAGATCTTGCCCTGCTACTGGCTCATCTTGAGATCTGCCATAATCAATGGTATGGGATGAGTCTTCTTTAATATTTATGGATCCTTGAGGTTTCAGCATAGAGCACCCGGGTAGTGATTCCATTTCCTCACTTGTTTTGTTAGGCAGCAATGGTGTTTCTTTCAAAGACTTCAGCTGGATCTTTTTTTCTGGATCCACACTGTTGTTCTCTCTGCTGCCATGTATAGCAGGTTTGTTAGAGTTTGTTTCTGATTTTGTTGGGATCAGCTTATATAGTCTTTTCCAACATACTTTACATGCACGTCGGTTTATAACAGATTTCCTTGCAGTTTTTATGTTCTTACTTTTCTTTTTAGTTTCAGCTTTCTTCTTATGGGATCTCTTATTGATGCCTCGCTTCTTTTGATTTACTTCGATAGGAAATTCGGTTTTGGGGACAGAGACATACAACCCTATGTCCTTTCCTTGGTGTAAGTGATTTTCCGCTGATGATCCTTGTGTGCACTTGCTGGTTGCTGGTTGCTTTGTATATTCTGGCTCTTGAGGGGTGGTTGGTGGATCAACACCATGAAATTCTGAGCCTTTAGCTTGGAGGGGATAATTTTCCACTAGTGTCAGGAGCAGCCCATTTGTTATTGTTAAATATTTTTTCATAGCTGCCAGATCCAGATTTATAGAGAGCAGCCAGTCCTGAGGATAGCAGTCATTGTTTTCCGTCTGGGAGCCCATAGATGAGGTCTGGGATTTCTGGGAGTTTCGGGTTTCTTCCTGTAACTCTGAAGATAATATCTCAGCCAAGACTATTTCATGGGCCAGGCTCATTGTATTTCTATTTTGGTTGTTATTCTCCGAGTCCTGTATTCCTCTAGAGAAGGTTGAGTGATCTTGAGCAGCAGAGGGAAAAAGAAGGGCCTCATCCTGCTTCAACTCAACCATCTCAGCCATCTTTTGCTCATTTCCATTTCCATTCTCGTTGTCCCTTGTATGTGAAAAGTATTGCGTGATTTTACTCTGTTTCTCATAACACTCCTGGAGCAACGGGCTTGTCACTATCCCCAGGTCCCTACGTTTCTTTCTAGTAAGTACCATTTGTAAATCTTGTTACCAATCAGGGGTTATTCTTCTTATTTCAAAAACTATGTCTCTTAGGGAGTCGGAAACTCCACCCAGCTGTAGACTAAGGTCCAAATTGAGGCAAGATTTGGAATAGCTGTTTGTAATTTGATAGCTTATAGTTCAGAGCATAACACGGAGTTGGCAATAAATCAGCTGTCACCCATTTTCCTTATTGTCGGTCAGACTTGAGGAGAGTGGCAGCATGGGGAGTAAACCCTCCGGCCATTAAGATAACAAGGTAACAAGAAGGGCTTTTTTTTTTTTTTTTTAGAAGCAACAAGCTAAAAGAACTATTAAAACTATTTAAAAACTCTGGGGGAGTTATAATATATTATAAAAGGGGTTTCAAAGGTTGGCTCGGTGTCGAGCCTATTTAAAAAGCAAATTTAAGAACTTGCCTCAGATAACCTCCA
Organism: Podarcis melisellensis; assembly: GCF_964234715.1. Taxonomy (NCBI): domain Eukaryota; kingdom Metazoa; phylum Chordata; class Lepidosauria; order Squamata; family Lacertidae; genus Podarcis; species Podarcis melisellensis. Next base: position 35,717,248 of record NC_138535.1, on the reverse strand, counting down.
GAACTCTGCTACTAGTTCGGCGGCCATCTTCCCTGCTCCAGGAGACTGGATGTGACGTACACTGGTTTCCTGTTTTTCACAGTTCTCTCGGAGTTCTTTGTTTTCCGAGGAGAGAGGGGTTGCCTCTCTGCTCTAGCAGAGGCAAGATGCCTGCTTGTAATCTCTCAGCATTGAAGTGTAAATAAACTAAAACTTAAGCATGTAGCATGTACTACTCATTCTTCTGCTGTGTAAAGGACTCTGCACAATCAACATTTTTGGTCCTGGGCCCAGAAAAACGCGATCAATCTGACGGATGGACTCCGTGGGTCGAGTGGGAGTTCCGGCAAAGGAACAGAGAAACGGACCGGTCTTATCTTCTCTGCGTCAAGTTGATTGATTGAGAGGTATGTGCTCATGCTCCGGGCAGCCTGCCAGCTCCTAATTAATGGCTTTATGGCTGGACTTTGAACTTTTTAAGGCCGTTTGCCACGGCACAAGCGTAGAGGCTTGGGGGAAAGCGAAAGTAACGTTTAAAAGTGCCTTTGGAATGAGGTTTGAAGCAGCAGAGAAGCAGCTTGTATAAAGCAGCTTGATTTAAAGCAGCAGAGATGATGCAGAAGGCTAATGCCAGAGTCATGATGGCTAGCTGCAGAAGGCTGGCTGATGCAAGTGGGGAATCTGATGCCAATCAGCCACATGCTCAGCTCAGAGTAGCCTGTGATACTGCCGTGATTCTGAATGAAGCAGACCGCCAGGGTGATAGCTGCATGGGTAAGGGGAAGTCTTCACAGACGTCATCCCAGAGTGCAGTGGAACCACCAGATGGCGCCAAAGCTTTGAAGGCAGTGAAATGCCACTCATGTGGACGTCTAGGCCATATGAAGAGGGAATGCAGATATCTCAGGGCCAAGACAGAGCAGCGCAGCGGAAGCTCATCGCGTGGAAAAGGCCAGAGCAAAGGCAAAGGTCCGGTGTCCAGGACAACGCAGCACAAGGCAATGGTCTCACGCTTCACACCAAAGGTTGCAAAGGTCCAGAAGACGTCTAGATCTTTCTTCGTGGTGGATTCGGCTGCAACGCATCACATGTGCAACGATAAGCGACTGTTTGTGTCTTTTACACCGCAGGAAGGTGCGATTCACCAGGCGGATGGCAACACGATCCCCAGTAAAGGCTACGGAACTGTTGTTCTTCACAGTTTGGACTTATCGATACGAGATGTGCTTTATGTACCGGATGCCAAACATAATCTACTCAGCGTTCCGCAGCTGAATGAACGGAACATTGACGTTTCCTTCAAGAACAAGAGGTGCACCATCACAAAGAAAAACGATTATGTATTGCATGCTGAATATGTTGATCGTTTGTTTGTTTTGTATTATGATGATGTTGTGCAGGATGAAACTTGTTGCATTGCAGGTTCTAACAAAAGTTTGCATGCAGAATGTATTCACGATTTTCACCGAAAATTTGGTCATTTGCATTTTGAGGCAGTATCTAAAATGCCTGCCTTGGTTGAAGGTATGACTATTAAACCCTGCAGGTACCACATGAAGTGCAAAGCATGCGCAGCAAACAAGGTGAAAATGGCTGCGAAAGGTAAGGTGTCTAGTAGGCAAGCTACAGAACCATACCAGGTTGTTCATGCTGATTTGGTTGGACCACTAGCGCCCTCTTTGGGTGGAAATAGGTACTTCATGGTTCTCATTGATGCATTTTCCAGGTATATTTATGTGTACAATCTCAAGCAGAAATCAGAGGCTTTTCCTAGGTTCAAGGAATTCTGTGCTTGGTTGGAAAATGTGCATGGTAAGAAGATAAAGATTCTTTTCACTGATCGCGGGGGGGGGGGGGAATTCACTTCTCAGCAGTTTGAAGCTTTTCTGACTGAGAAAGGAATTCAACACGATTTGTCTAGTCCTCTCTCGCCATGGCAGAATGGACTTTGCGAGAGGGCAATTCAACCATTGCTTCAAGGGTTAAAAACCTTGCTGCATGATGCCAATCTTCCAGAGAGTTATTGGGCCGAATCTCTCTCGTGTTTTGTTTACAGTTACAATCGCAGGTTATCTTCAGCGATTGGTTGTACCCCCTATGAGAAGATGTTTGGCAAGAAACCATACATCAAACACATGAAAATTTTTGGTTCTGACATGTGGGTTCACTCACCACAAAACTCCAAGTTAGACAAGCGTGGATTGCATGGTATCTTTCTAGGTTATCAGAAAGGTTCTTACAGAATAATGATGTCTGACTCTAAGACAATTAAGCTCACAAGAAGTGTTGAGTACAATGCAAAGTGGGGGAGAATGTGGGAATTTTTCAATGTTATCCTGATGACAGTAATGAGACTGAGGATAGTCAAAAGCAGCCACAACAACCCACACCCACTGATGAAGGTTCTGATTCTGAGTCTGAAACTGAATCGGGTGATTCAGAGGATTTCAAGAGTGCGAAAGCCTCTATGCGACCCTCTGAAAGCTCTGATCAAGAATTGGAAGAACCATTGTTCACAATAGGTCACTTTTCTCCTAAGAAGGAAGAGGAAAGTGTTGAGGACTTAAGGCTAATTCGTAGGTCACAGAGAGCCACAAAAGGCAGACCTCCAAAGAGATTTGCTGATGAGTTTGCTAAGATAGCAGTAACAGCTGTTAAAAGCTCCAAGAAGGTATTTGAACCTTCAAGTTTCCAAGAAATCCAGGATTTGGATTCAAAGGAAGCTGAGCCATGGTTAAATGCCATGAAGGCTGAGCTTGATTCCTTAGAAAGGAACAAGACTTGGGAACTAGTTCCAGTAGTTCCAGGAATGAAACTGCTTGGAAGCAAATGGGTCTTCAAAGCGAAGACAGATCAAAATGGCAAGATAGTCAGACACAAAGCCAGATTGGTAGCCAGAGGTTTTGCACAGGTACCAGGTGAAGACTATCACGAGACCTACTCACCCACAGTGAGGTATGAGAGCATTAGGCTTATGCTCAAGCTAGCTGCAGAGGAAAATCTACACATTAGTCACCATGATGTGAATACAGCTTTTTTGTACGGATCTCTAGGTGAATCACTTTATATGCTTCCACCTGATGGCGTACAGGTAAAACAGGGATTTGTTTGTGCTCTGAAGTCCCTTTATGGTCTCAAACAAAGTGCACGGTGTTGGCACACAAAACTCACTGAAGTGTTGTTTTCTCTAGGTTTTCAGCAAGGGAAAGCTGATCCATGTGTATTTGTCAAAGAGGAGGGGCAAAAGAAACTGTATTGTTTGTTTTATGTTGATGATTTATTATTCTTTTGGAAAGATGTCACAATGTACAATAACGCCCTAGCTCAACTGAAAGAGCACTTTGACATGAAAGATCTTGGTGAGGTAAACAACTACCTATCTCTGGAAATAGAGAGAGATCAAGATGGTAACATTCTAGTACACCAGTCACGGAAAATTGCTGATGTGTTAAGCAAACTAAACCTGATGGATGCTAACCCTGTAGACACACCAATGACAACAGGTTATCAGGTAGAAGACACTGAAGAAGCATTTTCTGACACTACACTGTACAGAAGTGTGCTAGGCAAGCTAAACTTCATTGCCAGATGTTCAAGACCTGACATTGCTGTTAGCTGTAATTTGCTAAGCAGACAAGTCAACAATCCTAGTGTTAAGGATTGGAAAGCTCTGAAACGCATAGCGCGCTATTTGAAAGCCACTATGCATTACAGACTGAGATTTAACAATCAGAAGTCTGGTGGTCTTGAGATATTTGCAGATGCAAGTTTTGGAAGTGACACTACAGACAGGAAAAGTACGTCTGGAGTTTGCTATATGTTTGCTATATGTACAATCAGGGTCTTTTTGATTGGTCATGCAAGAAGCAAACAACAGTTAGCTTAAGTACTTGTGAAGCTGAACTGAATGCACTGTCTTATTCACGTAAGGATTGTGAATGGTTGTTACAATTGTGCAAAGATATGAAAATTCCTGTCAAATGTCCAATCCAGGTTTACCAGGACAACAAAGCATGTTTGGCTTTGCTGAATTCTGAAGGTTGCAAGCAAAGCACGAAGCACTTGCAATTGAAGTTGCAACATGCTAGGGAATGTATTCAGAAGGGACTCGTAACGGTGTCCTATATGCCAGGTAATGAAATTCCTGCTGATGTATTGTCCAAGATTGTATCAAGGGATCAACACTGTACCTATGTGCAGAAGTTGGGTTTGTACTGATATTGTACGAACACGCTGCCCAGTGATGTTCACAGAAAGGGGGAGGATGTTGGTTTCTTCTTTCTTCTCTGTGCAGCGAAGTGCTTGTCACGAGACAGGTTGTTTACATTCCACAGTAAATGCACTGTTGGTTTCCCACGGGAAGAGGAGACTGGATGTGACGTACACTGGTTTCCTGTTTTTCACAGTTCTCTCGGAGTTCTTTGTTTTCCGAGGAGAGAGGGGTTGCCTCTCTGCTCTAGCAGAGGCAAGATGCCTGCTTGTAATCTCTCAGCATTGAAGTGTAAATAAACTAAAACTTAAGCATGTAGCATGTACTACTCATTCTTCTGCTGTGTAAAGGACTCTGCACAATCAACAAATACATGCCGTAAACTTAATACCTGTGGTCCATAACTGTTCCCAGTCAGCCATCATAATGTTATGTCCAACATCTTGAGCCCATTTAATCATAGCTGATTTCACCGTTTCATCCTGAGTATTCCATTTCAACAGCAAGTTATACATTCTTGACAAATTCTTAGTTTTAGGATCTAACAATTCTGTTTCCAATTTTGATTTCTCCACCTGAAACCCAATTTTCTTATCCAAATTATAAACCTCCGTTATTTGATAATAATGAAGCCAATCCCATACTTTGTTTTTTAATTTTTCAAAACTCTGCAGCTTTAACCTGTATCCTTCTTGTTCCAATATCTCCCAATATTTCGGCCAATTGGCCTCCATATTGAGCTTTTTCAGAGCCTTTGCTTCCATTGGTGACAACCAATCTTATCCAAACAATAAACAAAGCTTTCCTGACAATATGGTTTTTAAACACTTTATGTGCTTTGACCTTATCATACCACAAGTATGCATGCCAACCAAATACATTATTAAACCCTTCCAAATCCAATACATCAGTGTTTTCAAGAAATAGCCATTCCTTCAGCCAACAAAATGCGGCTGACTGATAATATAGTTTAAGGTCTGGCAGGGCAAAACCACCCCTTTCTTCAGCATCAGTTAGTATTTTAAATTTTATTCGGGGCTTCTTGCCCTGCCAGACAAATCTAGAAATATCTTTCTGCCACTTCTTGAAACATTCCATTTTGTCCAAAATTTGCAATGTTTGAAACAAAAAC
>NC_138535.1:35515346-35711727 GCF_964234715.1 Podarcis melisellensis | reverse complement strand
CCTTGGCCGCGCCCCCTGGGCCAGTTGGAAAAAGCCCTGGAAGGGAGCAGGCCCTGCAGTCCTCACCCAGCCGATGGTCCGAGGCTTCCCAGCAGCAGGAGTCCCTTTATAGCTGGGAGAGAGGGCTTGGGCCACGCCCCCTGGGCCAGTTGGAAAAGGCCCTGGAAGGGAGCAGGCCCTGCAGTCCTCACCCAGCCGATGGTCCGAGGCTTCCCAGCAGCAGGAGTCCCTTTATAGCTGGGAGAGAGGGCTTGGGCCACGCCCCCTGGGCCAGTTGGAAAAGGCCCTGGGAGGGAGCAGGCCCTGCAGTCCTCACCCAGCCGATGGTCCGAGGCTTCCCAGCAGCAGGAGTCCCTTTATAGCTGGGAGAGAGGGCTTGGGCCACGCCCCCTGGGCCAGTTGGAAAAGGCCCTGGAAGGGAGCAGGCCCTGCAGTCCTCACCCAGCCGATGGTCCGAGGCTTCCCAGCAGCAGGAGTCCCTTTATAGCTGGGAGAGAGGGCTTGGGCCACGCCCCCTGGGCCAGTTGGAAAAGGCCCTGGAAGGGAGCAGGCCCTGCAGTCCTCACCCAGCCGATGGTCCGAGGCTTCCCAGCAGCAGGAGTCCCTTTATAGCTGGGAGAGAGGGCTTGGGCCACGCCCCCTGGGCCAGTTGGAAAAGGCCCTGGGAGGGAGCAGGCCCTGCAGTCCTCACCCAGCCGATGGTCCGAGGCTTCCCAGCAGCAGGAGTCCCTTTATAGCTGGGAGAGAGGGCTTGGGCCATGCCCCCTGGGCCAGTTGGAAAAGGCCCTGGGAGGGAGCAGGCCCTGCAGTCCTCACCCAGCCGATGGTCCGAGGCTTCCCAGCAGCAGGAGTCCCTTTATAGCTGGGAGAGAGGGCTTGGGCCACGCCCCCTGGGCCAGTTGGAAAAGGCCCTGGAAGGGAGCAGGCCCTGCAGTCCTCACCCAGCCGATGGTCCCTGGAAGACACAAGATCTACCCACCCGGGAAGAATGGCAGATGAAGATGATGGAGTACATGGAACTGGTGGAAATGACTGGAAGAATCTGAGACCAGGGAGAAGAGTTGGTGGAAGAAGATTGGAAGAAATTTATTTACAGAAACATTGTAAAATTAAGGAATGTTAGAAGGATGTTGGAATGAAGTTATGTGGTTTTAGCAGAAATGTTATAAAGAAATAAGTAAAAATAGATGGTTAATTGGTGAGTGTCAGGGAACTGCCATCGGAGCCAGAGGCCGGCAGAGACGGAGCAAGCAGCTGGAGTGCAAAGTCTGGTAGAGAGGAACCGAGACTTGGAACAGCATGTAGCTCTCCTGACGGCGCGGCTGGACGAAAGACGGACTCAGGATGCACAGGTCAAACCCACCCCCATCGCAAGGAAGGTACCGGGACTGGTACACAAGTTTGGGGGGAAACCCCAGGACTACAATGCGTTCCGAACGGAAATAGAGTATGCTTTGGAACTGCAGCATAATGACTTTGCTGATGATGGGGAGAGGGTAGTCTACATTGTGGGGCATCTGGAGGATGGGGCGTGCAAATGGATCAGGCCCCTAATGGCGACGCAAAATGATGCCTTGAAGGACCTTAAGAAATTCTTCCAGGCAATGAATGCGATGTATTCCAGTGAAGTGGAGCAAAGTGTGACTTGGCGGGAACTGGTGGGGTGCAAGCAGGGGAGCCAGTCTCTTAGAGACTACTGGTTGCGCTTTGCGATGTTGATCCACCGGCTCGGCTGGAATCTGGACTCTGAACCAATTCAAATGTTGTTTGAGGAGGGGTTGTCCCCAACCGTGAAGGACGAGTTGTCCCGCGCGCCCCGCCCACAGTCGATGGATCAGCTGACCAAGGCTGTGCTTGCGATAGGAGTATGGCAGGAAGCGCGGGCTCAGGAGAAACGCGAAGTGAGAGGGGAACGTTGCCATGACTACCGCATTCCTGAAATACCGAGACAGCTTTCCCAGGTGGCTGAGCCAATGGAAAAGTGAGAGACTAAAAGGGAAAGTGAGAGACTGGTTGCATTACTATCAGATAATGGAAGCTTTTAAACTTGACAGGAAAGTTGGCTTCCAGGTGGAAAAATCAAAACTAGAAACTGAATTGTTAGAATCTAGTACTAAGAACCTATCAAAAATGTATAACTTGCTGTTGAAATGGAATACACAAGATGAAATGGTTAAATCTGCAATGATTAAATGGGCGCAGGATATTGGTCATGACATAATGTTTGTTGACTGGGAAAAGTTATGGACCACCGGGATTAAATTTACGGCATGTAGTGCCTTGAGAGAAAATATTATGAAAATGATTTATAGGTGGTACATGACTCCAGTCAAGCTTGCGAAAATCTATCATTCGCCCGAGAATAAATGTTGGAAGTGTAAAGAAAGGGAAGGAACATTCTTTCACCTTTGGTGGACGTGCCCAAGGATTAAGGCTTTCTGGGAACTGATCTATAATGAACTGAAAAAGGTACTTAGGTACACTTTCCCTAAGAAACCAGAGGCCTTTCTCCTGGGCATAGTCGGCCAATCGGTTGTAAAGAAGGATAGAACCTTTTCATGTATGCTACAACAGCAGCAAGAATTCTCATAGCAAAGTACTGGAAGACACAAGATTTACCCACCGTGGAAGAATGGCAGATGAAAGAGATGGACTACATGGGCCTGGCAGAGATGACGAGCAGAATCCGAGACCAGGGAAGAGCGACGGCGGAAGAAGATTGGAAAAAATTCAAAGACTATTTAAATAAATATTCAAAAATTAGTGAATGTTAGATTGATGTTGAATGAGAAAAAATAGGGGTTAATAGCGATAATGGTTAAGTGAAAGAAATTGAATGTTTTTATAACTAACTTGAAAATAAGGGAGGGATTTGTTAATTAATTAATTCGACACGAGAATGCAGAAAGGGGAGGTATGAGGAAGTCGGGAGAGTAAGGAACATGAAATTAAGAGTCTGAAATTATACGTGTTGTATGTTCTTTATTGTTTTATTTTTGTGCTATGGATGGAAAATTGAATAAAAATTATTTGGGGGGAAAAAAGGAAATAGATGGCGCGCACGCGCGCGAGGTTTCAAACTCCAGTGAAGGTCGCAAGAGGGAGGGGAAGGATTGGAAAACCACCAAGAAGTGTTTCCTCTGCCAGAGGCCAGGACATTTTGCCAGGGTCTGCCCTCAAAGAAAGACCTGGCAAGGGATGGTGGGAGCCGCTGGCGGTGAGGAGAAGGGGGAGGAAGGGTAGGCGCAGGGAAACGACAATGCCTGGCTGCCAAACAGCAGGGGCAGCAGCCAGGCCAGCAACCAATAGAAGTGCCCCAGCCTGACCCTCCCAAGGCAGCTATAGCCATAGAAGTGGTGCTAGAACTCCCGAATGGGCACCCCGTCAAAGTTGAGGGGCTACTGGATTCGGGCAGCTCCTGCAATTTCTTCAGCAGGGACTTCGCTCTGGAGCACCAACTCCACCTGCTGCCCCTAGATTTTCCCTTGCAAGTGACCACCATCGATGGCAGGGAACTTCTGGGGGGGGGGGTGACACACCAGACCCCGCCAATGCGAATGAGGGTTTCCAGGCACACAGAGACCATTGCCTTTCACGTGGCCACACTGGCAGGACCCCCAATAATACAGGGGATGAGCTGGCTGGCACTGCATGATCCAGTAGTGTCATGGCATCAGCGGTCAGTCACCTTTGGGTCAGCTTACTGCTTGGAACACTGTCTGGGGGGGGGGGAACCCAAGAAGGACAGTGGCCAGGGTGGCTGGGCTGGCTGTGGAACCAAAAGTGGAGGTGCCACCACAATATGCTGAACTGACGGAAGTCTTCAGCGAGAAGGAGGAGGATAGACTACCCCCCCCCCCACAGGCCCTTTGACTGCCAAATCAACTTACTCCCAGGGGCTCAGCTGCCGGTGGGTAAGCTGTATGCCATGTCTGACCGGGAGATGCAGGAGTTGCGGCAATTTATTGACAAGAACCTGAAGAGGGGGTTCATAAGGGAATCAAAGGCGGTGGGGGGCAGTCCGGTGTTCTTTGTGGACGAAAAAGAGACTAATCAGCCCAGGCTAGTCGTGGATTACAGGGGGTTAAACCTGGTGTCAGAACCCGTGACCTTCCCAATGCCCAGGATTGACGACATTTTAACACGGGTGAGGCAGGGGCAATTTTTTTACCAAGCTGGACCTCAGGGGAGCATACAATCTGATTAGGATAAGGGAGGGGAACGAATGGAAAACTACCATGTTCACCCCCCTGGGGGCTTTTGAGTATTTAGAAGAGTTTGAAGAAGAGTTTGGATTTGATATCCCGCCTTTCACTCCCCTTCAGGAGTCTTAAAGCGGCTAACATTCTCCTTTCCCTTCCTCCCCCACAACAAACACTCTGTGAGGTGAGTGAGGCTGAGAGACTTCAAAGAAGTGAGACTGGCCCAAGGTCACCCAGCAGCTGCATGTGGAGGAGCGGGGAAGCGAACCTGGTTCACCAGATTATGAGACTACCGCTCTTAACCACTACACCACACTTAGTCATGCCATTTGGATTACAATCGGGCTCCGCCTGCTTTCAAGCATTCATGCACCACGTGTTGGGGCCCCTGGTGTACAAGAATTGCGTAGCCTTTTTGGATGACGTCTTAATCTATTCGGACAATGGGAAACTGTTAGGGTGTGAAACCTAAGACACTGGCAAGTTAGCAATGTCATGTGACTTTAAGTAGTCAAGCTTGTTAAGTTGTTAAGTTGCTCAGTATATAAAGAGTGTTTGTTTTCTCTGTCTGTGGGGCGTGAAGCAAAAATGTCTGAAAGCTCCGGAGGTGTTTCTGTTATCTTTCTGCAATAAACCTGTCTTTGGAAAGACAGACTTCCCTGTGTCGTTATTTCTTTGCTGCTGAGACTCTGAAGCTTGTACTGCAACAAGAATCTCTGCACTGGACTTAATTAATGCTCTGCAAAAGAGAACTGTTGCTGGTTGCGCAGTGGAAGCGTTTACTGGACCAGTACACAGGCTCTCTTAGGTTATGGCTCCTTCTACGTTTCTACAGCTGTATTGTGTGCAGAGAAAGTGAAAGCAGCTTTCGGATGAGAGAAGACTGGCTTGGTTGTAAATCCAGCTCTTAAAGGAACTGAGAGGCTGCAGAAAGTTGAGAGAGCTGCTTAAGTGAAGATTTACAGCTTCATTAGCTGCAAAAGGCTAGCTTGACCTCCCGTTGTGTTTTTGTTTTGTTAATAAAAACAGAGGGCGGTGGTAGGTTGCTAGTGAAGAGACGGAGGGAAAAAGTTTAAAAGGCTTCACAGGAGGCTGGAGGCGTCTGAAAAGTGAGTAAAACAAATCCCAAGGGGAAAGAGAAGCAAGGGCACACAGAGGGAGTAGCAGCAGACCCCAAGAATGGCAGTGGAAAATTTCCAGGTTCCCTTTACAAAGTTGAACTCTGCTAATTACGTGCAGTGGTCTAAGAGGGCTCAAGTCTGGTTGGAAGCCAAAGAAGTGTGGGCTGACTATGTCCAGAGGCGAAAGCCGTTTGTGGCTGTTGCAGCAGATGCCACAGCAGAGCAACAGGCTGCTGCACATGCTCAGAACAGGGAACATGATAAAATGGACACTAAAGCTAGATGCATGTTGATGGTATCGATAGATGATTCCCAATTACCTCATGTGGAAAATTTAAGGTCTGCATTTGAAATTTGGGAAGCTCTTAGGCGAATTCACCATAGAGCCACGCCCGGAGAGAAGGTGAACATTATACGTGCTTTGTATGAGTTGAAACTGAAGCCAGGGGATAGTGTGGTTGAACACACGTCACAGATGACTGAGTATTTCAACCGACTGTCATCTCTAGGTGTGAATTTTCCTGAAAATATTAAAGTTTATACTCTGCTTAGCAGCCTGCATGCAGGGTTTGAAAACTTAGTACTAACTTTACAAGTTTTGCCAGAGGACCAGCTGAATATGGATTATGTGACTGGTAGATTGTGTGAGCAAGAATATCAACATCATCAAAAACGTATTGATAATTCAAATACCCCAAGGGTTGGATGTTCAGATAATTCCCAGCGTGGGGGAACTAGCAGGCAGAGCTGTAAGGAAGCCTCACAAGTGTCTGCTATGGCCAGCAAGTCATGTTTTCGATGTGGCAGCAGGTTTCATTTGATAGCAAAGTGTCCAGAAAAGCAACAGGAATTTCAACAGTCCAAGGCCAGTTTCCGGAGCTACAGGGGAAGACGACGTGAGAACTACAAGAATCAACGATCCAGAGGGGGAGCAGGTGCTGATAAGGGACTATTTGCAATGGCAGCACAACAACAAAGTCCTAAAAGGAGCCAACAAACCTTGAAGTGGATAATTGACAGTGGAGCAAGTCACAGTTTAGTTCCAGCGACATCTAGTGGCAGCTTGATGAACTGCAAGACATTGCCAGTTGCAAAAACTGTGACTATAGCAGACAATAGTAAACGAGAAATGAACCTTAAAGGCACAATTTATGTTAACTGTTTGCAAACTAACCTTCCTGTTTTTGTTCTTCCAGGAATGAAGAATGGACTTTTGAGTGTGTCATGCCTGGTAAAAAGTGGTTTTAAGGTTGAGTTTGAAAATGATGTGTGCACCATTTCAAAACAGGGGAAGGAGCTAGTTAAAATTCTCTGTGAGAATGGGCTTTTTGTTTTGGATGAAGAGCAGTTAGCAGCAGGTAGATGTTCAACAGGTGAAGCACAAGCTAAGTGTGTAAATAAGGCTCCTCATACAGGTTGTGCACATCTACTACACAGAAGGTTAGCTCATATATGCTTTAAGTATGTAAGCAAGATGCCAGATTTAGCTGAGGAGTGTAACATTCAACCCTGTCCAAATTTTCTGGATTGTTGTGCTTGTAAACATGCTAAGGTTAAGACATGTAACTATCCTAGATCTGATAGAGTAAGCAAGAAACCCTTTGAACTTGTGCACACAGACGTGTGTGGCCCTATGCCAGTCAAATCGCTTGGAGGTGCGAGATTTATGCAAATTTTGGCGGATGATTTTTCAAGGGCTAGTTGGGTTTTCTTTCTGAAAGAAAAATCACAAGCAGCTTCCATCCTGATGGATTGGATTGAAGAAGTCGAATGTAAATTTGACACCAGGGTGCGTAAAATACAATCAGATTGTGGTGGGGAATATGTGAACCACACGCTGGAGACATGGTTAAAAAGGAAAGGTATAGTTCATAGACTTACCAATCCCTATTCACCACAGGAGAATGCAGTTGCCGAAAGAAAATTTCGAACATTACAGGAAGCCATTGATGCTTTGCTGTTTGATTCTGGACTTCCACAGTGTTTTTGGGCTGAGGCTGCACTGTATGCGAATTATACTTTTAACAGAGTGTACAATAGCACAGTAGGCAACACTCCTTACTTCATGCTATTTGGGAAAAAACCAAAAATTGATCATCTAAGAGTTTTTGGATGTCGTGCTGATGCCTAGGGCACAACGTAGGAAAGGCAATCCTAGATCTAAAGAAATGCTTTTCTGTGGTTATCAAGCAAACACAAAAGGTTGGAGATTTGTGAATGTAGAAGGCAATCAAACGAAAATCACAATCAGCAGAAGTGCGGAATTTTGTGAACAGGATGGTTGGAATAAAATTCATGGAAATCCTGACATACTATTTGATGTGGTGAACAGTAACAATGAAACTCAGGCCCCAGGGCAGGTATTAGTTCCAGAACAGGCTGAGGAATTTGAGTCTGAGGACGAGGGTGAGAAATCGTCTAGTTCACCCAAGTCTGTAAAGTCAGAATCTTCTAGCTCTAAAAGTTCACCTGTACAGCAAGAGAGACGTGTAAAGTCAGAATCAGAAAGTTCTTCAACTACTAGTGACAAACAGGTGACGACTAGTGATTCTGGGTCAGAGGGGGAAACTGAAGGAACATCGCAGGAACTGTTAAGGCGTTCCAAGCGTGCCAACAAAGGTAAACCTCCTGAAAGGTACCAAGCTATTAGTGTTTGGGCTGGTTTGGCAAATTGCGAACCTGAAAGTTTTGAGGAGGTTGAGCAATTACCCCAGGAGGAGTCCAGTAGGTGGCGTGAGGCCATGCAAAAAGAGTTGAATTCTATGAAAGAACTGGGTGTGTTTTCCATCACCAAACTGCCAGAAGGTACCAAGGCAGTAAGTTGTAGGTGGGTGTACAGGATAAAGACAACAGCGATGGGGAAACCAGAGTACAAAGCAAGGCTTGTAGCTCGAGGTTTTACGCAAAGAAAGGGGTTACATTATTCCGAAGTCTATGCACCCACTTCAAGGAGTGAAACCCTACGGGCACTATTAGCAGTTGCTGCTCAGAAAGGGTTCAAAGTGAATCAATTTGATGTCTCTACAGCTTATCTTCATTCAGACTTGGCTGAAGAGCTCTATATGGAGCTACCGCCAGGATTGAAAGTTGGTAAATCAAATCAGGTATGGAAACTACATAAATCTATTTATGGACTCAAGCAATCTGCTCATAATTGGAATGAGTGTTTGAATGACGTTTTGGTAGGCATTGGTTTTAGCAGGAGCAAGGCTGACAATTGCTTATATTTCAGAGGTTCAGGAGATGCTCAAGAATCTTTGCTTGTTTATGTAGATGACCTGATTTATACTTCAAAGACACAAGAACAAGTAAAAAAAACTAGCCAAAGAGTTAAATAAACACTTCAAAGTTAAGAATCTTGGTGATGTGAAGGTCTATCTTGGTGTTCAGATAGATAGGACCAAAAATGGCAGTTTTCTACTGAATCAAAAAGGCAAGGTATTGCAAATGTTGAAAAAGTTTGGCATGACGGAGTGTGCAGGTGTTAGAACACCAATGGAAATGGGTTTTGTAAAAGACAATGAGTTCAAGGATAGTGCTGAATTCAAGCGTGCTGAAATCTTTCAGTCAGCACTGGGAAGCTTACTTCATGTTTCGCAATGGAGTAGACCAGATATTGCTTACGCTGTTAACTTACTCAGCAGAGAAGCTTCAAAACCTAGTGTAAATGCATGGAAAGGAATTCAAAGAGTGTTAAGATATTTACAATACACCAAAGTTTTTTGCCTTGACTTATCTTCTGAAGGACAAGCACAGATTACTTGTTGGGCAGATAGTGATTGGGCAAATTTAAAGGATAGAAAATCAGTGTCTGGCTGTGTAATAAAATTTGGTAACTCTCTGATTGGGTGGAGATCCAAGAAACAGAACCTGATTGCTTTGTCGTCAACAGAAGCTGAGTTCTGTGCCTTATCTGAGTTATGTAGAGATCTAGAATTTTACAAATGCTTGGCACAAGAGATGTATGAAAAGGCCATCACTCCAATCACTGTATGGGGTGATAATCAACCGTGTCTTAAGTTAGCACAAAATGGGCAGTTTAAAGGTCGTACAAAACATTTGGATATCCGCTTTCAAAATGTTTGTCAAACTGTAAAAGCAGGAATTGTTAAATTAAATTACTGTCCCAGTCATGAAAATCAAGCTGATGGTTTTACAAAACCGCTTGGGTTTCAGCGGCATGAAAACTTTTGTGAAGAAATGGGTCTGAAGTAATTTTGTTTTTGTATTGCCAGCGAGAGGGGGTGTTAGGGTGTGAAACCTAAGACGCTGGCAAGTTAGCAATGTCATGTGGTCAAGCTCGTTAAGTTGTTAAGTTGCTCAGTATATAAAGAGTGTTTGTTTTCTCTGTCTGTGGGGCGTGAAGCAAAAATGTCTGAAAGCTCCGGAGGTGTTTCTGTTATCTTTCTGCAATAAACCTGTCTTTGGAAAGACAGGCTTCCCTGTGTTGTTATTTCTTTGCTGCTGAGACTCTGAAGCTTGTACTGCAACAAGAATCTCTGCACTGGACTTAATTAATGCTCTGCAAAAGAGAACTGTTGCTGGTTGCGCAGTGGAAGCGTTTACTGGACCAGTACACAGGGTCTTTTAGAAACAACACGTCAGAGACGTCAGGGAGGTGCTACAGAGATTGAAGAAGCATCAGTTGTGGGTCAAGCTGGAAAAATGTCAATTTCACGCCAGAGAGGTCGGGTTTCTGGGGTACAAGTTGTCAGACAAGGGCCTAGCTATGGACCCAAGCAAAGTGCAGGCAGTGCTGGAATGGAAGGGCCCCAAAACCCGGAAGGATGTGCAGAGGTTCCTAGGGTTCAGCAACTTCTACAGGAAGTTCATCAAGAACTTCGCCCACTTGACAGTACCCCGGTCTCCCACCCATATGGGGGAGGCCATACGGGTGGGAGACCGGGTGTGGTTGTCATCCCAAGGGTTACCCCTAAAGGGAGGGTGCAAAAAGTTGCAGCCGAGGCGGCTGGGGCCTTTTGAGGTAACACAGCAGGTGAACCCCGTGGCATTCAAGCTCAAGTTGCCTGACAGCATGAAGATACATCCGGTGTTCCATAGGTCCCTACTTTCACCGTACAGGGAGGGGCGGGAATTTCCGGGGCGGGAGGGAGGAGCCACCACCCACCCGCTGGTAGAGGAGAGGGAACACCGCAACCAAGCCACAGAGATACTCGATTCAAGGTGGCGAGGTCGCCAGGTGGAGTACTTGGTAGCTTGGGAGGGAGAACCCAGGTCAGAAAACACGTGGGTCCCTGCTGAATCAATCAATGACGGCTATCTGGTGGGAGAATTCCACAGTTTGTTCCCGGATAAACCAAAACCACTAACGAGATTCTGGGAGGAAGAATTTGGGACCACAGACGACGAAGGGGACTTTGTGGGTTTTCCTGCCTCCGAAGCGGAGGAAGGGGAGATGTCAGAGGGAGAAGAATCAGACTGGGAGGCCCACTCGGCGGGAAGAGATCGGAGCGGGTGGGAAGCGGGTTTTGAATCCTCAGAGGATGGTGACAGCTCCTTCAGGGGACTCCCCGCATCGTCGGCCGAGGAAAGGGACAAGGTTGAATCGGAAAATTGGGCCGGGGGTGGAGGGGGTCCTGGGGGGAGGTGGATGTCAGGGAACTGCCATCGGAGCCAGAGACGGAGCGAAGGCTCCAGAGGGATGCCGGAGAGGGTCCCAGTAGGGAGAGAGGCAGCCCATCTGCTGGGGAAGGAAATCAGCATAGCACCAGTGGAGAAGGGGGGCAGAAGGAGGAATCGGCGAGGGGGCTCTAGGACTCCTCGCCGGAGACCAGTGGGGAGGGCACAGGTCATCCGCTGCCCACACCCTCCCTGCACAGAAGACTTCCGCGCAGGGAGAGTAGGAGGAGACTAGGCATCAAAGAACTTCTTTGCTGGAAGAAGTTCAAGAAACGCCCGCTGACGGATTCTGCCAGCGACTGAGACAGCCACGGGTGAGAGGCTGTCCAGACAGAAAGGGTTCACCCAGGTAACCTAGCCAGGAGTGGCGACAACTTACGCACGAGCAACCCCTAGAACCATTACAGTGAGAATGTAAAGTTACAATATATTAAGATAAATTATTAGGACAAAAACAAAGATGGAAAGGATTTGCTGAAATAGCTAATTGAACTAGAATACAAAAAAGGGAGGTGTGAGGAGGTCAAGGAAACAAGCAAATGAAAGATAAGTTATGGAAGGATTGATTTGTTTTTTAATTGTTTTTATTTTTCTTTTTTTTCTTTTTTTTCTTTATTTTTGTAATCTTTCAAAAAAAGAAAAGAAAAGCTGAAGAAGGTGTTCGCCTCGGAGGAGCAGCTCCTGCACGTGGATCCGGAGAAGCCCATGAGACTGGAGACGGACGCGTCTGACCGCGCGGTTGGGGCGGTACTTTTGCAGCCCGGGGCCAAGCAGAACTGGAGGCCGTGTGCCTTTTTCTCAAGGAAGCTGAGCAAGTCGGAGCAAAACTTCACAGTGTATGACCGAGAATTGCTTGCGATCTATGCGGCATTTCGGCAATGGAGACATCTGTTGATAGGGGCGTGGCACAAAATCCAGGTCCAAACGGACCACAAGAACTTGGAATACTGGCGGACCGCGCGAGTGCTCAACCAGAGACAGATCAGATGGTCCCAGGAGTTCGCCAAGTTCTTCTTCGAGATTCGATACGTGCCGGGAGAGGAAAACGTAAGGGCAGATGCTCTCTCCCGGAAACTGGAGTACATGGAAGGGGAGGGGCCACCAGAGACCAGGCACGTGTTCCCCGAGGACTGGTGGGTGTGGGGGGGAACATTGGTTGGGAAACGAGAACTGGCCGGGCTTACTAGAAACGACGCGTTCGCCCAAATGAAAATCAGGGAACTCAGGGACGGAAGGGAAGACCATGGAGGGTTTGAGGAAAAGGAAGGGCTACTGTACTATAAGGGAGCGCTGTATGTACCAGGGGAGACTTTGAGGGGGAAGGTACTTAGGCAACTCCACGACAACCCAACAGCTGGGCACTTTGGACAGCACAAGACCATGCTGCTCGTCACCAGGCAGTTCTGGTGGCCAAAGGTGAGGAAGGACGTACGGGAATATGTACGGGGGTGCGACCGATGCCAGAGGGCAAAGGGGGAGAGAGCTGCCCCCGCAGGGTTACTGGAACCCTTACCTACACTGGGAAGGCCCTGGGAGGTGGTGTCCATTGATTTTATGACAGATTTGCCCATGTCAAGGGGGAAGACAGCAGTCATGGTAGTAGTCGAGCTACTGACAAAAAAGTGCCATTTCGTAGCTTGCTCACATGCAGCAATGGCAGAGGAGACAGCCAGGCCGTTTGTGGATCACATTTTTAGACTACATGGGGATCCCTTGAGGGTTATCTCGGATTGCGGGAAACAATTTACTTCCAGGTTCTGGAGGAAGCTCATGAGCTTGCTGCAGGTCGAGGTGAGCTTCTCAATGGCGAGGCACCCAGAAACAAACGGACAAGCCGAAAGAGCGAACGGTATACTCCAGCAATACCTACGCTGCTACGTCAGCGAGAGACAGAGCGACTGGGTAGAGAAACTAGCGTTGGCTGAATTTGCATACAATAATGCTGAACACGTGTCCACGGGAATGAGCCCTTTCATGGCCAATTATGGGTGTCGCCCCAGGGCCTTCCCGGGGAGGGGGGGAGGAAGCATGGAGTGTACCCGCGGCAGAGCAGTTTGTAGAAGAAATGGAGGCCTTACACCAGCAACTCAGGATGAACCTGGAGCGGGCCAAGGAAGTTTGCAAGAGGCAGGTGGACAATCACCGTCAGGAGTGGGAGGCCATACGGGTGGGAGACCGGGTGTGGTTGTCATCCCAAGGGTTACCCCTAAAGGGAGGGTGCAAGAAGTTGCAGCCGAGGTGGCTGGGAGCTTTTGAGGTAATACAGCAGATAAACCCAGTGGCATTTAAACTCAAGTTGCCTGACAGCATGAAGATACATCCAGTGTTCCATAGGTCCCTACTTTCACCTTACAGGGAGGGGTGGGAATTCCCGGGACGGGAGGGAGGGGTTACTGTAACCAGGCCACGGAGATACTCGATTCAAGGTGGCGAGGTCGCCAGGTAGAGTACTTGGTAGCCTGGGAGGGGGAACCTAGGTCGGAAAACACGTGGGTCCCTGCTGAATCTATCACTGACGGGTATATTGTGGAAGAATTCCACAGTTTGTTCCCAAATAAGCCAAAACCACTAGCTAGATTCTGGGAAGAAGAATTTGGACCCACGGACGACGAAGGGGACTTTGTGGGTTTTCCTGCCTCCGAAGAGGAGGGAGGGGAGGTGTCCGAGGGAGAGGAATCAGATTGGGAGGTTCAAACAGCGGGAAGAGATCCGAGTGGATGGGAGGCTGGTTTTGAATCCTGAGGAGATGATGACAGCTCCTTCAGGGGGTTCCCCGCATCGTCGGCCGAGGAGAGAGAGGAGGTGGTATCGGAAAATCATGCCGGGGGCGGGGGGGGTCCTGGGGAGGAGGTGGATGTCAGGGAACTGCCATCAGGGCCGGAGGGAGAGGGAGGGCTCCAGAGGGGTCCCAGAGAGCGTCCCGGGATGGGGAGAGGCAGCCCATCTTCTGGGGAAGAGAATCAGCGTAGCACCAGTGGAGAAGAGGGGCAGATGGGGGAATCGGCGAGGCGGTCCCATGACTCCTTGCCAGGGACCAGCGGGGAGAGTAAGGGTCCTCCGCTGCCTATGCCCTCCTTGCGCAGAAGGCTTCCGAGCAGGGAGAGTAGGAGGAGACTAGACATCAAAGAGCTTCTTTTCTGGAAGAAGTTCAAGAAACGCCCGCTGACGGATTCTGCCAACGATTGAGACAGCCACAGGTGAGTGGCTGTCCGGACAGAAAAGGTTCACTCAGGCAACCCAGCCAGGTGTTGCACCGGTTTACACACGAGCAACCCCTAGAACCATTACAATTTAGAAAAGTACAGCATTTTGAGGAAAAATACATTCAGATCCATTCTTAAAGTCAATGAGAAAGATACAGCAAAAAGGATACAATTTGATACAGCGAAAAAGGATCCATTCCCCAAGGCACCGTTGACCTTCTTGTAGGGTGTCAAGGCAGAATACGATCTATTTGATATTGGTAGGGTCCTTCTCCTTCATTCCCCTCTCTGACCCTGACTCTCTTACGACACAGGGACCATCCCAGAGTGTGGGCACAACTTCTGCCGGTCCGGCCTGATGCAGTGCAAAAAGGAGGCTGGCTTCCTGTCCTCAAGGCCGAGTTGGAGTCCAGAGAAGGAGCCTCGTCCGCAATGGGCGAAGTAGCCAAGACTCTCAGTCTTCCAGAGGGAAAGGATGTGGAGTTTGGAACAAACAGGGTTAAAACTCCGTGGTGCCCTGCATCTGGGAGGGGCCGGAAGCAGGACCCTACGTCACAGGCTTTGTCTGTGAGAGTTAGTTTCAGTTCTCACTGAGAGACGCTGAGAGAGACAGCTCAACGGAGCTGTCTGTGTGCTTTTTTAAAAGCACGGAGGAATGCCTTTGGAATGGCGGAGGTTTCTGATGGAGAGACTGACTTATGACTTGTAAATAAACGCTTCTAGAGATAAGAACCGATCTGTCTCTTGGACTTAATTTATCCCTTTCTCACATGGACTCAGGACCGCTGCATTTACTCTGCCAGGCCAGCTCAGTGCTTCCAGGGATACGGAGCTAAACTGGGAAGCTTGCTGGACCCAATATCAGCAAAGGTTATGGAGGCCACGTGTTTCCTGACAAGTGTGTGAAGGGAGGAGAACGCCAGCTTTGAGTTGCTGTGATCTCCTGCCAAGGAAGGGCAGTGGGAGATGCTGGTGATCGGAGCCAAGAGCCAAGAGAGAGGCTGCTGCTTCGGAGGACCAGCTTGCTGGCAGAGTGAGTACGTTTGAAGCCCTGGGGGGAGGAGAATGGCTGCTGCTCAGGCACAGCAGAGCCAAGAGAGCTACCCCGGTGAAAGGCTGCATGGAGCCAATTGGGAGGCCTGGTCAAGAGGAGCCAGGGGGTGGTTTGTGGCCACAGGGCTCTGGAGTCCAGTCCAGAAGGAGCCGGCCCCACCCACACAAGCAGATGCTCTGCTGAGGGAGAGAGAGCAGAGGCAGGCGCTGAGGAGTGTGTGTGAAAGCTCAGCGGGAGCCAGGCCAGAGGGGGCTGGAGGAAGCCCAGGAGAGGCTGAAGGTTGCCCAGAAAGCCCAGTGGGGGCTGGGACAGTGTTGGGGAGCTGTTGCAATGCTTCAACATGTCTGTGTGATGGACTGTGTGCTGGAGAAAAGCTGAGAGCTGAAAGGAGGAAAGCAGTGGCCAGCTGTTCCTCAGGCTGCTGTGCACCCAGGAGTGGGGGTGCAAGCCGTTCCAAGAGCTCTGAGAAAGCGAAAGTCTCCGAAAGTTGTTTGTGCTTTGCTGCGACGTCCAACAGCGCTGGGAAGCATCCGCTTGAGGCCCAGGCTGCCAAGGCCACCAGCTGCAGTGCAATGTCAATAAAGCAGTTTCCCAAGGCCGGTTCTCAGCAGAGACGTGGGAAACCGGCAGGCCAGAAAAAAAAACAAAGACGCCTCATCTTTTCATCTCACAGCTGCAACAGTGTGCCTGGGAAAAGGCAAAGGCCTTGATCGGGGGGAGGCTGTGTGCATGGCAACCAGACAGGACACTGACTTTGACACTTGCAGAGGCCCCGGTGGGGGTGCGAGCGTTGCCATGGCAGCTTTGGAAGACAGCCAGAGAGACACTTTATCTCTCATTATAGACACTGGAGCGACCCACACTTTAGTAAACTCTCGAGAGCTCCTGAGGAACTGCAAGACAGTTAAATCTGAACAAAATGTCAAAATGGCAGATGGATCTAAAAGACCACTGACTGAATCTGGGTCTTTATATTGTTCTTTCTTGGATTGTTGGGTGCAAGCTTATGTTGTCCCAGAGCTTGCGCACTCTCTTTTAAGTGTAACAGCCTTAAATGATGAAGGGTTCGATGTTCGGTTCTCTAACAAATTCTGCTCTTTTTACAGGGATGGAAAGAAGGTCTACAGCGTTGAGAGAACAGACAGGCTCTTTCTGGTGCAGATGCCTGTTGAAAATGGGGCTGGTGGAAAAATGGGACTAGTGGAAAATGGGACTGGTGGAAAAATGGGGCTGGTGGAAAATGGGGCTAGTGGAGAGTCCATTGAAGATGCCCATGTGCAGTGTGCAAATGTCCCACCACACAATGATTGTATTCACTTATGGCACAGGAAATTTGGGTACGCTGGGTGGTCGCTTGTGCGAAAGGCTGCCGAAAACACCATTGGTTGTAGGTTCAAGGCTTGTGACAAATACCTAGATTGTCAAGCCTGTAAGCAGTCGAAGGTCACAACATGCTCATATCCCAGGTCAGAGAGCAAACCCTTTGAACTTGTGCATGCAGATTTGTCAGGACCCATGCCTACCCCTTCTTTAGCTGGGTCTAAGTGGGTTCTAGTTCTGATTGACGATTTTTCGAGGTTTACTTGGGTTTTTGCGCTTAAATGCAAGTCAGAAGCAGCTGCATTGATCAGGGATTGGATCACGGCGATAGAACTACAGTTCTCTACCAGGGTGATTTCCTTTCAATCTGATCGTGGGGGGGAGTTCACAGGTTCTGCGCTGCAATCGTTTTTCAGGCAGAAGGGTATCAATCATCGATTGACGGCCCCCTACTCTCCGCAACAGAACGGGGTTGCAGAGAGAAAGTTTCGCACATTAGAGCAATCCGCGCATTCTATGTTGGCAGACTCGGGTTTGCCACAGCGCTTTTGGGCAGAGAGTTATCGGACAGCATGTTTTGTACAGAATAGGGTGTACAATTCCAGTGTAGGCAACACACCGTATTTTTTGTTGCATCAGAAAAAGCCTAAAGTACACTACTTTCATGTCTTTGGGTCTCAGGCTTGGGTTCTCGTTCCAAAAGCCATGCGCAGAAAGGGTGAGCCAAGGTCTAGGAAGATGATCTTTGTGGGCTATGAGCCGGGTTCAAAGGCGTGGCGTTTCGCATACCCTACTGGCAACCAGTCTAAGCTGCTTATTAGCGGCAGTGCTGAGTTTTGCGAGCAGAGTGGGTGGAAACGTCTTCACGGGAACCCAGATGTTCTGTCAGACTCAGATGAGGAAGAGGAGGAAGGCGAAGCTGAACCTGTTGCTGATGCGCGCAGTCCACAGCAACAGGGTCCAGCACCAGGTTCTCCAAAGAGGAGTCCCAGGACCCCTCCACAGGTCACTGTCAAGTCTGAGCTAAGGAGTGCACCATCCTCACCAGCAGAACCAGCTGTGCGCCCGAAACGGCGCAGCAGGTCAGAGGGGGATGTGTCAGACACAGAGGATAGTAGGGTTGATCCAGGTGAATCAGGCGCAGTTCCAGAATTCACGCTGAGGAGATCAGCTAGATCAACAAAGGGAAAGCCACCTGAAAGGTATGAAGCAACTAGTGTCTGGGTTGGTGTGGCTAGATGTGAACCTGAATCCTTTGAGGATGTTCAGAAGTTGCCTCAGGAAGAAGCTAGCAAATGGCATGAGGCGATGCAGAAGGAGATGAACTCAATGGAGTCTCTAGGTGTGTTTTCTCTCACGAAGTTGCCGATGGGCGAAAAAGCTGTTAGCTGCAGATGGATTTACCGTTTGAAACCCACAGAAGCAGGAGAACCACAGTATAAAGCGAGATTAGTAGCCCGAGGATTCACACAGAGGAAGGGTGTCCATTTCACAGAGGTATATGCGCCAACCTCGAGAGCGGAGACTCTGAGAATGCTTTTGGCGATAGCAGCACAGAGAGGTTGGAAGGTGAACCATTTTGATGTAGATGTCGCCTACCTGAACTCAGATCTCAAGGAGGAGTTGTACATGCTTCCTCCTCCAGGGTTTGAAGTCAGTGAGCCAGGCGTTGTGTGGCGATTGCACAAATCCATCTATGGATTACGTCAATCTGCCAGGAATTGGAATATGTGCCTACATGAAGCTTTAGAGGAGCTAGGTTTTAAGAGATCTCTTGCAGACAGTTGTCTTTACATTAAAGAGTCAGGCGTAAAACAGCAATTGGTGCTTGTGTTTGTTGATGATATCTTGGCAATCGCACAGACAGGTAAACAGGTGGAAAAGTTTGCTAGAGAGCTTGGAAAGCGGTTCAAGTTGAAGCAGCTTGGAGATGTCAAATCCTATTTGGGCGTGCAGATCACAAAAGCAAGTGATGGAAGCTTTTTGCTTTGCCAGAAGGGTAAGATTGAACAGTTGCTTGAGAAGTTCAGGATGTCTGATTGTGCAGGTGCCAGATCACCCATGGAGGCTGGATTTGTGAAGGAGTGTCAGCAAGTAGAACGTGTGGTGTTCGAAAACACTGAGCTTTTTCAGTCAGCTCTGGGTAGTCTGTTGTATCTGTCACAGTGGAGCAGACCAGATATAGCGTTTGCTGTCAATCTGCTCAGTAGAGAGGCCTCAAGTCCTAGTGTGCAGGCCTGGAATGGTATAAAGCGGGTGCTGCGTTACCTGCAAGATACCAAAGACTTTTGTCTTAGGTTGTCAGCTCAAGGAGATGTCAAGCTGACTGCTTGGGTGGACTCGGATTGGGCTAACCTTGAGGATCGCAAATCAGTGTCAGGTCTGGTGGTGAAGTTTGGGGACTCAGTGATAGGGTGGAGGTCCCGGAAACAAAGTCTCATAGCGCTTTCATCTACTGAAGCTGAGTTCAGTGCGCTATCAGATGCTTGCAGAGAGTTGGAGTTCTATGTGTGTTTGGTTGAGGAAATCTGTGGGGAGAATTGTCTGCCCGTTGTGGTGCATGAAGACAATCAACCGTGCCTTAAATTAGCTGAGACGGGGCAATTCAAGGCGAGAACCAAACATTTGGACATACGTTTTCAAAATGTGTGTCAGAGCGTTCGTGAGGGGCTAGTTGCTCTGAAATACTGTCCCTCAACCAAGAACCTCGCTGATGGTTTCACAAAACCATTAACCTTCCAGAAGCACGAGGAGTTCTGTGAGGGTTTGTGTATGGGGAAAGCATTGTTGGCTATTGTCCCCAGACGCAGGACAAGAGGGGGTGTGGAGTTTGGAACAAACAGGATTAAAACTCCGTGGTGCCCTGCATCTGGGAGGGGCCGGAAGCAGGACCCTACGTCACAGGCTTTGTCTGTGAGAGTTAGTTTCAGTTCTCACTGAGAGACGCTGAGAGAGACAGCTCAACGGAGCTGTCTGTGTGCTTTTTTAAAAGCACGGAGGAATGCCTTTGGAATGGCGGAGGTTTCTGATGGAGAGACTGACTTATGACTTGTAAATAAACGCTTCTAGAGATAAGAACCGATCTGTCTCTTGGACTTAATTTATCCCTTTCTCACATGGACTCAGGACCGCTGCATTTACTCTGCTAGGCCAGCTCAGTGCTTCCAGGGATACGGAGCTAAACTGGGAAGCTTGCTGGACCCAATATCAGCAAAAAGGAGGAGTCTGTGAGAAGCACCAGGAGCCCCTGAAACTCTTTTGCAAGGAGGATGAAGCCCCCATCTGTGTGGTTTGGGGCAGATCCAAGAAGCACCAACACCACGAGGTGATTCCTCTGGAAGAGGCTGTTGAGGAATACAAGGTACCTTGAGGGGGAGAAATAGCTGTGATCTTCTCATGGTATTCCTTGGTGGTTGTTTATTACCTTAGAAGCAGCCAAGGGGAAGCCTGAGGGCTGCTGGGAAGGCTGGGAGGAAGGAGTCAAAGTCTTTCTCTCTGCCAGGGGGGCCAAGGGATCTTCCCTTGAAATACAGCAGCTTCAAAGATTTGGGTTGGGACCATGGCAGGGAGAGAAAGGGTTAACCTCATCCACATCCCCCAGCAAGGTTGCTTTGTACACATTTAGAACACTACAAATGTGAATTGCACATGTCTCCTTTGGCTAGCAGGATGCCTCCTCAATACCCTGCCAAGCAGAGAGCAGCAAGGGGTCAGCTGCAAGGGGGTGGGGACTGGGGGCTCCTTTTCCCTTCTGGGGTACCTCAGAGCCCATATAGAGTCCTTTGGTAGCTTCTCTATCGGTAGGAGAAAATAACAGAGGCCAACCAGAGAATACTGAGAAGCAAAGCAGCTAGTAAGCCAGATCTTTATTACCTGTTGCAACAGGGTGCTCACCCCCCCCCCACGCAGGAGACCCCGAACCAAGTCCTTATATAGACATTTGAAATTGCCCACCCTGGAGCCCAAGACCACCCCTCCATACATCATACATACATCACAGAAGGGGCGGCCTACAACAGACTCCTGTCTGGCAGGAAACCTGTTGATGGGTTTACCTGGCTGTTCATGGGTTTACCTGCATATTCTTTTGTGATGACAACTACATACGGTATTTATGTATGTGTTTATATCTTAGACCTTCTAATTCTCCTAACACCAGGAATTGACCAGATGGTGCAGGATGCCCCCCCCCCCAGTATCTGTTGGAAGCAGATTTAGGAGTGGGGGGTGGAAGCACCTACTGGTGGGGAGCACACTTCTTCTGGGGATGCTTCCTCCTCCTCCTCCTCCTCCTCCTCTTCCCACTTCTCCCTGGGGCCTCAAGATGAGAAGTCAGGCTGGAAGTCTCCTCGGAGAAGACAAAGGAGCAAGCATGGCTGCCTTTCCTCTTCTCCAGACCAGTTCGTTGGACGAGAAGCCTTTCCCATCCCAGTTCTGCAGTGGTTTTCAAGCAGTGTGCTGTGGCAGCTGGGGTGCCTTGAATGATGGTCAGGGGTGCCGCGGGAGACACTGGCCTCTGCCCCTCTTTCCTTCCCTCCCTCCTCGGATGCCATCTCTGCCTCCCCAAGGCTTGCCCAGCTGTTCTCCCCCAGAGAATGGTGCCTCTGGGGCTGGCCAGGGGGTGTGGGCTGCCAGGAGCTGAGGCGGCCTCAGAGGAAGCAAGCCAACTGGCGAGGGGCCCTTGCTGTTGGGAATGGACAGGCAAGTCCCAGGCCCCTGGGGGGCAGCAGGGGCAGCTCAGAGACCAAGAGGAGGACTCCTAATGAGAGGGGAGATGAGAGGAGGCTGAGAGAGCACTCCGCAAGGGAGGCTGTTCAAGAAAGGGGGAGGGGTGGCAAGCAAGGGGGGACCTAACTGGTCTCCTGAGCCCCACAGGGGTGCCGCAGAAAGAAGGGAGTTGGTCCAGGGAGCCGTGGACCCCAAAAGGTTGAAAACCTCTGTACTTTTCTTTCCTCCAGTCAATTCCTTTCCTATTATAGCAAGGCCACTGGACCCAAGAAGCCAGTAGAATATTCATCTCCTCTCTTTGTCGCCGCCTGGAGATTTGGAGGAAAGAGAGAGGGGGAATTCTGGCCTATCAAGCAGACCTGGACAAGGAATGCAAAGACCTCCTTGGAAGTGTCCCTCTTGTTACTAGTAAGGGAACAAGCACTTCAAGAAGCAAGTCCGGATTGAGGAGGGAGAGGGAAATCTGCCCATTTCAACTTCTCTCATTTCTCGTTTTTCCATATTGGTTTGTTATTTATTTATTATTCTGAAAATGAATCAAATGCTAGGGTGGCTACCTTCTCGTATAAATAGTTTGATACGTGCTTTACCCTCATAAATACATTACCTGGCTGGGCCAACCTTGAGAAATTCAGAGGTGTGAATTTCAAAAGATTGCTGTTTTGGTCTCCATATTTCCCCCAAGAATTGCGAATTAGGTAAGTTCACCTTTGAATGCAGCTAAATGGAGTTTATTTCCCATTGTTGTTTATTATGTGAGAAGCAGTCAAGGAGAAGCCTGAGGACTTGTGAGCTGAGAGGGTGGAAGCAGTTCACTTCAAATCCTAATTCTCTTGCTGATGTTTTGAAGGCTGACCATCTTCCTCACTCAGACCTCCTCAGAACCGGAGAGGCTGAAGACTGTGGAGAAGTTGAGACAACTGCGCCAGTTCCTGGAAGAAGAAGAAGAAGAAAAGCGCCTGCTGAATCATGTGGAAGAGGTGGAGAAGGAGATTGCAGGGAGAAGGGATGAGCAGCTGGCCAGACTCTGCAGGAAACTCTCCTCTCTTGAGAGGATCATCCAGGTGATGGAGGAAAAGGGTCAGCAGCCAGCGAGTGAACTGCTGCAGGTAAGACGGCTCCAGGAAAAGGCTGCCTCCCATCCTTTATGTGCCCCTTCCATGTACACAAGGAGTGTAGGGGCTCAGTTGACGGAGCCTCGAGTCAGCTTTGTAATGGACAGGAACACCCCAGAGACCTGGGATGCTGAACTCACCTGAAGGCCGACTAGAGATTCTTCAGTCTTCTTGAGGGAAGGGGAGGGGATTTTCTGCTCCTTGCTGATGATTTGCCTCCGAATGCCTTCCCGCTGGGCAATGCTGCCTTCCTGCCCTGCCCTGGGCTTCGCCAAGGATGCAGTCAGGCCTCCTTCTGACATGAGCCAGTCTCTTGACCAAGCTTCTCTTCCTGTTCCCTCCACAACTTCTGGGTGGATCCCCTTCCCCATAGATCCTGATCGGCCCAAAATGGTGCTCGGCCACAGTGACCAAAGAGCAAGACAGAGGGACTCATCCAGACTGCGCCACCTTCTCCACTCACAATCCCATATGGCCAGACGTACAAGTGCTTCTGAACGCCCTCTTTAAGGAGGCGGAGAAGGCTGACATACTGGCAAAGGCAGGAGAAGCCCTATTACGGAATGATTGCCAGATGTCCCCGTCTCCCGGGGACAGTCCCCGGATTTAAAAATCTGTCCCCAACAAAATCAGTCCCCGGAATGTCCCTGGATTTCATATAAGGCCCCCAGATTAATATTTTAAGTGTTGTAGATTTATTAGTAGGGAAGGAATGTTGCGTGATTGGTTCAACGGCACAAGACACATCATATGGGGACTTCCGGCGAGGCAAAATGGCGGGTGCCACGGCAATGAGCAGCTCCTGAAGCCAGCCAGAGCCAAGTGCACTACCAGGCTGGCTCCGGGCTGCTGAGACTGCCGCTACCGCTGCCACTGGGGAACCAGGGATGCCCGGAGCATCAACTGGGGGAACCGCTGACACCCCCCCCCCCAGGACCCAAATCGAGGCGGGAGCGAGAGCGCCCGGCCACGTGGACAATTGCCCAGTGGCGCTCCAGGGCCAGTAAAAACCCCGGAGCCAACCCAGGGAGACGGAGGAAAGGAGAAGGAGAAGGAAGAGAGAGAAAGAGGAAGGAGAAAAAAGAGGGGAGCCCCGACCTTGCGGCCGCTGAGGAAGAGAGGTAGGAGAGCACCAGGAGGGCAAGGACACGGGGCCGAGCCCAGGCCCGACCCGAGCCTACTCCAGGGCAGATAGCACTCCAAGAGATCAGGCTGGGGCCCAGAGGAAGGCCACGCGACAGAGGAGACCCAGAAGAGAAGGTATTACTTCTTATTTTTTAAAAAAATGATTTTTTAAAAATAACATTTTTTTCTCTTTTGAAAAAAAAAAAAGTGTCCCCAGATTCTTTGAAAAAAAATCTGGTAACCTTACCTTAAATCCTAACCTTCTGATTCCAAGTCTCTTCTTTCTCAATATCCCCATTCCGTTAACCGCACCAAGCAACAAGCTGTAAAATACAAGTTTAAAACGCAGGCTTTCCTTTGCATATCGCAGAACTTTAAATGTAATTTGTGGTTTTTTCCACCTGTCCTCCAAAATTCGGTCGTTTTGCCATCCTTTAAATGGGAAATCAGTAGTCAAGCCATACTTTTTGGTAAAACGTTTGTCTGGATCCCGGAAGTCCTACCTGAGAAGAACAATGGGAGTGTCCGCTAGCGCCAACCGCTTCTCCTTCTGCAAGCAGCGCCACCCGAATTCCCACCTGGGATGAGCCGCTTGGCGCACTAAACTGAGCCGCCGGAGAAAGACTGGGGCGGGCGGCAAGTGGGAGGGGGAAGTTGTGCACTTCTGTCCCGTGAGAAAAGCGCTGGGCTCTGTCTCTCCAGTTGCGCTTCCTCGGTTCAGAGGTGGACTATAGCAGCTGGGCTGGGTTGCCACTGTAGCAGGAACCCCCCCCCCACCCCAATCATTCTGTTTGTATAAACTACACACTCACACACTATATACACCACATTTCTGTTATAAATTCATAGAAAATCAACCATACATCGGATTTGCACTGTTCCATTTTTTATTTTACTCCATATGACAAGAACTAACAAAGGGGGGTGGCTTAGTCCTGGTCAGCCATAATCCCTTCACCGTCTCAGCACATCCACAGGAGCCCTGCCCATGCCAACCCTGATGATCCCAGACAGAAGACAATCAAGATCACAAAGAACCTGCATATGGGAGTGGATTCAACATGGACTGAAACAAAGGACACTGATCAGATCTTCCTTCAGGGGGCAGGAAACTGCAAAATTCCCTTTGTCTCCTGGAAGTTCCTGGAAGTGACTCAGGGGGAGGGGGAAGGGAGGAACCAGCCAGGTGACAAGACACTCAGGTTACCACCACAACTCCTCCCCCAACCCCTCCTTTCTGTAATGTATGCCTCCCTCAACCCCTCCTTTCTGTAATGTATGCATGATGTTTCTGGGGGTGGGCTTGATCTAGAGGAGGGGAATTTCAAAAGTTTTTATAAGACCTTGCACACTATTCTTCTGGGTCTTTCCTCTCTCCTGCAAGTGAGGGGAATACCCTGTTGCAACAGTTCAATAAAGGCCAAGCCTACAGGCTGCTGTTTTGCTCCAAGTTATCCTGGTTGGTGTCTTTGTTTTGTCCAAGAGAGCCCTCGGATTTTTCCTGTAACAGTTGGCGACCATTCTCAGGGACACTTGGTTCTCCTGCAGAGGTGAGAGGGGAGACAGAGGGGATCGGGCGCCACTGGGCCACCTTAGCCCAGGGATCCTTCTTCCTCTCCCTGCCTCTTCTTTGCGGGCGGTAATCAATCGTCACCAAAAGCCCAACCAGGGGGAGCAAAGGCGAGGTCAAGCCGGCTAAAAAGAAAAGGATCCCGGGATCCGCGGGGGACATCTTCGAACGTGAGTATGGTTTGAAGTAAATACATTGGGAGGGGGGTGGAGAAGCAGCGTCCCCACGACAGCCAGACTTTCCTTCTTTCATTTCTGACGTTCCCTCTCGGGGTCGGCCAGGAACGTTTTAGCTCTATTCTTTTCTCCCCCGATTCTCCCCTTTCGGAGAGTGGCCAGGGAGGTCGCGGAACTTTACTGTCTGATGTTGCCTTTCGGAGTCGTCTAGGAACATCAAAACCTTTCTCTTTCTCTCCCCTCAATTTCTTACACGGAGTGTGGCTGGGGAAATTGTGGTACCTTTTACTGTTTTCCGGCGTTACCTTTCGGAGTCGTCCGGGTACGCCTTAATCTACCTGTCCCTTTCTCCCCGTTTTCCGTCTTGGAATTGAGTCCGGAAAAGCGTGGCTCTTTACTGTTTTCTCTGACGTCCCTCTTTCGGAGTCGTCCAGAGGCATCCTTCAAAGCGCTCTCTCTCTCTCTCTCTCTCTCTCTCTCTCTCTCTCTCTCTCTCTCTCTCTCTATCTCTCTCTCTCTCTCTCTCCTCTAATT
The DNA here is from genome assembly GCF_964234715.1 of Podarcis melisellensis. NCBI lineage: Eukaryota > Metazoa > Chordata > Lepidosauria > Squamata > Lacertidae > Podarcis > Podarcis melisellensis. Next base: position 35,685,939 of record NC_138535.1, on the reverse strand, counting down.
ATGCAAACAAAGCCGCCCCTGCTGCCTGGCGACCTTTGTTAGGGATGACCCGGGTACGTCAGAACGCAAGGTTGTTTGTTTCCTTTCCAAACCTTCATTTTCTTGGGCCTTAATCTGGCATTGCACTGCGCAAGCGTCCAGTAGGGGTTCCGAACTTAGTCTCAATGGCTAGGCAGGAGGCTGTCGTGGAGGGTAGAGCAGGAGGTTCACAAATTGGGGCCCCACACTAGGATTAGTCTTGTAAACAGCGCTGAGGTAAAGGAATTCCGGGTAGAGAGACCCGTGGTTTAGTTTCTGGGTAGAGAGACCCGTGGTTTAGTTTCCGGGCAGAGACCCGTGGTTTTGTTTCAGGTTCAGGTTTGAGATTTCCAGAAATTAATTTGTGGTTTATAGATAAGTAGGAATTGTGTTAGTCAAGGGTACTTTGAGTACGGAAAGGATCTTTTGTCTGTCCCCCCTTTCTTTCCCATTGCTCCTCTTCCCTTGTGTGTGTGCGTCCACTCTTTCTGTCTTTAGCGTACTTCGTTAATGAAAAGAAAAGAAAAAAAGCCTAACAATAACATATGAGAGAATGGGAACTCACTAAACACCCTAGCTGGACTCCTGGCAACAAAGCTTCCATGAAGCCTTTTTTGCCCCAGAGAGGATTCCAATATGCCCCTCCAGCTTGTCATCTCCAATCGGAAAAGAATAAAAAAAAATAACATAAAAATAAGGGGGCAAAATGGTCTTTCCAAGTACAAAGTACAAGACCATTGTAACTTTTAGTGGGTGGCTTAGGCCCACCACCTGGAACCCAGGGCACAGTGGCCACCCCAGGGATCCTTCAACAAAATCAGGGTTTGAACCCTTAGGGAGAGCTGAACACATCAAATTTGTGGTGTTAAACTAGAACCTAAAGCTAGAACATGAAACCGTAAATTTAATGGTGCTCAGAAGGCAGTAGATATAAAAGCCCAGCCTGGGAGCCCACGCATTTGAGATCTTAGTTTAAAAAAAAAAAAAAGGATAAGAGATGTACTCAAAGATTTGGAAATATTTAAAGTGTTTGTGTTTACATTGGCTCCGGCATCCACAGACTGTTCTTAAATGCACATAGTTTTTAAATTGCAAGCATGCTTCAAAATTTAAATCTAAAGGAAGCCATGTTGGGCCTCATCAATCTTAAACAGGACCAAAAATAAATAAAAACTCATTAGAATGAAGTGTGCAAATGTTTGTTCTTTGAGAGAGGCTCCAAGGAGGCTTCCTCCGAGTAGCTTGAGTGAGGAGCATGATTTTAAGTTGATGGTAGATAATGTTATGTTGCAACGTTTGAGTTTATGAGTTTATATCTGTGTTCCAGTATTTTTTCCCAGTATTTTGAAATGTGCTGTGAATAAACTAATGTTTCTGCTGCAAAAGCCTAGTAGAGCCAACTGCTCTCTCAAGCTAAAATGCAGTGTATGTAATTCATTAAGCGTCTGCCAATAAAAATGTGTTCTTTCTAAGAAAAATTGGTATTAAAATTGGTATTAAATGTAGAAGCTTCCATAGCCAGCAAAATTGTCTATCTGAGTCCAGTCCTGATATCAGTCTTTCTAGCCTCTTTTCTTTAAAAAATGCCCCTATGTTTCATTCTGTTTCTTTCAGGGTTTTTTTTTTCCCCCTTCTCCTTCTTACTTCTGTGCCAGGTAAATTTACTCCCAAGTAAGCTTCCTTTAAAGGAAACTGCAAAGGGGGGGCATAGATTAGGCTTACTATTCCTCTGCAAGTTCAGGAAAAACTCACTTTTGTATTCCTTTTAAATCAAATCTATGGCTGTTTTAACTATGCTTTATAAGAGATCCTCTCCCTCTTAGGAAAAATGTTCACTTCAATCTTCCTTTAAAGATAATTTCTCTAGGAACTTGAAGGAAGCAAACTCAAACTATCTCAAAATCTGCTACAACGGTTCTGTGTAAAGTTGGCTACTTTTCTTTTTCTCTTCCTTAGTACATGATACGAGCATAGATGTTTCCTTTCCCAGTTGAAAATCTGTACTTAAATGTATATGTCCTTTTGGTAGTGTAAATCTTGCTTTGAAATCTTGCTATGAACACTGTATTTAGGGTTGGACTAGATGACCCAAGGGTCCCTTTTAGCTTTCCCAATTTGTGGCTGTGTGGAGGGCCATGTGTCTGCAAGCATGTGATGAGTTGAAATTCAGCCCAACTTTGCTCTTTGTTTTACTTTAAAAAAAAAGTGAGAGGTAAAATCCGTGATGTTTTGAAGCAGAACTGGTAATTTCAAGCATTTGAGTGATTACAGTGTTTATCATTTTCTCTACTATTAAAAAAAAGAAAAAAGAAAAATCAAACTTCAAAGTCAATTCAAAGTTTAACCACATAAAATACATATGAGTCTTGACCATTTATCCTGTAAATAAAGGGCAGAAAAATTTGTCTGCAAATGGTAAGGCTGAAATGACTGAGAATGTTAAAAAATCCTATAAATTCTGACTCTCTGGCCATTTTCCCCATATATAAGGGCGTGGCATTGTTCCGTGAATGACCAGAGGGAAATCACACAAAATGATAGCCCTTTCCTGTACATAAAGGAAGCAGTCCTTTTTGCTTGGGCTACAATTGCTAACTTTATTGAATACTTTAATTGCTCCGTTTCTCTTTTTTGTTTAAAAAAAAAAATCTAACCCTATTTTTAAATCTACTCCTTACCCTTCATTTCCTTTATTCAAATGGTAATTTAGCCAAAGGTTTCAACATTTTCAATAGTATAAAAGGTTTGCTGAGATACGAACTCTGCACATGCACAGAGGCTAGATCAGCAACAAAGGGGGGAGAGAGATAGAGGAAGGAGGGGGAACTGTAGGGAGTGAGAGGAGCTTGGGCTGAACGGGAAAATTTATCCAAATTTCCTTATGTAAAAAAAAACTTGGAGCCACTGAGGGAAATCACCCTTAATGTCTCTTTTGCTCCAGGGGCTACGTAAGACAAAAGGTGTTAAGTAGTTTCAAACCTTAACATGATTAACATGCCAAATTCTTTTCACAGGTAAATATCAGAGCACTCCCCTCCCCCAAGGGATTAAAATCACAGACTTTGTGTGCATTTTAGGAACAGCATCTCCTGACAGACTTCTCACATGAAATAATTTTCCCTTTTAACAGGATATGTGAACCCCGATAACAAAGTGTTTGTCCCTTCTTTTCTCCCACAGCAACTTTCTTTCCTGTTCTGTGAAACAAGTCTGAATCCCTGCTGTATTAGTGACTTCCATCTCTTTGTGGCTTGGACACTTTAAGTTACAAATAATCTCTTTTCATTTATTTAATCAGTTTTTCCATGATGTCTATGAAATTAATCGAAGCACAACCAAACATTGTTTGTGGAATTGTATTTGTTTACCTTTTGCCTGAGTATTATTATTTTTGGTTCCTCATAGGTCATTGTGTGTGTGTTTTACTTTGGGGACATGTCCATCACATATTGAAAGTCATTTTAAGCCCTTTTCCATTGTTTTCTCATTCTTTCAGTCCAGTAGTAATCTGTGGTTCTGATAATATCTTTGTATTATTTAATAATAATTCCTTTCTAAATCTGATATCTTTGTGTCAAGTCTGTTTTCATCTGACTGGTAATCTAATTTTTGGCTTTCTTTTTTATTTTTAACCTTTGTTGTATTTTTTACATGTGGAGTAATTTTTTTAATAATATGAAGGAAAAAAAACAACAACAACAAAAAACTAAGTGAAGGAAAGCAAACAAACTTAGCAGATAATAACAGTAATTATATGAAAATGTGATAATAATATTAAAATGAGTAAAATGCTTAACATGCTAAGATTTTATGATTTGCAGCTAATAACTCAAGGAGATTTTCTTGGGGAGGGGGTTTTTGCTTCTCCCTTTTCTAACTGTCTTTTTAAGTCCCTAAAAAACAAAACAAAAAAACCCTAACCCCTTACAGGATATCACTTCTACAAGTGTGTTACTACAGATCCAAGAAGACACCAAAGTTTCAAAGTGGCCACAGCTATCTCTTTCAAAGGATATAGACTGCCGGGGGAGTGGGGCTGACAAATGGGGGGTGGAGTTGAATTGCAAGGACATTTTCTGACTTTTGAACCTCAAGATACATGCGTAAAAATATCACAATTGTCTCAAGATATGTAACTGATACTTAATTAGTTTGTTTTGTATTATGTGTTATTGTGTAGGAATGTTGAAATGTGTCTGACAGTGTGTTATTTCCACAAATGGGGGGGGCTATTTGTGGCTATTTTTGTGTGTAATTGTTTTTATGTTTAATGTCCTATTCCTTACACCCCAGTTGAGGATTCTCATACATTTTATGCTTTTTTTTACAGATCAGGCTATTATGTAGTCCAATGTTTAGAATTAGATAAATTTATAACCACATTTAGTTGTTTCACCTGGCACTCTGCCAACTTCCCTACCCATTTTAAAAAATGTGCTAAAAACTCACTTTACCAATGAGAAGCTTCTAAGATACATGAAAGTGAATATGCTTTGGTTTAGCAGGAATAATCCCTTATAGAGTTAAATTGACTTATTTGGACAAGTGCCCTTTTAAGAATGGTTTTCTTTTAACAGATTGGTTTGAAGAGTTGAGAACCATGGGGCAAGATAAATTCAAATTGGACTCAGTTTGAATTGGGCAAGTGTATCCAGGCTGCAATTAGCTTTTTGGTCCTTTAAGTGCAAGTCCCATGACTGCAAGACCATAGCCAATAATAATAAAATCCCATAGAATGGCCAGGCAAGGACATTTCTCTCCTGACGTGCCCAAACCTGTGCCAGCTGTGGTGAGTGCCAGGCAACATGGTTAATATGAAAGCCCTAAGGGGATTCACCAGGGATTGCTACTACTGTTACACCAGGCCGGTGTGAGACCACAGAAGAGCTACTTTGACACCTGAGAACACAAAAATGGTGGGGGGCAAAGCAAACTGCATTTTCAGTCATTAGTGGACCTTCCTGCTAAATGTAAAGCATATGCCACTATTGAGAAAAAAATATTTCTTCCAAGGTACTAGAATACCACAAGTAACTGAGCAACAAAATATTAACTTTACATGATATCCTATGGCTAACTATGTGCACTGTTTCACCATTCATGACATCCAAGTCCCTTTCAAGTTCACATGGACACACGCATCTGGGACGGAGAATAGCAGGTTAATATTTACCACCTTAAATTGTGCGGAGAAAAGGATTGCAAAGTAACCACCTTTGCAATCTTATCTCCGAAGGGGGGAACTGTAGCAGGAACCCCCCCCCCACCCCAATCATTCTGTTTGTATAAACTACACACTCACACACTATATACACCACATTTCTGTTATAAATTCATAGAAAATCAACCATACATCGGATTTGCACTGTTCCATTTTTATTTTACTCCATATGACAAGAACTAACAAAGGGGGGTGGCTTAGTCCTGGTCAGCCATAATCCCTTCACCGTCTCAGCACATCCACAGGAGCCCTGCCCATGCCAACCCTGATGATCCCAGACAGAAGACAATCAAGATCACAAAGAACTTGCATATGGGAGTGGATTCAACATGGACTGAAACAAAGGACACTGATCAGATCTTCCCTCAGGGGGCAGGAAACTGCAAAATTCCCTTTGTCTCCTGGAAGTTCCTGGAAGTGACTCAGGGGGAGGGGGAAGGGAGGAACCAGCCAGGTGACAAGACACTCAGGTTACCACCACAACTCCTCCCCCAACCCCTCCTTTCTGTAATGTATGCCTCCCTCAACCCCTCCTTTCTGTAATGTATGCATGATGTTTCTGGGGGTGGGCTTGATCTAGAGGAGGGGAATTTCAAAAGTTTTTATAAGACCTTGCACACTATTCTTCTGGGTCTTTCCTCTCTCCTGCAAGTGAGGGGAATACCCTGTTGCAACAGTTCAATAAAGGCCAAGCCTACAGGCTGCTGTTTTGCTCCAAGTTATCCTGGTTGGTGTCTTTGTTTTGTCCAAGAGAGCCCTCGGATTTTTCCTGTAACACCACAAAGCCCATCAAGGCCACAGGCTGCTAGCATGACTCATCCCGGCTTTCTCATCTGAGGGGAAAGGATGCACGGTCTTAAATGCTGGCCTTGGCAACTTGGCTGAGCTACCTTGGGCCAGTCCTTGGGCCAGCTTAGCCTCCCACCGCAGCCGCTCCAGGATGGGAACTGCGTCCGAGGAAAGCGGGAATCAGGCGGAGGAGGACGTCGGGTTGGGTGGGGATTGCCAGGAGCAGCACAATGTCCCTCCAACCCCCGGCTTCCACTCTCCAGGCAGGCGCCCAAAGTGGCCAGCTGGCAAGGGCTCTTTCTTACTCCAGCCTTGGCGTGCAGATCCCGGGTTCAGCCCCAGATCTCTGGAGCGGAAAGGCTCTTGGGCGTGAATATGAAAGGCAGCATCTGTCAGAATAGGGCATACTGAGCCAGTACAGATGAACGTGACTGTTGGTTCGCTTCCTCGGCATCCCAGAACTGTGAAGGTTGCCTCAACTGTTGAGCAGCACAGCTAAGGAAGAAGGAGTGGCGTGTCTCTGGGGGGAGCATAGCTCTCATTCCCTTCCAAACACACAGACAGGACAGTGTGGTCGCACCCAGGGAATAGTTCGGCTTTGGATCCATTCCAGTCCGGCTTCCGCACTGGTCATGGGATCAAGACGGCTCTGGTTGCCCTAACAGATGATCTTCGTAGACAGCTGGATCGAGGCGGGTCGGGGCTGCTGATTCTTCTAGATCTGTCAGCAGCTTTCGTCATGGTCGATCACGAACTCCTGGACCACCGCCTTGCCGACGTGGGGATCCAGGGCACAGTCCTTCAATGGCTGCGCTCGTTTCTCTCTGGTCGGGGACAGAGGGTGGCGCTTGGGGGGGAATTGTCATCGCGCCACTCCTTGGTGTGTGGAGTACCTCAGGGTGCGATACTCTCCCTGATGCTTTTCAACATCTTTATGCGCCCCCTCGCCCAGCTTGTCTGGAGTTTTGGGCTGGGTTGCCATCAGTATGCCGATGACACCCATCTCTATCTGTTGATGGATGGCCATCCTGATTCGGCCCCAGACACACTGACCAGATGTTTGGAAGCTGTGGCTGGATGGTTACGTGGGAGCCGGTTGAAGCTAAATCCTTCGAAGACAGAGGTCCTGTGGCTGGGACGGGACGATATGGGATGGGGGGGGCAACTCCCATCTCTTGCGGGGGCGCAATTAGTGCCAGCACCGTCCGTTAAGAGTTTGGGTGTAATCTTCGACACCTCCCTTTCCATGGAGGTGCAGATTGCAGCTATAACAAAGGCAGCATTTTTCCATCTCCGCCAAGCTAAGCAGTTGGCTCCTTACCTCTCTCGCCCTGACCTAGCCACTGTGATCCACGCGACGGTCACCTCCAGACTGGATTATTGTAACTCGCTCTGCGTGGGGCTGCCCTTGAGACTGACCCAGAAACTCCAGCGGGTGCAGAATGCTGCGGCGAGACTCCTTACGGGGTCTTCGCTGCGAGATCACATTCACCCAGTGCTATACGAGCTGCACTGGCTCCCGGTGGAGTACAGGATCAGGTTTAAGGTGCTGGTTTTAACCTTTAAAGCCCTATACGGCCTAGGACCCTCGTACCTACGGGACCGCCTCTCCTGCTTTGCCCCACAGAGAAACTTACGGTCTTCAAATAAAAACATCTTGAAGGTCCCAGGCCACAGAGAAGTTAGGCTGGCCTCAACTAGAGCCAGGGCTTTTTCGGCTGTGGCTCCGACCTGGTGGAACACTCTGTCACAAGAGACTAGGGCCCTGCGGGACTTGACATCTTTCCGCAGGGCCTGCAAAACAGAGCTGTTCCGCCAGGCCCTTGGCCAGGGCGCAGCCTGACTCCCTCGCTTGGCAACCTCGCGGAGCTCTGGTCCAATGGTGGCCAGTGGCTTGAATTTAATTAATTTTATAATGAATGATTTTAGAGTGTTGTTTATGCTGTACTTTTGTACTGTTTTATTGTTGTTAGCCGCCCTGAGCCCAGCGGGTTATAAATAAAATTTATTATTATTATTATTATTATTATTATTATTATTATTATTATTATTATTATTATTTGCAGCAGCCGGATGGCTGGCTGAAACACACACCATTGCACTATTTTTGAATGGGATTCACTCTGAATCAGCCAGTTAGTGAACTTGGTGCTCCTGTGCAACAAACCCACTACAAAACTGCTCTTCCCCGCACACTTCCAGGTCCCTCCAGCTGGGCTTTTTGAGTGTAATGGGTTTTTCTCACTCCAGAGCAGTTTGTCTTTAAGCTGAAGGTCACCAGGAAAGCAAGGGAGACCAGAAATATTGCATTTGTTGATATAATAAGCTTTTAATAACTCTAATACAATCTGAATCATTAGGGGTGCATTGCAGCAGTCATTGCAAATCTCCATGAGTCGCCTTTCAGCCAGAAGCTCTGCAGCACAGGTGGTTCTGATGATTCCCCTGTAAGGAAGGCTTACAATGTAGGAGGCTATGGGGCTTTGCGAGGGGGGGGGCATCATAGAAGTATGCATGATGTGGGAAAGGGTTAGACCATGTTGCACCTCCAGCCGCAGAGGCAGTCTACCTCTGCCTACCTGTTCTGGGTGTCCCCAGTGGGGAGAGTGGGGCTGCATTTGGAGTCTGCTTGGGGCTTCCCTTGGACATCTGCTGGGCTGCTGAGAGCTGGACTAGATGGGCCTTGGTCTGATCCTGCAGGGCTGTGACAATAAGAGCCTGGAGTATGGCTGCTTCGCGAGCAATTCAGGGAACAGTAGTGCAGAGTTGCATCTTCCTGGGAAGGGGCACGTGCTCAGCAAAGCTGTCTCTTGCTTCTGGTCCTAAGAGTTGGGGTGGGGACATGGAGGAAAGGGGTCTCTCCCCTGCCTCTCTCTGTGCCCGAAAAGGCAGATAGCAGAGGAAGCGAACCAATAGTCACGTTCATCTGTACTGGCTCAGTATGCCCTATTCTGACAGATGCTGCTTTTCATATTCACGCCCAAGAGCCTTTCCGCTCCAGAGATCTGGGGCTGAACCCGGGATCTGCACGCCAAGGCTGGAGTAAGAAAGAGCCCTTGCCAGCTGGCCACGTTGGGCGCCTGCCTGGAGAGTGGAAGAGGGGGTTGGAGGGACATCGTGCTGCTCCTGGCAACCCCCACCCAACCCGACGTCCTCCTCCGCCTGAATCCCGCTTCCCCCGGGACGCACTTCCCGTCCTGGAGCGGCTGGGGGGGGAGCGCTCCCCACCCCCCTTTCCAGACTCTCCTCGTTCTTCTTCTTCATGCCTCGGGTGTTTTCCTGAGTGTATCTTCAAAACAACCCTCTGTGAGGGAGGCTAAGCTGACCCAAGGTTGCTAAGCCAAGTTGCCAAGCATTTAAGACCACGCATCCTTTCCCCTCAGATGATAAAGCCGGGATGAGTCATGCTAGCAGCCCGTGGCCTTGATGGGCTTTGAGGCAGCCCGGCCCCCTTCTCTGCAAGCAGGCTGCCTCCGGGGAGGAGCAGCACTTTTCTGACGGGACAGAGGCGCCCGACTTCCCCCTCCCACTTGCCGCCCGCCCCAGTCTTTCTCCTGCGGCTCAGTTTAGCGGCTCATCCCAGGTGGGAATTCGGGTGGCGCTGCTTGCAGAAGGAGAAGCGGACACTCCCATTGTTCTTCTCAGGTAGGACTTCCGGGATCCAGACGAACGTTTTACCAAAAAGTAAGGCTCGACTACTGATTTCCCATTTAAAGGATGGCAAAAAGACCGAAGTTTGGAGGACAGGTGAAAAAACCCACGAATTACATATAAAGTTCTGCGAGATGCAAAGGAAAGCCTGCGTTTTAAACTTGCATTTTACAGCTTGTTGCCTGGTGCGGTTAACGGAATGGGGATATTGAGAAAGAAGAGACTTGGAATTAGAAGGTTAGGATTTCAGGGTTAGATGGCTTGGATATTTGTGGTAGATCAAGTCAGAGTAAATGCGCACCTTGAGAACCACTGTATTAGATGTGTGTGGCGTATTAAAAGGTAAAGGTACCCCTGCCCGTACGGGCCAGTCTTGACAGACTCTGGGGTTGTGCGCCCATCTCACTCAAGAGGCCAGGGGCCAGCGCTGTCCGGAGACACTTCCGGGTCACGTGGCCAGCGTGACATCGCTGCTCTGGCGAGCCAGAGCCGCACACGGAAACGCCGTTTACCTTCCTGCTGGTAAGCGGTCCCTATTTATCTACTTGCACCCAGAGGTGCTTTCGAACTGCTAGGTTGGCAGGCGCTGGGACCGAGCAGCGGGAGCGCACCCCGCAGCAGGGATTCGAACCGCCGACCTTTCCATTGGCAAGTCCTAGGCGCTGAGGCTTTAACCCACAGCGCCACCTGTGTCCCTGTGTGGCGTATTAAGAATCTGAAAATAGATATAAAGTTACACAAAGACTCTATTTTGGGTTTCACCAGAAGACCCTTTTTATAGACAAAAGGGTGACGGATAAAGAGAAATGGTTAATCTACTGAGAGTTCTTAAAGTGGAAACGGGGAGATTGTAAAATTTAAACAAGGGGTTTCTCTTTTACACTTAATAAAAGAGGGTTGGGGTGTTGTTTATGGGTTCTTTTTCCGGGGGGGGGGGGGCTGCACCACTGGGTTTTTCAGGTATTCAGAGAAATTGGGGATTTTAGGACTTAGAAATGGGTCAGCAGCTTCATTTGGCACTGCCAGAAAAGACTGCCCCTTCAAATTCTGTTTCTAACGCGTATAATAATTTAATAATTATATTTTTAAATTATTTCTACCTGGCCCATCTGGCTGGGTTTCCCCAGCCACTCTGGGCGGCTTCCAGCAAAAGATTAAAAATACATTAAAACATCAGTCATTAAAAGCTTCCCTAAACAGGGCAGCCTTCAGGTGTCTTCTAAATGTCATATACTTGTTTATTTCTTTGGCATCTGGTGGGAGGGCGTTCCACAGGGCGGGCGCCACTACCGAGAAGCCCTCTGCCTGGTTCCCTGTAACTTCGCTTCTCGCAATGAGGGAACCACCAGAAGGCCCTCAGCGCTGGACCTCAGTGTCCGGCCTGACCGATGGGGCTGTATTGAAGCACAATAGGGGGGGGGGGTGTAGGGACTTTGCGCAGGTGATTGATGGTCAAGAAAAGGCAACCTTTGTGCTGTTTTATGTCAGGAGTTGGGAATTCTAGAAGTAGTATTCCTGTTTGCATGTTCTTACTTCCTGTACTGCTTGAATGGAAGAGGAAAACTTCACTTCCTAATTAATTATGTTAAGCGAGGCAAATGTTAGGTCAGGAAGCTCAGCACAGTATACCCGAAGGAGCATCTCCACCCCCATCCTTCAGCCCGGAGGTCCTCCTCCCAGGGTCTTCTGGTGGTTCCCTCCCCGCGAGAAGCGAGGTTGCAGGGAACCAGGCAGAGGGAGGGCCTTCTCGGTGGTGGCAGCCTCTCTGTGGAACGCCCTCCCTACAGGTGACAAGGAGATGAGCAACTATCAAACCTCTGGAAGGCAGCCCTTTATAGGGAGGCTTTGAATGTTTGTTGTTTTAATATGTGTTGGAAGCCGCCCAGAGAGGCTGGGGAAACCCAGTGAGGTGGGTGGGGTACAAATAACACAATTACATTTATAGCCCCCATTTCCTGCAAGGAGGTCCAGTTGGTGTGCAGAGTTCTCTCCCCTCCCCCCGCATTTTATCCTCACAACAACCCTTTGAGGTAGGTTAGGCTGAGCGTGAGTGCCTGGCCCAGGGTCACCCAGTGAGCTTCTGGGCTGAGTTTGAATGCCTGCCCCCAGCATTCCTCCTCTGCAAGGCCTGCCTCCTCCCATGAGAAAGTCTGCTCACACACTCTCAAGCCCCCATGGATGGCTGAGGCAGGTAAGGTTGTGTGTGTTGGAGGAGGGCAGGAGCAGGCAAGGTGAGCCATGCCCCCAAAGGAGGCAGCTGCAGCAGCCCCCTCCTCCTGCTGCCCTCCAGGAACAGGGCGGGGAGGGACCAGCCCCCAGGAAGGACATGTTTGCCTCCCTCTGCAGTGCTCAGAACAAGAGGGGAATGAGGCCACCCAGGCCCTCTGGAGCACAGAAGGGCTCACCATCCTTGACTTTCCCCCTTCAACTGCCTTTCTACCCAATCCCTCATTTTGAGGAAGTCTCCTCTTTTGACGTCAAATGTGACTGTTCTGGATTTCCTTAGCAATTGTCCACTTCCATACTGTGTATGTTGAATTTGATAGCACTGTGGTCACTGTTCCCATTTGATTCAACCACACCTACATCTTGTCAGTTGAGAGCATCAGGCAGAGCACCCAGCACCTACCGAAGCCTTTTTTTATTCCAGCAGGTCTTTTTAACGGAAGTCTGATGTCATCCATGTTAACTTTTTCTGCAATGTATTTCTCGTGTGTCACTTCAGAGATGATTATAGTCAAGTGGTGTATAAGCTGTTTAAATAGTAAATGGTTGAATGCAATTTTAAAAATAATAATTGTATAACAAGGGGGAAAGCATACTTGTATCTGACCATATCTTAATGGACACAGACCTTGATAAATAGCATCCTAGCCATAGGCTAATTTTGTGGAGTTTAAAGCTAAGCATACAAGTTCTCAAAGCATGCTTTGAAATCCATATGAACTCTAGTATGCTGTCGGGGGAAGAGGAAGGATGTGGTTGGCTGAAATGAAGTCCGATCCTGTACAGATAAATCACTAGTGGAAGCGCCAACAGAAACCTGTACAGATTCCACACGATCATGAGGAAGCCTGAATCTGGGCAGGACCTTGTCTCTTTGCCTGTCATTTGTGGCTGCTCCACCCAGGTCTGAGACGCCTTCCGGAGTGAAACAGTGATCGGGGGGGGGGGGGCGGGGGAGGCAAGAGGATGGAGCCGTCTAAAGCCCTCCGCGGGTACTTTGAAAACAGACTCCTTTTGTCTGGATCTTCCCTGCGCAAAGATGGGTCTGTATGCATTTTGAGCAGAGGAGGAGGGTCTGTGGAACTGCCCACCACTGCGGTGTACTGTTCCCAGGATATTAAAATAAAATAAAATATATTCAAAGTTATAACAAGACATATTATCCAAAAACATATAAAAAAATTGTGGATGCTTATTCAAAACCTAGCAAGGAGTCCAATTCACTTTGTTGCGTCTTCAGAGACTTTGTGAAAGGTTCCCATTCATCCTTAAAGTCATAGTTCTCCTTGTCCTGTAGCTTATATGTCAATTTTGCCACTTCTGCATAGTCCATCAACTTTTCTTGCCATGATTCTTTAGTTGGGGTTTCTTCAGTCTTCCATCCTTGCGCAACCAGAACTCTCGCGGCCATTGTCGCATACATGAAGATGTTTTTCAACTTTTTTGGCAGACCTTTCCCTACAATCCCCAACAAAAATGCCTCGGGTTTTTAAACAAATGATAAATGGGACATTTTCTTCAATTCATTGTATATCATTTCCCAAAATGTTTTAATTACCTTACACTCCCACCACATATGATAAAATGTTCCCTCCTTTTCCTTACACTTCCAACATATATTTGAACTAGTTTTGTACATTTTCCCTAACTGCACTAGTGTTGTATACCATCTTCATGTAGTTCTTCATGTACTGTTCCCAGGATAGGTAAAGATCATTCAACAGTTTTCAAATTGAAAAACGGTGTTTCATTTTGAGACCCTTTGTAACACCATCCAGTTCATTTAACCACAACCTACGACCCTTGAGGTTTTTACTGAAGCAAAAGGATTGATTCCATCCCTGCATCAAACAGCTGTGATTTGAGGATCGCCTGTTTCATAGCAGCTCCTGTGCCCCTTCCCCCTGCTGCATTTGGCATGAAATTGCCGGTGATTTCCCCAGGAGTAAAAAGGCCTACCTACTCTGGGCTTATTCTTGGGAATTACTTTGCAACAAAGAAGAAAGCTTTTCGTCTTCTGTTTCTTTTCATTTTTATGTTTTCAAAATGCTTGATATCTGACACTGATTTCTGTATATTGTGTTTTCTTTCTTTTTCAAGCTTTCATAAAAATTAGCCTTTGAAACCAGCTGGTACACTGGTCAGAAGACTTGCCTTCGTGTCCACAGAATGGAGAGGAAAAGTTCGCCCAACGAATCCCTGGGTGCGACCCCAGAGACCTCCGGCTCCCACCTGGCTGAGCCTTCTCATTGCCAGCTCACTTCGATGCCCTCTGTTCCCAGAGATACCACTGGAAGAGCTGCTTCCCTTAGCCAGGAAGAGTCGGGGTCCCAGCAGCCTTCCCAGCAGGCCTCCCACATTTCCTCCTCCTTGGGCAGTGCTCCATTGCAGGTCCCCGAGCAGCTTGCCGAAGAAAGGCCCCATGGCACTGGCCAAAGTGCTTCCCTCCCATCTCTGGGTGAGGTTTCTTCTTCCCAGTGCACCACCCAGGGAATGGGTCACCAGCGTGCAGCGACGTTCTCTAGCCTGCAGTCTGGGAGTAGGAAAAGTGTGATCTGCTTTGCGGGCATCTCCTTTGAGAGTGCTCTCCAGGGGACCCAGGCTGTTTCCTCTGCCTCTAAGTCTCCAGAGGGGTCTGTCCCAGCTCCGAGCACAGCTGATCTGGCTAAAGGCGACCAGGGGCAAGGCCAGGTAAGTCCAGATTGAGAGGTAGGGAAAGGGCTTTGAGGCTGTAATGCCCTCCTTGAGTCTCTCCAGCTGCTTTGGACAACTGCCCCCATCCCTGACCCCTGGCCATACCGCCTGGGCCTGGTGAGAGATGGAGCCCCAGAACACCTGGAGTGCACCAGGCTGGGGAAGGATGTCGTGAGGTGGAAGGCAAAAGGAAGGCAGACAGCCCATCCCGGGGTCGGTCCTTTTCCTCCTTCTAGCTTAATGGCTCACCTGAGCCGCCATCCTTTAAACTGGGGAAGCAGCAGCAGCTCATCAGAACTCACAAGTTAGGAAGTCCTATGTTATCGTCCCCATCTTCTTGTTATGTCCTGTTGGTGGGGAGGATCGTGCCACTTTCCTGTGGGTGGGCAGCCAGCCAGCAGCAGGCTGGCAGGTGGGCCCAGGGAAATGGCTTTGTTGGGGGAGCCTCAGAACTCATCCTCTGCATGTTTGTTCCCTGTTGCCCCAAAGTGGGAACTGTCTTGCAATTCAGGCTTGTGGCACACAGGTAGAGAAGGGGAGCCGTTTGTCTCTTCAGATGCCTGGGAGAAGAGAGCAGTGGGTGGGGGCAGCCTCTGCTCCCCCTTCTAGAAAGGAGGCCTTTGCCAACATGGGTGCAATTCTGCTCCATGGGGGGAAAGTGTTTATCCATCATGGACTTGGGGGGATGCTGCTGCCAGCCAATATGGGCTTTGAAGGATATTTTTTTACTGTAGGCCTGTTTATTCTGCTGCATTTCAATGTTTGCCTATTTTCGGACCTAGTTGTAAAGTACCTTGAGATTCCCACATAATAGGTTGCAGGTAAATACTCTAAAAATAAGAACCCCCCCCCCATCATGTTACAAGGTCAATTGACACAGAGCCTAAAATAATGCCAACGAGCTCTTCTACCTGGAAGTGCAACATCAGCCCTTCAACACATCAGCATGATGTGCAGTTGTCACACGGCTACGACTCATAAGCCATGAATGCAGGTCTGAATAGTGCCCCTTTGGAAACCCCCACCCTCCATGCAGAAAAAGAGCATCTGCCCCTGAAATCCTTTCAGTATAAAGTGTATGAATGACAGGCAGCTAAAAAACTGTCTCCTCGGGTATTTGGCTCATGTGTCTCATAGAACAAACTCCGTGGACGAAAACAGCCTTGCCAGGAATGTGAGCCGACTTTAATCCAGCCTGCCCTGAAATATCTCAGAAGTGAAGCAGGAGAAAGAGGCCCAGTTTATGGTGGTGAGCTGACTTGGTTTTGAGTAGGAGGGTGTGCGCTGCAGGGGACTGGTCTGCTTATGTGAATAGGCTGGACTACAAAATCTCTGGCTGCTCTTATATTCTTTTCCTGCAAGCAGTCCTCTACAAGGAGATCCTTGGGCTGGGAGGGGGCTAGAAGTGACCATATTCCAGATGAGGGGGAGCATGAAGCCAGGCTCTGGGTTTCGTGTTGGAATAGAGATGTAAAATCACTTCTTTTGTATTCAGGTCAGGACAAGAGATCCACACCTGGGAGCTTGATGGCAGCTGAAGGGATCCACGGGGATCCAGGGCAAGCTGCACTTGCTGCTCAGGTAAGGCCAGAAGGAGGCTTACCAGGCGTCCCCGGTTGCCAGGGAGAGTCCCCGGATTCAGCAATCTGTCCCTGGCAGAAATGTGTCCCCGGAATGTCCCCGGATTTACGCCTGGGGACTTCCTGCGCTGCAACATGTCTGACGCCATGGCAGCAAGCAGCATCGGAGGTCCCGACTACATCCGGGGACATTAATTAAATCCGGGGACATTCCAGCCAATCCGCTGGCTGGGGGGGGGGGGTGCCCCGACCTTGCTGCAGCCGCCGCCGCTGAGGAGAGGGAGAGCCCGACCCGAGAGAGAAGAGACCCAGAGGAAGGTCTGTCTGCTTTAACGCCTCATTGCTGAGCAAAAAACAGCGTTCTTGGCCGTTCCTGTGGCGTACACCCCTCCCCCCTTTTCTCCAGCTGGACGGCTTGTCTTTGGGGCGTTGAGGCAAAGCACAGCAGAGGGGATCCCCTGTCCCTCCCCACTTTGTGGGAGAGCTTGCTTGCAGATAGGGATAGCGCACGGTTGGAGTGCCTTTTATTTGTAATTGCTCTGGTTGCTTAGAAGGGTAGTTGGCGGATGAAGTGAATCAAGTCAACTTTAATCGTTTAACCTGCCAGAAAAAGGGCCAGTTTAAAACAGCGGCTGTCTAGTTCACAGAGTTCCTGAACAAGCCTGCATGGAAACACTGGTTTCTATAATGACTGAAATGTGCTTCATTTGCAACTAAGTAGAGCCTCTCTGCTAATGCAGAGCACAATCCACAGCTTCAGGCAAGGCCATTTATATACCCAGAATCCAGAGCAGCCTTTTCTCATACGCCTCTGAAGTACCACCACTGCAACACCAGCGCTTGGCCTTCTGGCACCTGCAGGCTAGGGAAAGAGCTCTTTAGCACCCTGGGGTGGAGCGCCTTCTCAGCAATAGCACTGTCTGCTCATTCCCAACTTCTTCAACCAGTGCCTCTGTGCCTTCTGTAAATGTCTGGAGTAAATGTCTAGCAGGAAGTGTCTGTCCTCTCCAGAATGTTGAAATACTGAAGAAGGCGCCCAATAGCCCTAAGACGGGGGCGGAAAAAGTACTTAAGGATGATCAAGCATTGCCTATGAAGGTCCAGGAGCTTGAAGAAAAACTCCAGCTGTTGCCAGCAATACTCCAGGATTCGCAAGGAAGAGGTATTTTTGAGAATCCTGTCTTCACAAATTCCGGGGACATGGCCCTCCCAGTGTTAAGGTGGGGAGGTGGGGTTGGGAGTTTGCAGATAAGAGTCCAAAGTTAAAAATGTAAAGGCTAATGGAATTCTATTTAAAAATCAAAAGTCGCTGAGGTGGTTCAAAATAGAGTGTGAGACAAAAGACAAGATGGAAAAGAAAAGATAAGGAAGAGAGAAAAGAGATAGAGAGAAAAAGAAGAAAGAAAGAAAAAGAAAACACAAAAAATCCTACTGGAAATAGTTTGTTTGTTTGTTCAGAAAAGAGAAGGAGAAGGAAAAAAAACCATTGTAATAAGTAAATAGAAAAGGGGGGAAGTGGGGATGGAAAAGTATATATATATATATAGCATTCTTTAATGAGAAATTTAAAAAAAACTTTTAAAACTTTTTTTGAGTAATAGCAGCTCTTTTGGCTGAGGTGTGGCATGCAGCTGAAACAGTATTTCAGGAAACTCAAGCATTCGGTGTGAATCTCCAGGAGCTTGAAGAGAAACTCCAGGCGTTGCCAGCAACACTCCAGGAGCCGCAAGCCAGAGGTATTTTTGAGAATCCTGTCTTCACAAATTCCGGGGACATGGCCCTCCCAGTGTTAAGGTGGGGAGGTGGGGCTGCGGGTTTGCAGATAAGAGTCAAAAGTTAAAAATGTAAAGGCTAATGGAATTATATTTAAAAATCAGGTCAGGACAACAGATCCACACCTGGGAGCTTGATGGCAGCTGAAGGGATCCACGGTGATCCAGGGCAAGCTGCACTTGCTGCTCAGGTAAGGCCAGAAGGAGGCTTACCAGGCGTCCCCGGTTGCCAGGGAGAGTCCCCGGATTCAGCAATCTGTCCCTGGCAGAAATGTGTCCCCGGAATGTCCCCGGATTTACGCCTGGGGACTTCCTGCGCTACAACATGGCTGACGCCATGGCAGCAAGCAGCATCGGAGGTCCCGACTACATCCGGGGACATTACTGGGGGGGGGGGGTGCCCCGAGCTTGCTGCAGCCGCCGCCGCTGAGGAGAGGGAGAGCCCGACCCGAGAGAGAAGAGACCCAGAGGAAGGTATGTCTGCTTTAACGCCTCATTGCGGAGCAAAAAACAGTGTTCTTGGCCGTTCCTGTGGCGTACACCCCTTGCCCCTTTTCTCCAGCTGGACGGCTTGTCTTTGGGGCGTTGAGGCAAAGCACAGCAGAGGGGATCCCCTGTCCCCCCACCCACTTTGTGGGAGAGCTTGCTTGCAGATAGGGATAGCGCACGGTTGGAGAGCCTTTTATTTGTAATTGCTCTGGTTGCTTAGAAGGGTAGTTGGCGGATGAAGTGAATCAAGTCAACTTTAGTCGTTTAACCTGCCAGAAAAAGGGCCAGTTTAAAACAGCGGCTGTCTAGTTCACAGAGTTCCTGAACAAGCCTGCATGGAAACACCGGTTTCTATAATAACTGAAATGTGCTTCATTTGCAACTAAGTAGAGCCTCTCTGCTAATGCAGAGCACAATCCACAGCTTCAGGCAAGGCCATTTATATACCCAGAATCCAGAGCAGCCTTTTCTCATACGCCTCTGAAGTACCACCACTGCAACATCAGCGCTTGGCCTTCTGGCACCTGCAGGCTAGGGAAAGAGCTCTCTAGCACCCTGGGGTGGAGCTCCTTCTCAGCAATAGCACTGCCTGCTCATTCCCAACTTCTTCAACCAGTGCCTCTGTGCCTTCTGTAAATGTCTGGAGTAAATGTCTAGCAGGAAGTGTCTGTCCTCTCCAGGATGTTGAAATACTGAAGAAGGCGCCCAAAAGCCCTAAGACGGGGGCGGAAACAGTACTTAAGGATGATCAAGCATTGCGTATGAAGGTCCAGGAGCTTGAAGAAAAATTCCAGCCGTTACCAGCAATACTCCAGGATCCGCAAGGAAGAGGTATTTTTGAGAATCCTGTCTTCACAAATTCCGGAGACATGGCCCTCCCAGTGTTAAGGTGGGGAGGTGGGGTTGGGAGTTTGCAGATAAGAGTCCAAAGTTAAAAATGTAAAGGCTAATGGAATTCTATTTAAAAATCAAAAGTCGCTGTGGTGGTTCAAGTTATAGTGTCAGAGAAAAGACAAGATGGAAAAGAAAAGATAAGGAACAGAGAAAAGAGATAGAGAGAAAAAGAAGAAAGAAAGAAAAAGAAAACACAAAAAATCCTACTGAAAATTGTTTGTTTGTTCAGAAAAGAGAAAGAAAAGAACAAAACCATTGTAATAAGTAAATAGAAAAAGGGGTGAGTGGGGATGGAAAAGTAGATATATATATATAATTCTTTAATGAGAAATTAAAAAAAAACTTTTTAAACTTTTTAAGTGATAGCAGCTCTTTTGGCTGAGGTGTGGCATGCAGCTGAAACAGTATTTCAGGAAACTCAAGCATTCGGTGTGAATCTCCAGGAGCTTGAAGAGAAACTCCAGGCGTTGCCAGCAACACTCCAGGAGCCGCAAGCCAGAGGTATTTTTGAGAATCCTGTCTTCACAAATTCCGGGGACATGGCCCTCCCAGTGTTAAGGTGGGGAGGTGGGGCTGCGGGTTTGCAGATAAGAGTCCAAAGTTAAAAATGTAAAGGCTAATGGAATTCTATTTAAAAATCAGGTCAGGACAAGAGATCCACACCTGGGAGCTTGATGGCAGCTGAAGGGATCCACGGTGATCCAGGACAAGCTGCACTTGCTGCTCAGGTAAGGCCAGAAGGAGGCTTACCAGGCGTCCCCGGTTGCCAGGGAGAGTCCCCGGATTCAGCAATCTGTCCCTGGCAGAAATGTGTCCCCGGAATGTCCCCGGATTTACGCCTGGGGACTTCCTGCGCTACAACATGGCTGACGCCATGGCAGCAAGCAGCATCGGAGGTCCCGACTACATCCGGGGACATTAATTAAATCCGGGGACATTCCAGCCAATCCGCTGGCTGGGGGGGGGGTGCCCCGACCTTGCTGCAGCCGCCGCTGTGGACAGGGAGAGCCTGACCCGAGAGAGAAGAGACCCAGAGGAAGGTATGTCTGCTTTAACGCCTCATTGCTGAGCAAAAATCAGCGTTCTTGGCCGTTCCTGTGGCGTACACCCCTCCCCCCTTTTCTCCAGCTGGATGGCTTGTCTTTGGGGCGTTGAGGCAGAGCACAGCAGAGGGGATCCCCTGTCCCCCCACCCACTTTGTGGGAGAGCTCGCTTGCAGATAGGGATAGCGCACGGTTGGAGAACCTTTTATTTGTAATTGCTCTGTTTGCTTAGAAGGGTAGTTGGCGGATGAAGTGAATCAAGTCAACTTTAATTGTTTAACCTGCCAGAAAAAGGGCCAGTTTAAAACAGCGGCTGTCTAGTTCACAGAGTTCCTGAACAAGCCTGCATGGAAACACCGGTTTCTCTAATAACTGAAATGTGCTTCGTTTGCAACTAAGTAGAGCCTCTCTGCTAATGCAGAGCACAATCCACAGCTTCAAGCAAGGCCATTTATATAACCAGAATCCAGGACTTCCGGAGGCGGCGCCAACGGCAATGGCGGAATCCATCTGAATAGGTGGGAGAAGCTCCGCAGAAATCGGGTCTACCCGCTGCAGCGAAGCGGGGACCCTTCCAAAAACCGCAGGAGAGCAAAGCCTGCGACCGTGGAACTCGGCGGGCACCTTTGCGCCCCCCCCCCGTTTGGCAAAGGGGCTTGGTAAAAAGCTCCGGAACGAGACGGGGGTGCGCGGCGCTGTGCTTAGAGTTAATCGCTACTTCTGCGGAGTGAAGCTGCATAGGTGATGCCGGAGAGCGCTGACCTTTTTCCTTTGAAAATTCGGCTTCTAAACTACAACCCGTGAGTAAGATTTCGTTAAAAGTGAGAGATCAAAGGATTTGTTTGCTTTGATCAACGCAACAAACTTGAATTTGGCACTGAAGCGGGAAGGCGCAAAAAGGAAGTCCGTCTTCCGGTTTTGTAAATAGGACTAAAGCAAAGACGCTTTTTTTTTTTTTTTTGAAGCTAAGAATTCGGGAAGTTGAGCTAAAAGGAGCTAAATTTTAATGTCTGAAATAAGTACCCCCCTCTCAGAGCGGGGGGGAGGAGAAGAAACCTCTTGATTGAAGGAAAAAGGGTGAGGGAAAAATAAAGACCACCACTTAATCCCTGATATTGGACTGCCAGAGACAGCAGGGAAAGTTCTGCACCATTTAAAGACATTGTTACTACATGAGATCACTCTGTAACTGAACTGACATTATTGAAGGACCCTCTTTGTAATTGTTGCTTTTGACTGAAGTATACTACTGCCTATAGAAATAAGTTACTTTGAAAAGAACATTGTTGCCAAGGAGCTCCCCTAGAGGAGGCTTGTGATATAACTGGGGATTTTCCATTACAGCTGGCCAGGAAATTTTCCCATTACTAAAGAATCTGAACCGTGAGAGTGACCTTGAGTTTCAAAGATAAAGTAATGGATCAGCTTCAACCTCAGGGAAAATCCCAGGAAAAATCCTCAAAGATAAAAACCAGGCTGCAGCAATGAAGACAATCAGTAGTAGCCCCACCTGTTTTAGAAAAAGAAGAAATTGGACAGTCTGGAGCAAAAGGTGGGGGCTCTGAAGAGACATTAAATGCATCATTAGATAAAATATTTGGAGCTCTGGAAAAATTGTCAGCTAAAATCGACTTAAACACCACAACTATCAGCTCCAACACACAGGCCATTGATTGGCTGCTGCAGGAATCTAAATTGACAAGAAAAATTGCTGAGGAAGCAAAAGAGAAGGCGCAGGCGGTAGAAGAAAGGATACAGCCAATTAATAAACAACTTGAGGATCATAAGGTGCAATTGTCCTTGATTGAACTAAGAGACAAACAGACCAATTTAAGGATCAGGTCGGTACCAGAATTGGAACAAAATAATTTGAGTGAATTTCTGACACAGGAATTTGAAGAATTCTGGGGCCTTGATCAGGACAAAGATTTTAAGATAGTGACTGCCTTCAGACTCGGTAAAGGCGGCAAAGGGGGAAGAAAAAACAGGGTAAGAGACTGTCTGATTACACTCAGATCTAAAGAAGAGAGGGATAAAATATTGAGCCTCCACTACCAGAAATCATTGGAGATAGAAGACTCAAGGATTGAAATTTTTAAAGATATTCCAAAACACCTATTGGACCTTAGAGCTAAATACGGAGATCTAGTGTATCTGTTAAGAAGAAACAGTATCATTTTTAGGTGGGAGTTTCCTCAAGGCCTGTCTTTTACCTATAAAGGGAAAAAGGTGAAGATAAGATCAGAGGAGGATAAAGAGAGATTTTTGAAAGATCACAAGGAAAATCTACAAAAAGAGGCAGAGGAAAGAGAACCGAAGATACCAACGAAAAAAGTGAAATACCTGGGGGTGAACTTAACATCTAAGAATGTGAATTTATTTAAAGACAATTATGAAAAATGTTGGACAGAAGTAAAGAAAGATCTAGAAATATGGTCTAAGTTGAGACTTTCCTTGTTAGGCCGAATTGCTGTTATTAAGATGAATGTATTGCCTAGAATGTTATTTTTATTTCAGACCCTACAGATTTTGGACAAGATGGACTGGTTCAAGAAGTGGCAGAAAGACATATCTAAATTTGTCTGGCAGGGCAAAAAGCCCAGAATAAAATTTAAGATTTTAACTGATGCAAAAGATAGAGGGGGCTTTGCCCTGCCGGACTTAAGACTCTATTATGAAGCAGCAGCTTTTTGCTGGTTGAAACACTGGCTACTTCTTGAAGACACAGACATTTTAGATTTGGAGGGGTATGATAATAACTTTGGTTGGCATGCATATCTATGGTACGACAAGGCAAAGGTGTATAAAAGTTTTAAAAACCATATTGTCAGGAAAGCATTACACAATGTTTGGACTCGATATAAAGACTTGTTGGAAAGTAAAACTCCCAGGTGGTTGTCACCAATGGAAGCTAAGGCGGTGAAAAAACTTAATATGGATTCAAATTGGCCAAAATACTGTGAAATCCTAGAACAAGATGGTGAGAAGCTTAAACTTCAGAGTTATGAGAAATTAAAGTTCAAAGTTCGAGATTGGTTACATTACCATCAGATAAATGAGACATTTAAGCAGGACAGGAAAATAGGATTTCAGAAGGAGAGGTCAAAATTAGAAACAGAACTGTTAGAACCCAATACTAAGAATTTGTCTAGAATGTATAACTTGCTGTTGAAATGGAATACACAGGATGAAACAGTGAAATCAGCTATGATTAAATGGGCACAAGATATAGGTCATGACATTATGTTTGCTGACTGGGAACAGTTATGGACCACTGGTGTTAAGTTCACGGCATGTAATGCCTTAAAAGAGAACATAATGAAAATGATTTACAGGTGGTACATGACCCCAGTCAAGCTTGCAAAAATTTACCATTTGCCCAGTAATAAATGCTGGAAATGTAATGAGACTGAAGGTACCTTTTACCACCTTTGGTGGACCTGCCCAAAGATTAAAGCCTTTTGGGAAATGATCTATAATGAAATTAAGAAGGTCCTTAAGTGGACTTTTCCTAAGAAACCTGAGGCTTTTCTCCTGGGTATGGTTGGCCAATTGGTGCCAAAGAAGGATAGGACATTTTTTATGTATGCTACCACAGCAGCAAGAATTCTTCTGGCAAAGTATTGGAAGATGCAAGAACTACCTACTCTGGAAGAATGGCAGACAAAGGTGACAGACTTCATGGGACTGGCAGAGATGACCGGCAGAATCCGAGACCAGGGGAAAGAGACAGTGGAAGAGGACTGGAAGAAATTTAAAATATTTCTTAAAAACTGTTGTAAAATTGAGGAGTGTAAAGATGTCAAGGGGTAAGAAGTAGAGAATTACAGCTGTAACTAATAAGTTTAAGGAAATTTAATGAAAGGGAACTAATAGATAAACTGACTAAAGGTGTGATGGCCTGGGATTCCGATTCAGAGGATGAACCAGAGGAATCCCAGCCTGCACTGGAGTCCCCGCCTCCAGGGCCGGCTGAACTGGGGCAAGGCCTAGATGCTGAAGAGCCTGCACCTGTGACAGAGCTTCAGGAGCTGGCCCCAGGTGAAGCCCTTCTGGCCCCAGAGGGGCTTGACGACTCAGTGGCCACAGGTGAGCCTCCTCCAGGGCCCAGTAACCCTTCGGCCTCTCCTGATCTGCAGAGGCTTAGGGCAGAGAGGCGAAGGGAACTGGTTGCCCCCAGGAGGAGTGCTCGCCTTAAGGCCAGAGGAGGCGGGGCTTCTGGGGGCCGGGACCGCCCCCGGCCTTAGAAGAGGATAAAAGCCCAGTCAGCCTGGCCCCAGGTTGCGGGAGCAACGTCGTTGTTGGCTTCAGACCTTCCTGTGTTCCTGATCCCTGCTCGGCCTCCTGTTCCTGACTATCCGGTGTTCCTGATCCCTGCTTGGCCTCCTGTTCCTGACTATCCGGTGCTCCTGTTCCCTGCTCAGCCTCCTGTTCCAGCGTTCCTGTTCCCCGCCCGGCTCTCCGCCTTGGACCTCGCCCCTCTTCGTGTGGACTCTGCTTACACCCACGGTACCTACCCCCGGGACCAGCACAGTTTGCTCCCGCCACACCCGCACTCCCCCTTCGTTGGGGTGCGTTCGGGAAGAGCCAGAGGCCATGGCTGACCAGGCGGCTGCGCTGGAGGCTTTGGCCCAGGAAAACCAGGCCTTGACCCACACCGTGCAGCAGCTCAGCGATGCGGTGACGGCTCTTCAGCAGCGCTTGGAAGCCCCACCGGCTCCTGGCAAGTACCCAGTGGCTTTGCCCGAGAAATTTGATGGGGCCCCGGCCAGCTTTCCCATGTTCCTCGCCCAAGCCAAGCTGTATATTCAGGGGCGAGCCCGGAACTTCCCTGACGACCGCACCAAGGTGCACTTTTTGATTAGTTTGTTAAAGGACCAGGCGGTCAAGTGGGCGTTGCCGCTACTCAGGCAAGACTCCCCCTTGCTGGCAGACTATACGGGGTTTTGCAATCTCCTGGAGGCCGCGTACGGCAACCCCCTGAAAGGGAGTCAAGCCAACCGGGCGATTCGGCGGTTGGAACAGGGCAAGTCCACGGTAGCCGCATATACCACGGAGTTTCGGCTGTTGGCACAGGATTTGACCTGGAACGACTCGGCACTGCGGGACCAGTATCTCGAAGGGCTTTCGGACGAGATACTGGACCAGCTGGCCACGATGGAACGCCCCACCACGCTAGACACTCTCATTCAACGGAGTCTACAGATAGACGACCGGCTGGAGGATCGTCGCCAGGCCCGGGGCCGACGACACCTCCAGTTCTCGGCACCAGTTTCTTCCGGCAGCCCCTCGGTCACAACTAAGTTATCGGAGGAGCCTATGCGGCTCGGGGCAGTGCGGCCACGCCTTTCCCCCGTAGAGAAGGAGCGGCGTCGGGAGGGGAATCTATGTCTCTACTGTGGCGGAAGTGGACACTACGCTCGGTCCTGCCCTGAGAAACGCCGGCCGCAGGGAAACCGCCAACCCCCAGTAGCTGATGGCCCTAGCTACCGGGGGTCCCAAACAGCGCAGAATGGGCCCGCACCAATAGACTTGCAACATCTTATGGTTCCGGTACGTTTATACCCTCCAGGTGGGCCCTGGATTCTTACCCATGCTTTGGTGGATTCAGGAGCAACCCGTTCTTATATGGACGCTGCTTTTGCTGCCCATCATCAGGTGCCACTTCGGAACAAGCCAGAACCGGTCCAGGTGGAAGCAATTGACGGACGGCTTCTACGTTCGGGAGCCGTTACTCAGGAGACCCAGCCCCTGGTCCTGTGTCTCCAGCAGCACCGGGAGTTGCGAACTTTGGACATTGCCTCTATGCCCCGGTTCCCCCTCGTGCTCGGGATGGACTGGTTGGAAGCTCACAACGTTCAGATTGACTGGGTCAAACGGACTGTGCACTTCCCAGACCCATGTTCCCATGCTCAATCCGAGACGCTGGCGGCCGCGCCCACGGAGCAGGCAGCACCCACGCTCCCAGCTGTGTACCAGGACTACCAGGACGTGTTTGAGGAACGGGGGGCGGACCAGCTGCCGCCGCATCGGCCTTTTGACTGCGGCATAGACCTCCAACCCGGAGCGCCTTTACCAGTGAGTCGCTTATATTCTCTAACAGAGCCAGAGCGCGAGGCTTTGCAGGACTTCTTGCGCAAGAACCTGGAGCGTGGGTTCATTAGGCCTTCCACCTCGCCTACCGCGGCACCAGTGCTCTTTGTTAAGAAGAAATGTGGGGAACTCCGCCCTTGCCATGATTACCGAGCCCTGAACAAAATTACCATCCCAGACCGGTACCCCTTGCCCCTTATTTCGGAGTTGCTGGAGCGGGTGCAAGGGGCACAGGTGTTCACCAAGCTGGACCTCCGGGGGGCCTACAACTTGATTCGGATCCGAGCCGGGGATGAGTGGAAGACAGCGTTTGGGACCCGGTACGGGCAGTTCGAATACTTGGTTATGCCCTTCGGTTTGTGCAACGCGCCTGCTGTGTTCCAACGCTACATCAACCACGTGTTCCAGGATTTGTTAGACAAGTATGTGGTGGTGTACTTGGACGACATACTGGTTTACTCCCGTGACCCGGCTCGCCATGAGGGACATGTCTGGACCGTGCTGCAGCGCTTGCGTGAGCACCGTTTGTACGCAAAGCTCAGCAAGTGCGAGTTCCATCAGCGGACTGTGGACTTCCTTGGTCACCGGCTCTCTCCAGATGGGGTGCAGATGGACCCTGGGAAGGTGGCAGCGGTTCGAGAATGGGCGGCACCCCGGAACCGCAAGGACCTACAGCGTTTCCTGGGGTTCGCCAACTACTACCGGACCTTCATCGCAGATTATGCTCATCGCACCACCCCGTTGACCCGGCTACTGCGCCCAAAGACGCCGTTTTCCTGGGACAAGGAGGCAGAGGAGGCGTTTCAGGGGTTGAAGGCCTGTTTCCAGAGGGCGCCGATCTTACAACATCCTGACCCCTCTCGACCCTTTGTGGTGGAGACCGACGCCTCCAGTACGGCTCTCGGTGCCGTCTTGTGTCAACAGAATGGACCTGAAGCGCCACTCTTACCCTGCGCCTTCTATTCCCGCCAGCTCCTACCAGCGGAGCGTAACTATACTGTGTGGGAGCGGGAACTACTGGCCATCAAGGTGGCCTTTGAGGTCTGGCGCCACCATCTTGAGGGGGCACGACATCCGGTGGAGGTGAGAACCGACCACCGGAACCTGGAGTACCTTCAGACCACCCGCAAGCTGAACCAAAGACAGATCCGGTGGGCGTTGTTCTTTTCCCGGTTCCAGTTCCGGATACGCTACATTCCTAGCTCTCAGAACCAGAAGGCGGATGCCCTGTGCCGGAAACCTGAAGACAACGCAGACACGGTACAGCAAGCAGAACCCACCACGATCCTACCTCCAGCTGCATTCCTGGCCACCCAGGAGGCGGAGCCACTGCAGGCTCGGGTGCGGGAACAGCAGCGGATCGACGCTTGGGCCCAGGAACGACTCCGGGAGCTGGCTGAAGGGTCCAGCCCACAGTATCCGGGGCTGGTCCTGCATCAGGGCCTTCTGCTGCACCACGGCCGTCTGTACATCCCGCCAGGGCCACTGCGGCTGGAGGTTCTCCGGATGGCCCATGATGCCCCAGCAGCGGGGCACTTTGGACGGTATCGGACCACCCATCTGGTCAGTCGTGAGTTTTGGTGGCCCCGCCTGAAGGCTGACGTGGCTCGCTACATTGCTGGTTGTGAAGTCTGCCGGCGCGCCAAGGGCCCTACCGGGCGACCCCCCCGGCCTACTTCAGCCATTGCCAGTTCCACCGCGCCCTTGGCACACGGTTTCGTTGGACTTTGTAGTGGACTTACCCCCGTCTCGTGGCTGTACCTGCCTTCTAGTTTTCTCCGACCATTTCACCAAGATGGTGCACTGCACCCCCTGCCCATCTGTACCCACAGCCAAGGAAACCGCTCAGCTGTACCTTCAGCATGTCTTCCGCCTGCATGGCCTACCTGAGCGCGTGGTGTCCGACCGGGGCGTTCAGTTCACATCCCGGTTCTGGCGAGCATTGCACCAGACCCTCGGGACAGAGGTCTGCCTCTCGTCAGCCTACTACCCACAGACCGATGGCCAGACGGAACGGGCGAACGCGGTGCTGGAGCAGTACCTCCAGTGTTACTGCAGCTATCAGCAGGATGACTGGGTCGACCACCTGGCATTGGCGGAGTTCGCCTACAACAACGCGGTGAATGCGTCCACCCAGCAGACCCCGTTCCAGGCCAGTTACGGTTACCATCCACGGCTGTTTCCAGATGTGCTGCCGGCATCCGCGGTCCCGGCGGTGACGGAGTGGCTTCAAGAGCTCCAGTCCCAGCAACAGCTTTTGGTGGAGCAACTGCACCAGGCCAAGGAAGCGTACAAAGCCCAGGCCGACCGCCACCGCCAGGTGGGGGCCGGAGCTTCGCGTCGGTGACCTGGTTTGGCTCTCCACTCGCCACCTCCACCCCTCTCGACCTTCGCGGAAGTTGGACGCCCGCTTCACCGGCCCGTTCCCTATCGTGGACCAAGTCTCTCCTGTGGCATTCCGCCTCCGGTTACCCGCAACCCTGAAGGTTCGCCCGGTCTTCCACAGGTCCCTTCTGAGTCCGGTGGCCCCACCCGACGAGTTCCACCCGAACCGTCCCCAACCGCAGCCAGTGTTGGTTCAGGGAGAGCCTGAGTACGAGGTGGAACGCATCCTGGACTCCCGATACCGCAGGGGAAAGCTGCAGTATCTCATTGACTGGAAGGGGTACGGACCGGAGGACCGTTCCTGGGAACCAGCGGCCAATTTCCACGCACCTGCCTGCCTCCGAGAGTTCCATGCGACGTACCCCGGCAAGCCGGGTCCGGACCCTCGGTTGAGGGGGGGGCCAGGGAGGGGGGATGGTGTGATGGCCTGGGATTCCGATTCAGAGGATGAACCAGAGGAATCCCAGCCTGCACTGGAGTCCCCGCCTCCAGGGCCGGCTGAACCAGGAGCTTTGGACCCAGGGAAGCCACCACTGGGAGTGGATAAATCAGAGAAAGTGATACCACCCACAGATCAAGAACAATTGTTGGGAGCTGTTGGAGGGAATATAGAATAATTTATACAATGTCTCTGCAGGTACTAAATTGGAATATTCGAGGTTTGAATTCCCCTGACAAAAGGAAAAGAATCTTTCATCTATGGAAAAGGAAAAATTGGACTTGATTTGTTTGCAAGAAACCCATGTGACCAGAATACACAAGAAAGTATTAATCAACAAAAGATTAGGCCAAGAATTTATCTCATCAGATAAAGTTAAAAAGAGAGGAGCTGTGATCTATGCAAAAGAAAGTTTATCACCAAAATTCACTTTTAAAGATGACCAAGGAAGATTTGTGGCAATTGAGATACAATTTCAAGGAGAGAGACTCTGGATAGTAGGGGTCTATGCACCAAATGAGGAAAAATCAGAATTTTTTAAGAAACTGCACGAGA
Organism: Podarcis melisellensis; assembly: GCF_964234715.1. NCBI lineage: Eukaryota > Metazoa > Chordata > Lepidosauria > Squamata > Lacertidae > Podarcis > Podarcis melisellensis. The sequence goes on along the minus strand of NC_138535.1, from coordinate 35,656,090 downwards.
CATTGTTGGACTTTATGGATTACAATATCATCATGCTCAGAGATATGAATGGGGTGGTATCGACAAACATGGATAAGTCAGAAAGACAGGTGGTGACAAAAGATGGAAGACTACCGAAAACCTTTTTTGAAATGACAGACAATATGGACCTGATTGACATTTGGAGAACTAAGAACCCCCTAGGTAGAGAGGGGACTTTCTTTTCTGAAGCCCAAAAGACCTGGACAAGAATTGACCAAATCTGGATAACCAGAGGAATGGTTCCCAAGATTCAAAAGGTGGAAATCTGTCCAAAAACCTGTTCCGACCATAATCCTGTGAAAATGGAAACACCGACTGGTTCCTTCAGATGGAGGATGAATGACACCTTGTTTAGAGATACAGAAATTACCAAGAAGGCCCCAAAAATGATGAAAGACTATTTTGAGATTAATTTGAAGACCTCTGTGGAAAAAAGAGTAATCTGGGACGCAAGTAAAGCTGTAATGAGAGGGTTCCTGATACAGCAGAACGCAATAAAAAGGAGAACTCAAGAGGAGAAAAAAGAAAAGATTTTGGAGAAGATAAGAGGAGAGAAGAGGCTTAGAGCTAAACCAAAGTCACAAGAGATTCTGAGAGAAATTAAATTAAACCAAGTACAATATATGAAAATGATAAATCAAGATATTGAATGGAAAATCAAACAGATGAGACAAAAGACCTTTGAATCAGCCAATAAATGTGGGAAGCTGCTAGCGTGGCAGTTGAAGAAGAGACAAAAGTTAAATACGGTTACAAATCTTGAGGTGGAAGGAAAGAGCATACAGAACCCACAGGAGATCAGAAATTGTTTCCAGAGATACTTTAAACAACTTTATACACAAGGGCCACAGATTGAGACAAAAAATGACCAATTTTTGAAAACCAATGGATTACAAAAAATTCCTCAAGAAAATAAATTGTTATTGAACCACAAAATAACTGAACAAGAGGTGGAATGTGCGATTCAGAACATGCAATTGGGCAAATCTCCAGGGCCTGATGGATTAACCTCTAAATACTATAGAACTTTGAAAGACTATTTAATTCAACCACTAAAGGAGGTGTGCAACAAAATTATGGAGGGGGGAAAAGCGCCTGAGTCGTGGAAAGAAGCTTATATCACACTTATACCGAAAACTGAGTCTGAAAAGACACAACTTAAGAACTACCGTCCCATATCCCTGCTTAATGTGGATTATGAAATTTTTGCAGACATTTTGGCTAAAAGATTGAAAAAAGTATTGGCAGAGGCTATACATAAAGATCAGGCAGGCTTTCTCCCTGGAAGACATCTATCGGACAATATGAGGAATATAATTAACGTCCTAGAAAAATTGCAGGTGAATATCAACACAAAAGCAGTGTTGATATTTGTAGACGCGGAGAAAGCCTTTGACAATATCTCCTGGAGTTTCATGAAGAAGAACCTTCAGGGGATGGGGGTCGGACAAAATTTTGAAAATGGTATAGGTGCGATCTATTCTGAACAAAAGGCCAAATTGATAGTTAATAATGTGGTGACAGAGGAATTTAAAATAGAGAAAGGGACACGACAAGGCTGCCCAATTTCCCCACTGCTCTTTATTTCGGTTCTGGAGGTTCTGCTGAATATGATTAGAAGGGACCAGTTGATTCAAGGTATTCAGGTCGGAGTTAAACAATATAAACTTAAAGCCTTTGCAGATGACCTAGTACTGACATTACAGGAGCCAGTACCTAGCACCAAGAGGGCCTTAGAAGTAATCCAGGAATTTGGTCAAGTAGCAGGTTTTAAGTTGAATAAGTTAAAAACCAAGGTTTTGGAGAAAAATTTGACACCAATAGAGAGGGAGAGGTTTCATAAGGAGACAGACTAACATTGGTAAAGAAGGTAAAATACCTGGGGGTGAATATGACCGCTAAGAATGTGAACTTATTTAAAGATAATTATGAGAAATGTTGGTCAGAAGTGAAGAAAGATCTAGAAACTTGGTCGAATTTGAAGCTTTCCTTGCTGGGTCGAATTGCTGTTATTAAGATGAATGTATTGCCGAGAATGTTATTTTTATTTCAATCACTACAAATCATTGACAAGATGGACTGTTTCAAGAAGTGGCAAAGAGATAAATCTAGATTTGTCTGGCAGGGCAAAAAGCCCAGAATAAAATTTAAGATACTTACTGATGCTAAAGATAGAGGGGGGTTTGCCCTGCCAGACTTTAAACTCTATTATGAATCAGCAGCTTTCTGCTGGCTGAAGGAATGGCTACTTCTGGAAAATACGGATGTGTTAGATCTTGAAGGGTATGACGATGTATTTGGGTGGCATGCATATTTGTGGTATGGCAAGGTAAAAGCGCACAAGGCATTTAAAAACCATATTGTCAGGAAAGCATTGTTTGATGTTTGGATTAGATATAAGGACTTTTTGGAGAGTAAAACCCCAAGGTGGCTTTCACCCATGGAAGCGAAAGCTCTGAAAAAACTTAATATGGAGGCCAAATGGCCAAAATACTGGGAAATTTTAGAACAGGAAGGTGGCAAATTGAAATTGCAGAGTTATGAGAAGCTTAAAGAGAAGGTGTGAGACTGGTTACACTATTTTCAAATAAGAGAGGTTTACAACCAGGACAAAAAAGTGGGTTTCCAGGTGGAAAGATCAAAGTTAGAGACAGAACTGTTAGAACCCAATGCTAAAATACTATCAAGAATGTACAATTTGCTGTTGAAATGGAACACTGAGGAAGAAACGGTAAAATCTGCAATGATAAAATGGGCACAAGATATAGGATATAATTGTTAGGATATTTCCGTTCCACCTTAAAAGGGAGCAGGCTGTGTGAGTCAGAGTCTGCATGTTTCCTGTTTCTCAGGATGTTTTATGTTTGCTATTGCTTTCGTCTTCTCTCTCTGCGCCAGAACACGATAGCAGTCGGTCATGTTTTCTTTGTTCTGACCAACGCTGAATAAACATTCTAAATGATACTCTCCTGAGTGCAACTTTTGCTGTGTGAATTCTGCTGATAGAGTGTGCATCAGCCCAGGAATGTGGCAATCTGTTTCTGAGGCTTGGTGCCGCTAATTGCTGATACTGCGTGACTACGGGACATCAACAGATCGTCCGGAGACGACGTGGAAGGCAGTGATGGCCTTTGTCTCCCTGGCAGTATCCCAACAACAGGTTTCGGGCCCAGATTCACGGCACTTACAGGAGAGTAAGACTGCGACAGACTGCTGAGGTATGTGGAGGAAAAGCCAAAGGAGAGGCTTTTCTGAATGCCGCGGAAAAGAGCTTTTGATGTCCGGCAAAACTAATTGGTCCGGGAGCGGCGCCAGAGAATTCGTGATTAATGGGCTGCCAAGATAAGGAGTCTTTGAAGTAAAGAAAGAGACTCGGGCTCACGTAAAGACCTGGAATGGAGTTTTTCCAAGTGTCTGAAGCTGCTGAATGCCCAAAGTTAAAAGGGGGAAATTATCAGACCTGGGCAAAATGGTGTGAGAGTTTGCTGCGTCAGTACGGAGTGTGGCAAACTGTGTCTCAAGCCCCCCCAGTTCCTCTGACAGAGAAATGGGAGGCCCAGAATTCGAGGGCCATTGACATAAGCGTCCTGTCCGTCTCTTTGGAGGAAATAAAAACGCTTGCTGGCAACGTGACGGCACGTGAGATGTGGAATGCTTTGAAAGCTGCCCATCTGCCAATCATCCCAGCCCAGAGTTTGACTGCATCGGAGGTCCTGGCTGTTTCCCAGAATGCGAGTGAATGCAGGGATGCTGAGGGCACCAGTTGCAAGCTGCAGGGGGAGCAGACTGTGATGTCAGCCCAGGCAGCATTCCAGCCTCCAGGGGGAGCCAAGGAGTCGGCAGCTGAGAGCTCTGTTTCTCGTGGGAGCCAAGGTCATCGTCTTTGCAGAGGCCGGAAGGCCAGAGGTAAACAAAGACAGATGCCTGCAGATGGCCCGAAGCAGAGGGGGGGTGAAAAGCCCATGCCAGTGGAAAACAAAGCTTTGTTAGCTGGCACAGCTTCACCAAAGGCTAAAGGCAAGTCTCATGGCCAGGAGCAGGGGGGCAAGCTGCAAAAGCCCACGCTGGAGGAAAACAAGGTTTTGCTTGCTGCAAAGACTGCTCCAAAGGCTAAAGCCAAATTTGTTGTGGACTCAGGGTGCACACGCCATTTATCGAACGATAAGCACCTGTTTATCTCCTTTACACCTCAAGACAGAGAGATCCACCTGGCTGATGGAAGGACGTTGCAAATTGCAGGAGAAGGGACTGTTAAACTTGCAAGTTTGCATACAACCATCAGTAAAGTACTTTTTGTTCCAGGAGCTTCGGACAATTTGCTGAGCGTCCCACAGCTGATTCTGCGTGGTTTTGAGGTTTCCTTCAAGAGGAATGTCTGTGTCATCAGGAAAGGCAAAGAGGACATTTTGCATGCAAAGTTTATGGATGGTTTATTCTGTATAACTTATGATGACAATGCTGTTGTGTCTAATGCTGATTCTTGTTGTGTTGCACAAACTAACAAGGTTCTTCATGCAGGTTGTATTCATGAAGCACATCGAAGATTTTGTCACATGTCTTGGCAAGTGCTAGCCAAGATGCCAGGGTTGGTTGAAGGTTTGAGCATCAAACCTTGTAAGTATCACATGAAATGTATATCTTGCACAGAGAACAAGGTGAAGGTTGCTCCAAAAGGCAAGGAGTCTAGCAGGCAGGCTTCCAAACCCTACCAGCTAGTGCATGCAGACCTGGTTGGTCCACTTGCGCCCTCTTTGGGAGGAACAAGGTACTTCATGGTTCTAATTGATTCTTTTTCCAGGTACATTCATGTGTTTATGCTTGAGCAGAAATCGCAAGCATTCCCTAAGTTCAAGGCTTTCTGTGCTTGGTTGGAGAATGTTCGTGGTGAACATATCGGCTGTCTTTTTACCAATCGGGGCGGGGAGTTCACTTCTCAGCAGTTTGAAGCTTTCCTGACTGAGAAGGGAATCAAGCATGACTTATCAACGCCTAGATCGCCATGGATGAATGGACTTGCTGAGCGAGCAAATCAAACGTTGCTTCAAGGCCTAAAAACCTTGTTGCATGATGCCAACCTCCCTGAGAAGTTTTGGGGGGAAGCTCTGTCAACGGTGGTTTATACCGTTAATCGCAGACTGTCATCACCCATAGGTTGCACTCCGTACGAGAAGATGTTTGGTAAGAAACCGAACGTCAAGCACATGAGAATCTTCGGTTCTGACATGTGGGTACACTCCCCACAAAACAACAAGCTTGGGAAGTGTGGGGCACATGGTTTGTTCATGGGGTACGAGAAAGGTGCATACAGGGTGTGGATGACTAGCTCTAAGTCCATTAAGTTCACCAAGAGTGTTGAGTACAATCCTAAGTGGGGGGAAAATGTGGGAATTTTCCAGAGTTACCCAGAGGAGGATGAAGGTGATGGGAAAAAGGCAGAGGATGATGATGATCCTGAGGATGAGGATGATGATCAGAGTTTGGATTCCAGTTCAGTTGGTGGCGCTGCTGCTGCTGTCAGTGACAGTGATGACACAGCAGACTACAAGAGCGCAAAGGCCTCAGTCAGACCATCTGATGCGTCTGACAATGAACTGGAAGAACCACTGTTCACCATTGGTCACTTTTCTCCTAAGAAGGAGGAGATGAGTCCAGAAGACTTACGTCTGGTTCGCAGATCTGAGAGGGCCACCAAAGGCAGACCTCCAAAGAGGTTTGCTGATGAGTTTGCTAAGACGGCAACTGCTGTTCTTAGTAGCTCAGAGAAGGTGTGGGAACCTTCAAGCTTCAAAGAGGTTCAGGAGTTAACCTCTAAAGATGCTGAGCCTTGGCTTAATGCCATGAAGGCTGAAGTTGATTCCTTGAACAGGAACCAAATTTGGGAGTTGGTACCGGTAGTCCCAGGAATGAGACTGGTTGGCAGCAAATGGGTCTTCAAGGCCAAGACAGACCAGAATGGCAAGGTTGTCAGACACAAAGCCAGATTGGTTGCCAGAGGTTTTTCACAGGTACCAGGACAGGATTACCACGAGACCTACTCTCCCACCGTCAAATATGAGAGCATTCGACTGATGCTCAAGATCGCTGCAGAGGAGAAACTGCATGTTTCCCATCATGACATTAATACAGCTTTTTTGTACGGGATTTTGGACAAGCAGCTGTATATGCTTCCACCTGATGGAATGCAGATACAGAAGGGAATGGTCTGTAAACTGCAGAAATCCTTATATGGTCTCAAGCAGAGTGCCAGGTGTTGGAACACAAAGCTCACTGAGACATTGCTTTCTCTAGGTTTTCACCAGGGCAAAGCTGATCCATGTGTGTTTGTCAAAGAGGAGGGGCAAAACAAACTGTATTGTTTATGTTTTGTTGATGATCTTCTGATGTTTTGGAAGAATCAGGCTTTTTACCAAAGCACCCTAGCTCAACTGAAGGAGCACTTTGACATGAAGGATCTTGGTGAGGTATCCAACTATCTTTCTCTGCAGGTGGAGAGAGACCAAGCAGGTAATTTTCTGGTACACCAAACACAGAAAATTGCTGATGTATTAACCAGGTTGAATTTGGTTGATGCAAACCCAGCAGACACACCGATGGTGACAGGCTACCAGGTAGATAGTACTGCTGAAGCGTTTTTTGACACTACGCTGTACAGATGCATTCTAGGCAAGTTGAATTTCATTGCTAGATGCTCAAGACCTGACATTGCTGTAAGCACTAACCTGCTTAGCAGACATGCTAACAATTCTACTGTTCAGGATTGGAAAGCTCTGAAGCGCATAGCCCGCTATTTGAAGGGGACCATGCACTACAGGCTGAGGTTCACCAGTCAGAAGACTGGAGGTCTTGAAATCTTTGCAGATGCAAGTTTTGGAAGTGACACCACGGATGGTACAAGCACTTCTGGAGTGTGCTACATGTACAACCACTGTCTGTTTGACTGGTTGTGCAAAAAGCAGACAACAGTGAGCCTAAGTTCCTGTGAAGCAGAACTCAATGCTCTGTCATTTTCACTCATGGATTGTGAATGGTTGATGCAACTGTTTAAGGACATTGGGGTTTCTGTGAAATGTCCTATACAGGTATACCAAGACAATAGATCCTGTTTGGCTTTGCTGAACTCAGAGAGTTGCAAGTAAAGAACCAAGTACTTGCAGATTAAGCTACATCGTGCAAGGGAGTGTATTCAGAAAGGACTGATTCAGGTGTCCTACATGCCAGGAAATGAAATTCCTGCTGATCTATTGTCTAAGGTTGTTAACAGAGAACAACTTAAGGTTTACGTACAGAAGTTGCAATTGGGTGAACCACAGGTACTACAGGTTACACGGAAAGGGGGAGGATGTTAGGATATTTCCGTTCCACCTTAAAAGGGAGCAGGCTGTGTGAGTCAGAGTCTGGGTGTTTCCTGTTTCTCAGGATGTTTTATGTTTGCTATTGCTTGCGTTTTCTCTCTCTGCGCCAGAACACGATAGCAGTCGGTCATGTTTTCTTTGTTCTGACCAACGCTGAATAAACATTCTAAATGATACTCTCCTGAGTGCAACTTTTGCTGTGTGAATTCTGCTGATAGAGTGTGCATCAGCCCAGGAATGTGGCAATCTGTTTCTGAGGCTTGGTGCCGCTAATTGCTGATACTGCGTGACTACGGGACATCAACAGATCATCCGGAGACGACGTGGAAGGCAGTGATGGCCTTTGTCTCCCTGGCAGTATCCCAACAATAATATCATGTTTGCTGACTGGGAGAAGTTGTGGACCACCGGGATTAAATTCACGGCATGTAATGCCCTAAGAGAGAATATTATGAAAATGATGTATAGGTGGTACATGACCCTGTTATGGTTCAGAATTTATCTGGTTAAATTCCCTGGTGTGTGTCACCTGCTGACGTCAGCTTACAGCTGGGCGGAGACAGAAGCTTTCGAAGCTAGGGAGGAGCTAAGGAGAGACAATCCCTGTATTGTTCAGTTCCCCTGTGTTCCTGAGGGGAGAAAGACGTTCTCTCTGTGTATCTGTGAGAGAGACATGGCTGAAAGAAGCCCTGGTCTTTGATGCTGTAATGTTTTAATAAAGAGCTGTAAATAGACGAACCTGTCTATGTGTGCTTAAAAGGAAGAAAGTCTGCTTTACACGCTGTGTTCTACTCTGCTAAAAGCCGTGACTGAGAAGAGACAGCAGGAGTTATTGCGCAGCTTGGGAGGAAGCGTGCCGGACCGCTGTAAGTGATTGATTGGGATCGTAAAGCTGTCTGAGATCGCGGCCCTATCGATCAGGGAGGATCGATATCTATCCGAACAGGTTATGGAAGGTCAGCCAACGCTCGTAAAGCAGTCGGTGTGAGCTCCAGGAATGTCTTTGAAGTTAGCGTTCTGAGGCTGAGGGGCCGTCGGAGGCCAACGGGAGCTGACTGGGTGCCGGAGAGCAAGAATGATTAATTGCCTGCTTCCGAGAGGCGATGAGAGCTTCTGATACACAGAGAGCTGGAGCTAAAAAGCAGCTAAGAGCTGGAGGCTGGGACGCAGCCGATAACGTTTCTCCACGGAAGGGAGAGCCAAGCAGCTGGTACGGAGTAAGTACAGCTTGGGGCACCTTGGGAGAACGGGAGAAGATGGCTGAAAGCCAGAATATACCGGTGGAGCCTCTAACTCTAAAGAGTTGGGCAACGTGGTCCAGAAGAATAAGGGGATGGTTCTTGGTTGAAGGGCTCTGGGAAGCAAACCAATGGGAGCCAAAATCACCCCTTAGCTGGCCAGCAGCTGGAGCAGGAGATGCAAGCTGTGGGGCTGTGTTGGCTGAAGATAGCCAGAGGCTGCATCAAGAGCTAGAGATGCTCAAAGCATGTGTTGATGCGTCACTGAGGCCTCATTTGGAGGGCATAACTACAGCGTGGGCTGCCTGGAATTTGCTGAAGGGCTTGTGTGAGGCGTCAGCGAAAGGCCAGAGCCCTGGAGGAGGCCCAGGAGAGGCAGAAGGATGCCCAGAAAGCCCAAGGGGGGCTGAGACAGTGTTGGGGAGCTGTTGTAATGCTTCTACACGTCTGTGTGATGGACTGAGTCCTGGAGAGGCTGGACTGGCAGGCCCTGTTCCCGATGTCTTGGCCTCTAGGAGCGCTAGTGAGCAGATCGGGGGGGCGAAGAGTTCCAAAGGCGAGTTTAAAGAGCTTTCGCTTTGTGCTGAAGCAGAGAGGAGCTTCAGGGGGGGGCAGGCTGGTGGAAGGCGCCGTTCCAGAAGGAGGAAGGCCAGGCCAGCTGGGAGGAGCCCCGGGCATTGTTTTTCCACTGGAGTTCAACGTCGGCGTGGCAGTTGCCCCCACCGGAGCAGAGAGCCGATGCAGGATGTTTGCAAAGACTTTTCCCATGGGAATCAGGCAGGTTTCCATGGCAACAGGCCTGGGAAGACAGGCAGGCGTGGAACTGAGCCAGGTGGTCGTGGTAAACAACAGGAAGAGTCTTATCAAGTTTCTGCGAGTATGGCAGTGTTTGAAGACGGCCGAGTGGAAAATTCCGAGATGGCCTTTGTAATAGACTCTGCAGCTAACCGCAACATGGTTCCAGAGACCCCTGCAGTCGAGAGGTGGAATTGCACGGCAGTTCCGAAGGGACAGACTATTAAGTTCGCGAATGGACAGAAAACTAGAGTTTCCAAGTGCACTAATGCCTTTCTTTCTGTTTTACAGGAGTCGGTGGATTTGTGTATTGTTCCGGAGATTCATCACTGTTTGTTATCTGTGCCTTATTTGTTAAGTAAGGGGTTCAAAGTTTGTTTTGAAAATGATGTCTGCACAATCTCCAGAGAGGGGAGGTTACTGGCCAAAGTGCGGAAGGGACAGAATGATCTTTTCATTCTTAAAACGTCTCTTGGGGGTGAGGGGAAGGTTGAGAAAGCACAAGCGTCGCGTGCTACAGTTCCCAACCAGCGTGCTACAATTCCCGCTCATAATGTTACATGTGCATGCGTATGGCATCAGAGAACGATTCACAATCCTTTAGAGGATTTGCAGGTGTTACCTGAAGTTGTTACAGGTTGTAAGATTAGAAATTGTCAAAGTGCCATTAATTGTGACACTTGCAAGCAGGCAAAGGTGAGAGGGTGCAGTTACCCAAAGGTGGAACGTGTGGCCACTAAACCTTTTGAGTTGGTACACATAGATTTGGCCGGTCCTGTCAAGGAACCAAGTCTAGGGGGGGCCAGATTTCTGCTAACTTTTCTGGATGATTTCTCGCAGAATTCCTGGGCTCACGGTCTCAAATCCAGGGAGGATGCAGCACAGCTGATCAAGAGCTGGATTGAGGGGGTGGAACAGAGGTTCTCCACCAGGGTTCAAGCGATCATCAGTGACAGAAATGCTGAGTACACTGGTTCTGCTTTGCAGAAGTTCTTTCAGAAGAGAGGGATACGACACACAGTTACTTCACCCCAGCAAGGGGGGGTGGCAGAGCTGAGGAGTGGAGCTCTGGTTAAGGCTGCACAGGTGATGCTGAAAGAAGCCAGGTTACCTCCTGAGTTTTGGTTGGAGGCTGCTAGGGCTGTGTCATTCACCTGGAATCGTGTCTACAACTCATTGGTAGGTGACACTCCGTTTTCTCTGTTAAATGGCCGAAAACCCCAGGTTCACTTTCTGCGGACTTTTGGGACTCCTGCGCTTGTCTCTTTGCCTAAGGCTTTGCAAGGGCCAGATGGAGCCAAAGTCCAGAAAATGATCTTCTGTGGGTATGAGCCAGAAGCCCGTGCATGGCGATTTGCCTACCCGTCAGGTGATCAGAGTAAGGTGCTGATCAGTAAGCATGCTGAGTTCTTAGAGGAGGTTGTAAAGTCAAAGACTCCTGTCAGGCGTGATGTTCTCTCAGAATGTCTCTCTGATCCAGAAGACAGTTCTGATGAGGCGGAAGAAGAGGCTGAGGCTACTGATGACGACCAGGTCACTGACCAGGGTCAAGAGCAGGATGTGGCATCTCCACAAGTTGTTAAGAGACAGCCCAAGAGTGCGCCTAGTTCTCCTGTGAGTGTAATGGAGAGGATTCGAAGACGCTTTAAGTCAGAAGGAGAGTCCCATGATGCAGAGGACACACCTGCTGATCAAAGTGAGTCAGAGGGAACACCTGAGTTTGTGCCTAGGAGGTCCAGTCGCACAACTAAGGGTATCCCACCAGAGAGGTACCAGGCCACAGGTGCGTGGGTAAGTTTCGCACAGTGCGATTCTGAGAGTTGTGAGGTGGTTCCACAAATGCCAAACAGGTTTGCCAAGGGAAGGCGCAAGGCATTGGGGAAGGAATTGATCTCACAAGGTGTTACTGAAGATGTTGCACAGGTATCACGCAGGGACACAAGGGGGGGTGTTATGGTTCAGAATTTATCTGGTTAAATTCCCTGGTGTGTGTCACCTGCTGACGTCAGCTTACAGCTGGGCGGAGACAGAAGCTTTCGAAGCTAGGGAGGAGCTAAGGAGAGACAATCCCTGTATTGTTCAGTTCCCCTGTGTTCCTGAGGGGAGAAAGACGTTCTCTCTGTGTATCTGTGAGAGAGACATGGCTGAAAGAAGCCCTGGTCTTTGATGCTGTAATGTTTTAATAAAGAGCTGTAAATAGACGAACCTGTCTATGTGTGCTTAAAAGGAAGAAAGTCTGCTTTACACGCTGTGTTCTACTCTGCTAAAAGCCGTGACTGAGAAGAGACAGCAGGAGTTATTGCGCAGCTTGGGAGGAAGCGTGCCGGACCGCTGTAAGTGATTGATTGGGATCGTAAAGCTGTCTGAGATCGCGGCCCTATCGATCAGGGAGGATCGATATCTATCCGAACAGACCCCAGTCAAGCTCGCAAAAATATATCACTTGCCCGACAATAAATGTTGGAAATGTAAAGAAACTGAAGGTACATTCTTTCACCTTTGGTGGACGTGCCTAAGGATTAAGGCTTTCTGGGAGATGATCTATAATGAAATGAAAAAGGTACTTAAGTACACTTTCTTGAAGAAACCAGAGGCCTTCCTCCTGGGCATAGTTGGCCAATTGGTGCCAAAGGAGGATAGAACTTTCTTTATGTACGCTACAGCAACAGCAAGAATACTCATCGCAAAGCATTGGAAGACACAAGACCTACCCACTTTGGAAGAATGGCAGATGCAAGTAATGGACTATATGGAAATGGCGGAAATGACTGGCAGAATCCGAGACCAGGGAGAAGAGTTGGTGGAAGAAGATTGGAGGAAATTTTAAATTTATTTACAGAAACATTGCAAAATTTTTGAATGTTGATGACATTGAAATGAACTGAGGGGGTTCTAGCAACAAGGTAAAAAATAAGATTGGATTGATAATTATATAAATTAATTGGATATGAATTTGCTGAACAAATTTTTAAAAGGGATACAAAAAAGGGAGGCCTGAGGAAGTCAGGAAAATAAGTGAATCAAAGATGAGAAATTAAAAAGAGGGATTTTTGGTTTTTTCTTTTTGTGTGTTTTTTGTTCTTTTCCTTTTTACTTATGTTAAATGTTAAATGTTTGTATTTTTTGTATTTTGTAACTTTGTGCTTTGTGCTTTTATGTTTTTCTTGTGTTTTTTTCTCTTTTCTGTTTGTTGTTATTCTTAAAACTTAATAAAATATTATTAATATATATATATATATATATGCAGGTTTTGGTGTCCTCGGGTGTCTTCCCGTGTAAAAGTTGGGGTGTCTAGGCGACGTTTCGACGAGGTCTCACTCGTCATCTTCAGGCTGGTGCTTTCGGCTTCTTGTTACTGGAACAGAGCAGGATCTCAGTGTTTGAGTTCCTATAAATACTGTTGAGGGGGTGTGGTGTATAGCCTCCAATGTTCTGGGCAGAGAGGAAGTTCCCAGGCTAGTGTGCCTTTTCTTCTTTTGTTCCTTAATTACTTGAGGGATATCTTGAGTGATTTCTTGAGTGATATCCTGAGTACCACTTAGGTGGGTCATTAGGTGTGGATTAGTTGCTAAAGTCTTTGTGTCTTGACCTCTTGAACTTTGTGAAGAGTTTTTCTGAGAAGATGGCTGTACTGCACTTAGTTGTGCTCTGGCTTGGCTTCGTGTATAGGGGCGAGCTGTGGTTTTGTGGCCTGTGTCAGCCAGATCTGTGTAGGGATTGCAGGGGGGTGCAGCATCCGGAGGTGCCACCATGGTTTGGCTACTGGATGGTGTCTGTAATTTATCTGTGGAGAGGGTCTGGGTTTGGGTCTGGTGTGGTTGATTGGTGATGGCGTTCTCTGTGCCTCAACCACACCAGACCCAAACCCAGACCCTCTCCACAGATAAATTACAGACACCATCCAGTAGCCAAACCATGGTGGCACCTCCGGATGCTGCACCCCCCTGCAATCCCTACACAGATCTGGCTGACACAGGCCACAAAACCACAGCTCGCCCCTATACACGAAGCCAAGCCAGAGCACAACTAAGTGCAGTACAGCCATCTTCTCAGAAAAACTCTTCACAAAGTTCAAGAGGTCAAGACACAAAGACTTTAGCAACTAATCCACACCTAATGACCCACCTAAGTGGTACTCAGGATATCACTCAAGAAATCACTCAAGATATCCCTCAAGTAATTAAGGAACAAAAGAAGAAAAGGCACACTAGCCTGGGAACTTCCTCTCTGCCCAGAACATTGGAGGCTATACACCACACCCCCTCAACAGTATTTATAGGAACTCAAACACTGAGATCCTGCTCTGTTCCAGTAACAAGAAGCCGAAAGCACCAGCCTGAAGATGACGAGTGAGACCTCGTCGAAACGTCGCCTAGACACCCCAACTTTTACACGGGAAGACACCCGAGGACACCAAAACCTGCATTCCTGTACCCGTGAAAATCTACGAAAGCATATATATATATATATATACATACACACCCAGAATCCAGAGCAGCCTTTTCTCATGCTCCTCTGAAGTACCACCACTGCAACACCAGCGCTTGGCCTTCTGGCACCTGCAGGCTAGGGAAAGAGCTCTTTAGCACCCTGGGGTGGAGCTCCTTCTCAGCAATAGCACTGTCTGCTCATTCCCAACTTCTTCAACCAGTGCCTCTGTGCCTTCTGTAAATGTCTGGAGTAAATGTCTAGCAGGAAGTGTCTGTCCTCTCCAGGATGTTGAAATACTGAAGAAGGCACCCAATAGCCCTAAGAAGGGGGCGGAAATAGTACTGAATGATGATCAAGCATTGCGTATGAAGGTCCAGGAGCTTGTAGAAAACCTCCAGCCGTTGCCAGCAATACTCCAGGATCCGCAAGGAAGAGGTATTTTTGAGAATCCTGTCTTCCCAAATTCCGGGGACATGGCCCTCCCAGTGTTCAGGTGGGGAGGTGGGGTTGGGAGTTTGCAGATAAGAGTCAAAAGTTTAAAATGTAAAGGCTAATGGAATTCTATTTAAAAACCAGGTCAGGACAAGAGACCCAAACCTGGGAGCTTGATGGCAGCTGAAGGGATCCACGGTGATCGAGGACAAGCTGCACTTGCTGCTCAGGTAAGGCCAGAAGGAGGCTTACCAGGCGTCCCCGGTTGCCAGGGAGAGTCCCCGGATTCAGCAATCTGTCCCCGGCAGAAATGTGTCCCCGGAATGTCCCCGGATTTATGCCTAGGGACTTCCTGCGCTGCAACATGGCTGACGCCATGGTAGCAAGCAGCATCGGAGGTCCCGACTACATCCGGGGACATTAATTAAATCCGGGGACATTCCAGCCAATCCGCTGGCTGGGGGGGGGGTGCCCCGACCTTGCTGCAGCCGCCGCCGCTGAGGAGAGGGAGAGCCCGACCCGAGAGAGAAGAGACCCAGAGGAAGGTCTGTCTGCTTTAACGCCTCATTGCTGAGCAAAAAACAGCGTTCTTGGCCGTTCCTGTGGCGTACACCCCTCCCCCCTTTTCTCCAGCTGGACGGCTTGTCTTTGGGGCGTTGAGGCAAAGCACAGCAGAGGGGATCCCCTGTCCCCCCACCCACTTTGTGGGAGAGCTCGCTTGCAGATAGGGATAGCGCACGGTTGGAGAGCCTTTTATTTGTAATTGCTCTGGTTGCTTAGAAGGGTAGTTGGCGGATGAAGTGAATCAACTCAACTTTAATCGTTTAACCTGCCAGAAAAAGGGCCAGTTTAAAACAGCGGCTGTCTAGTTCACAGAGTTCCTGAACAAGCCTGCATGGCTTCTATAATAACTGAAATGTGCTTCATTTGCAACTAAGTAGAGCCTCTCTGCTAATGCAGAGCACAATCCACAGCTTCAGGCAAGGCCATTTATATACCCAGAATCCAGAGCAGCCTTTTCTCATACGCCTCTGAAGTACCACCACTGCAACACCAGCGCTTGGCCTTCTGGCACCTGCAGGCTAGGGAAAGAGCTCTTTAGCACCCTGGGGTGGAGCTCCTTCTCAGCAATAGCACTGTCTGCTCATTCCCAACTTCTTCAACCAGTGCCTCTGTGCCTTCTGTAAATGTCTGGAGTAAATGTCTAGCAGGAAGTGTCTGTCCTCCCCAGGATGTTGAAATACTGAAGAAGGCGCCCAATAGCCCTAAGACGGGGGCGGAAACAGTACTTAAGGATGATCAAGCATTGCCTATGAAGGCCCAGGAGCTTGAAGAAAAACTCCAGCTGTTGCCAGCAATACTCCAGGAGCCGCAAGGAAGATGTATTTTTGAGAATCCTGTCTTCACAAATTCCGGGGACATGGCCCTCCCAGTGTTAAGGTGGGGAGGTGGGGTTGGGAGTTTGCAGATAAGAGTCCAAAGTTAAAAATGTAAAGGCTAATGGAATTCTATTTAGAAATCAAAAGTCGCTGTGGTTGTTCAAGTTATAATGTGAGATGAAAGACAAGATGGAAAAGAAAAGATAAGGAAGAGAGAAAAGAGATAGAGAGAAAAAGAAAAAAGAAAAAGAAAACACAAAAAATCCTACTGAAAATAGTTTGTTTGTTTGTTAATAAAAGAGAAGGAAAAGAAAAAAAACCATTGTAATAAGTAAATAGAAAGAAGGGGGAGTGGAGATGGAAAAGTAAAAAAAGGAGAAAGAGAGAGAAATGAGTAAAAAGAATGAAAACGAGTAAATGAGTAAGAAGTGAATAGAAATGGATGAATAATGAGTAATAATGTATTAATAAAAAAGGGAGGGTTGTGTGTATAACTAACGAAGAAGGAGGAGGAGAGAGAGAGAGAGAGAGAGAGAGAGAGAGAGAGAGAGAGAGAGAGAGAGAGAGAGAGAGAGAGAGAGAGAGAGAGAGGAACAAGAAAAAGGGGCAGTTTTAATTCTCCTGTGGGACCCCCAGGGCTTGGTGTCGGGTCCCTAGATCGGGGCTGAGGCGGCCGTTCCAGGAAATGGGCTCCAATGGTTCAGGCTGCTTACCTGGGTTCATAGGGCTTTAAAATACGGATAAGAAATGGACTGAAAATAAACTAAATAAAATAAAGCATGGTTTTTGCTGTGCCCCCCTGCACTGGCAGGGCAGGGTCCACGCCGCGTTCTTCTAGCCCCCAGCCGGTCCCCGGTGCGCGGTTCCTCTGCTCTTTTGCTCCAGCCGCTGGTGATATTGGCTTGGGGTCGGAGCTGGGTTAGGTGGGGCGTTCCCTCCGGGCTTCCCTGTCTCTCCCGATCCCCTCCTATCATTCTCCTCCCCCCCCCCCGTGTTACCTGTGGGGGCGCCTTACCAATACAGTCGTACCTTGGATCCCAAACGCCTTGCGACTCAAATGTTTTGGCTCCCGGACGCCACAAACCCGGAAGTGAGTGTTCCAGTTTGTGAATGTTCTTTGGAGCCCAAATGTCCAACGCGGCTTACGCGGCTTCAGATTGAGTGCAGGAAGCTCCTGCAGCCAATCGGAAGCCGCGCCTTGGTTTCCGAATGTTTTGGAAGTCAAACGGACTTCTGGAATGGATTCCGTTTGACTTCCGAGGTACCACTGTATATCTTCTCGGAGCAGGGGCAATCCCATTGCCGCCTTCAGTTCTGGTAAAGCTAAGAATTGCTTGTGCAGATCTTGATGCCTTCAAGGCCGAGGCTGTCATCTGATGAGACCCAGTACTCCTATCAGAGAAGCAAATCCTCAAATACAGTCATACCTCTTCTTCCGCTCGGATCAGGTTACGTCTTTTCAGGTTGCCTCCCGCGGCGACCCGGAAGTAACGGAACGGGTTACTTCCAGGTTTCACTGCTCGCGCATGTGCAGACGCTCAGAATGATGTGCAGACGCTCAGAATGTTTGTGCTAACTCTTCAGGTGCAAATAAATTTACCTTCGGGTAAATATAAATTGCCGTCCAGTCACTCTTCCCTGCGCGAACTTTTCTTGGAAAAAATGACCTGGCAGGATAGCAGAGTAAATGCAGCGGTCCTGAGTCCATGTGAGAAAGGGATAAATTAAGTCCAAAGACAGATCGGTTCTTATCTCTAGAAGTGTTTATTTACAAGCTATAAATCAGTCTCTTCCATCAGAGTTTTCCTGCATTCTCCGTGCTTCCAAAGCACACCGATTCACAGCCTCTCCGTTGAGCTGTGACTCTCAGGCAAAATCGAAAGGAACTTTCACAGACAAAGCCTGTGACGTCCGGCCCTGCTTCGGGCTCCTCCCAGATACAGGACACCACGGAGTTTTAACCCTGTTTGTTCCAAACTCCACACCCCCTCTTGTCCTGCATCTGGGGACAATAGCCAACAATGCTTTCCCCATACACAGACCCTCACAGAACTCCTCGTGCTTCTGGAAGGTTAATGGTTTTGTGAAACCATCAGCGAGGTTCTTTGTTGAGGGACAGTATTTCAGAGCAACTAGCCCCTCACGAACGCTCTGACACACATTTTGAAAACATATGTCCAAATGTTTGGTCCTCGCCTTGAATTGCCCTGTCTCAGCTAATTTAAGGCACGGTTGATTGTCTTCATGCACCACAACGGGCAGACAAACCTCTCCACAGATTTCCTCGATCAAACACACATAGAACTCCAGCTCTCTGCAAGCATCTGATAGCGCACTGAACTCAGCTTCAGTAGACGAAAGCGCTATGAGACTTTGCTTCCGGGACCTCCACCCAATCACTGAGTCCCCAAACTTCACCACCAGACCTGACACTGATTTGCGGTCCTCAGAGTTACCCCAATCTGCGTCCACAAAGCAAGTCAGTTTGACTTCTCCTTGAGCTGGCAACCTAAGACACAAGTCTTTGGTTTCCTGCAAATACCTCAGAACTCTCTTGATGCCATTCCAGGCTTGCACACTAGGACTTGAAGCCTCTCTACTGAGCAGATTGACAGCAAATGCAATGTCTGGTCTGCTCCACTGTGACAGATACAACAGACTGCCCAGAGCTGACTGAAAGAGTTCAGTATTTTCGAACACCACGCGTTCTACTTGCTGACACTCCTTCACAAATCCAGCCTCCATGGGTGATCTGGCACCTGCACAATCAGACATCCTGAACTTCTCAAGCAACTGTTCAATCTTACCTTTCTGGCAAAGCAAAAAGCTTCCATCACTTGTTCTTGTGATCTGGACGCCTAAATAGGATTTGACATCTCCAAGCTGCTTTAACTTGAACCGCTTTCCAAGCTCTTTAGCAAACTTCTCCACCTGTTCACCTGTCTGTGCCAAAACTAAGATATCATCAACAAACACAAGCACCACTTGCTGTTTTACGCCTGAATCTTTAATGTAAAGACAACTGTCTGCAAGAGATCTCTTAAAACCTAGCTCCTCTAAAGCTTCATGTAGGCACATATTCCAATTCCTGGCAGATTGGCGTAATCCATAGATGGATTTGTGCAACCGCCACACGACGCCTGGCTCACTGACTTCAAACCCTGGAGGAGGAAGCATGTACAACTCCTCCTTGAGATCTGAGTTCAGGTAGGCGACATCTACATCAAAATGGTTCACTTTCCAACCTCTCTGTGCTGCTATTGCCAAAAGCGCTCTCAGAGTCTCTGCTCTTGAGGTTGGCGAATACACTTCCGTGAAGTGTACACCCTTTTTCTGTGTGACTCCTCGGGCCACTAATCTCGCTTTATACTGTGGTTCTCCTGCTTCTGTGGGTTTCAAACGGTAAATCCATCTGCAGCTAACAGCTCTTTGGTTAGCCGGCAGCTGAGTGAGTGAGAACACACCAAGAGACTCCATTGAGTTCATCTCCTTCTGCATCGCCTCATGCCATTTCCTGGCTTCTTCCTGAGGCAACTTTTGAACATCCTCAAAGGATTCAGGTTCACATCTAGCCACACCAACCCAGACACTAGTGGCTTAATACCTTTCAGGTGGCTTTCCCTTGGTTGATCAAATCAAATCAAATTTTATTAAACGGTCACAGACCAGATTAACTCATACAGCTAGTCAGCGAAGCATAACACCGGAAAAACAAAGGGCAATTTCAATACAGATTAGGCCATAGCAGCAATTTAAAATTAGACAGCATAAATAAAATTAAGTATTTGCCTTCGCCTGCATATTAACATTGGGAAGCTCTTGTTTCCTACGCCTAATAGCGGCTACACAGAATTTGGCAACATTGATCGTAATTTCAGGAACCTTATCTTCTACCAAGGCTCTCATACGTTGGAGTTCTGGTTCATTTTTAAGCTTTTGTAGAACTGGGGCAATAAAGGTCAGGCGTAGATCCTCGTAGTAACTACAGTGCAGCAATACATGCAGACTTGTTTCCACTTCCGATGAGCCACATGGGCAAACACGTGAGTCATATGGTTTGCCCTCATATCTGCCTAGCAGCAGGGCAGAGGGCAGAACGTTGAATCTGGCCAGGGTAAAGGAGTGTCTGTACCTAGGTATTTGTAAATCAGCCAGGTAATTTGCGGGTGAAAACCCTCTCCCAAAGTTGATCTAGTTGACCTCCTCAGCGTGAATTCTGGAACTGCGCCTGATTCACCTGGATCAACTCTACTATCCTCTGTGTCTGACACATCCCCCTCTGACCTGCTGCGCCGTTTCGGGCGTACAGCTGGTTGTGCTGGTGAGGATGGTGCACTCCTTAGCTCAGACTTGACAGAGACCTGTGGAGGGGTCCTGGGACTCCCTTTTGGAGAGCCTGGCGCTGGACCCTGCGGCTGTGGACCATGCACATCAGCAGCAGGTTCAGCCTCACCCTCCTCTTCCTCATCTGAGTCTGATAGAACATCTGGGTTCCCGTGAAGACGTTTCCACCCACTCTGCTCGCAAAACTCAGCACTGCCGCTAATAAGCAGCTTAGACTGGTTGCCAGTAGGGTATGCGAAACGCCACGCCTTTGAACCCGGCTCATAGCCCACAAAGATCATCTTCCTAGACCTTGGCTCACCCTTTCTGCGCATGGCCTTTGGAATGAGAACCCAAGCCTGAGACCCAAAAACATGAAAGTAGTGTACTTTAGGCTTCCTCTGATGCAACAAAAAAAACGGTGTGTTGCCTACACTGGAATTGTACACCCTGTTCTGTACAAAACATGCTGTCCGATAACTCTCAGCCCAAAAGCGCTGTGGCAAACCTGAGTCTGCCAACATAGCGTTTGCAGATTCCTGTAATGTGCGAAACTTTCTCTCTGCGACCCCGTTCTGTTGCGGACTGTAGGGGGCAGACAATCGATGATTGATACCCTTCTGCCTGAAAAACGATTGCAGCGCAGAACCTGTGAACTCCCCCCCCCCCCCCCGCGATCAGATTGAAAGGAAATCACCCTGGTAGAGAACTGTAGCTCTATCGCTGTGATCCAATCCCTGATCAGGGTAGCCGCTTCTGACTTGCATTTAAGCGCAAAAACCCAAGAAAACCTCGAAAAATCATCAATCAGAACTAGAACCCACTTAGACCCAGCTAAAGAAGGTGTTGGCATGGGTCCTGACAAATCTGCATGCACAAGTTCAAAGGGTTTGCTGGTTCGCCTCTCTGACCTGGGGTATGAGCATGTTGTGACCTTCGACTGCTTACAGGCTTGACAATCTAGGTATTTGTCACAAACCTTGAATCTACAACCAATGGTGTTTTCAGCAGCCTTTCGCACAAGCGACCACCCAGCATGCCCAAATTTCTTGTGCCATAAGTGAATACAATCATTGTGTGGTGGGACATTTGCACACTGCACATGGGCATCTTCAATGGACTCTCCACTAGCCCCATTTTCCACCAGCCCCATTTTTCCACCAGTCCCATTTTCCACTAGTCCCATTTTTCCACCAGCCCCCTTTTCAACAGGCATCTGCACCAGAAAGAGCCTGTCTTTTCTCTCAACGCTGTAGATGATCTTCCCATCCCTGTAAAAAGAGCACAAATTGTTAGAGAACAGAACATTGAACCCATCGTCATTTAGTGCTGGCACACTTAAAAGAGTGTGCAAGCTCTGGAACCACAAAAACCTGCACCCAATGATCCAAGAAAGAACAATAAAGGAACCCAGATTCAGTCAATGGTCTCTGAGACCCATCTGCTAATTTTACGCAGCGTTTAGTTTTAACTGTCTTGCAGTCCCTCAGGAACTCTTTAGATTTTACAAGACTGTGAGAAGCTCCAGAATCGATAATAAAAGATAAAGTGTCTCTCTGGCTGTTTTCTAAAGCTGCCATGGCGTTGCTCGCACCCCCACCGGGGCCTCTGCCAGTGTCCTTCCTGGTTGCCATGGCCACAGCCTCCCCCCGATCAAGGCTTTTGCCTTTTCCCAGAGCCACCGTCGCAGCTGTGAGGTGATAAGACGACTTGTCTTTGTTTTTCTCCTGGCCTGCAGCTTTCTCACGTTGCTGCTGAGAACAGGCCTTGGGAAACTGCTTTGTTGACATTCCACTGCAGCTGGTGTCCTTGGCAGCCTGGGCCTCTAGCGGATGCTTCCCAGCGCTGTTGGACGTCGCAGCAAAGCACAAACAACTTTCGGAGACTTTCGCTTTCTCAGAGCTCTTGGAACGGCTTGCACCCCCACTCTTGGGTGCACAGCAGCCTGAGGAACAGCTTGCCACTGCTTTCCTCCTTTCAGCTCTCAGCATCTCTCCCGCACACAGTCCATCACACAGACGTGTTGAAGCATTGCAACAGCTCCCCAACACTGTCCCAGCCCCCACTGGGCTTTCTGGGCAACCTTCAGCCTCTCCTGGGCTTCCTCCAGCCCCCTCTGGCCTGGCTCCCGCTGAGCTTTCACACACACTCCTCAGCGCCTGCCAGGCGGCCTGGGCCGATTCAGCGCCCTCCAGATGAGGCTTCAGCACAGCGTCCACAGCTGCTTGCAACATGCAAAGCTGCCTCTGCTCTTTCTCCCTCAGCATAGCAGTAGCTTGCGTGGGTGGTGCCGGCTCCTTCTGGACTGGACTCCAGAGCCCTGTGGCCACAAACCACCCCCTGGCTCTTCTTGACCAGGCCTCCCAATTGGCTCCATGCAATTTTTCACCGGGGTAGCTCTCTTGGCTCTGCTGTGCCTGAGCAGCAGCCATCTCCTCCCCCCGGGGCTTCAAACGTACTCACTCTGCCAGCAAGCAGGTCCTCCGAAGCAGCAGCCGTCTCTCTTGGCTCTTGGCTCCGATCACCAGCATCTCCCACTGCCCTTTCCTGGCAGGAGATCACAGCAACTCAAAGCTGGCAGCCTTCCTCCCTTCTCACACTTGTCAGGAAACACGTAAGATCCATAACCTCTTCAGGTGCAAATAAATTTACCTTCGGGTAAATATAAATTGCCGTCCGGTCACTCTTCCCTGCGCGAACTTTGCTGGAAAAAATGACCTGGCAGGATAGCAGAGTAAATGCAGCGGTCCTGAGTCCATATGAGAAAGGGATAAATTAAGTCCAAAGACAGATCGGTTCTTATCTCTAGAAGTGTTTATTTACAAGCTATAAATCAGTCTCTTCCATCAGAGTTTTCCTGCATTCTCCGTGCTTCCAAAGCACACCGATTCACAGCCTCTCCGTTGAGCTGTGACTCTCAGGCAAAATCGAAAGGAACTTTCACAGACAAAGCCTGTGACGTCTGGCCCTGCTTCGGGCTCCTCCCAGATACAGGACACCACGGAGTTTTAACCCTGTTTGTTCCAAACTCCACATAACAACACCGTATCGTTGGCATGTAGCAAAATGGATACATTATGGGATAAAACTGAAACAGGGAAATATCTGACCATTTGGGTTCCTTTATTACATTATTTACATAAATGTTAAATAGCAGAATTTTAGAAAGTATTTCAAAGTGTTTAAAATGATTTAGGAATTACAAGGTTAACTTTTTTAAAAAGATATTAAATAGGTTTTAAAAGCCTGTATGTGTAACTACTGATGATGTTGGGGGGTGGCGGCAGCTGTGGTTGTAAGTCTCCCTTAAAACTGATTTACAGTGCTGGCTCTTGGGGATTGAAAGGGCACATAAAAAGGCCTTGCCCCAAATTAAAGAAAAACCAACAAACAACCCCAGTCAAACAATTAAAAAAAACCAGCTTGTGGAGCTCAGATGAACAAGTCCCACTTTGGTGCAACTTGACCGGAATGGCATGCACAGATGCTCCCTTCTTTTTCTCAGTGATTACAGCTCTTTTGGCTGGGGTGTGGCATGCAGCTGAAACAGTATTTAAGGAAGCTCAAGTGTTCCGTGTGAAGCTCCAGGAGCTTGAAGAGAAACTCCAGGCGTTGGCAGCAACACTCCAGGAGCCGCAAGCCAGAGGTATTTTTGAGAATCCTGTCTTCACGTGGCCCTCCCTCCCAATGATGTTGGGTTTCAAGTCCCATCATCCCTGATGAGCGCTGGCCATGTTGGCTGGGGCTTAGGGGAGTCCCACCACAGTCTGGAGCCCAGTTCAGTGCGCCTTTGTGGGCAGCTGGTAGCCATGCCAGGGTCGCCTTCGCTGCGTGGAAGGGGTGGCCTCCCCCCCACCCCCACCCCATGCGCAGGAGACCAGAGGCCAGTAGCAGACTGCGCATGTGCCTCTGAAGGGCACAAAGGTTTGCTGCCTCCATGTGTGCCCATTTTCTTGCCAAAAAGAATAAAAATACAGCATATGGTTGCACATACCAGGCACCAATTTTAATGGTGGTTCTTTGGCTTTTCCTTCAGGTGAGGAACACGAGGAGGAGGAGGAGGAGGAGCAGCAGCAGGTGGAGAAGGAAAAATAAAGAAAAGGGGGGGATATATATTTTCCTATATATTTCTATTCTTAGTTCTATGTATTGCTTCTTTATTTAATAAAATTTATTTTTAAAAGCCTGCAAAGTGTTTTACCAAAACAAAAAACAAAAAAACCACCACAGCAGTAAAATCAAGAAAAATCAATAATCCTACTTTAAAACATACAAAAGTTAAAATATTAAAAGAGATGAAAATTACTTCAACTTCCTAAGTTTCTAGGTATGCTTGCCTCAACAAGAATGCTTTTAGCAGGTGCCTGAAAAGCGTCTAGCAAAGGCACGTGCTTTGTTGCAAGAGGCGGGGAGTTCCAAAGGGCAGGTGCTGCCACACTAAACCATGCAGTACAGATATTCTGCGGAACCTGTGGTAGCGCTTGAAACTGTGAGAATTCCAGCTCCATGATTGCAGTCATGGGATTGTTGTCTATGTTTTGACTCCACAGAGTGGGAAGTGACGGCGACAGGATGTTTGTGTTCCTGTGTTCCGTGAAGTGGGACTATTGTCCTTTGTTCTTTTTCTCTTTGCTGTCTGATGCTCGAGAGAGAGGGAGCCATGTTGCAGTGCTCCGTGTGTATGTTGATATGTAAATAAAGCCGATTAGCCAAAATGCTGAGTTGCTGAGGTCTGTCAGGCATGATGCACAAACTCTGCGGATCCCTAAGTGTGCCGGTGTCGCTTGGCATCGGTCGCTGGGATGTTCGGGCTGAAGAAAGCTTATGAAGCTCCCAAACGATCGACCAGGAGGGAGGGAACATGCCAGTCGGGCACGTGTCTCTGCCAGGGTGCTACTCGAGTGTAGGCTGAACTCCTGACAGAAACTACGGAAGGGGAGGTTTTAGTCATGGGGATTTCACCATGCTCTGAAAAGGAAAACATTGATTTCAACAGCAGGCCTGCACAGCAGCAATCTACTCGCCTGCGAGTCTCATCATGATCAGTGGGACTTCTTCCCGAGCCGGCGGTACATAAGATGGGCTGCACCCCTTGCACCCAACTTGTACCTAAAACTCTGCACAAGCCTGCCTGCACCAGAGAAGAGTGGAGCTAGAAGGGACCCCTGAGGGTCATCAAGCCAACCCCCTGGGGCAATGCAGGAATCTCAAGTAGACTATCCCTGACCGATGGCCCCCCGTCTTCTGTTTTTCCTCTCAGCCAGGACACACAACAACGGAGACTGGAGGTGGGGGGAAAGATAAATTTTGACGAGGGAAAGGCAATGGGGCCGATTTGTCAGGCGCACACAGGCACAGCTTGAAGACTTTACGCAGAGAGGAACCCCACACGGGAGACACAGATACACAAGCACACAGAAGTCAATAACCCAAGAGTGGCTTCTAAGTGGGGGGTTGGCTGAGGACAGGGTGGGGCAGAAACATGTGGAGCTTTGCAGAGGAGAGGCAGAAAGCAGTTGTCAGAGGGAAACTCACTTTCCCTGTTTAGAAACCGGCCAAGATCCCTTCTGCATTTGCAGCGCTGTCCCCAAAGTGACCCTTTCAATCCACTTGGTAGTCCAGCTGTAGGCGCTGGTCTTCCAGGCAGAATGAAAGGCGCACCCACTGATCCCGCTTCCTTCCTCTCCCCTTCCTGCCCCCCTCCGTTCTTTGCTCACCTGCCTCCTTCCCGTCCTCTCCCCTGCCTGCCTCCTCCAGCCGGGAGCGCCCACCCATGACTCCCAGCTTCCCAAGCCACCAGTGAATGTCCCCCCCCCCCCGCAGGATGACACCCAGTGCGGACCGCCCCCACCCTGCTCCGCCACTGCTGAGAGCAGGACATCTCTGAAGACTCGGCTGGGGTTCTGTAATCTCTGGTGATACATCCCACTGGCTGAGGTGTGGTGAGCTGCAGACTGACTCCCACAAGTCACCAGCTGAGAGGTCCATGGTCCAGATGCCACTACACCCCTAGGTGCTGAAAAGTACCAACTTGAATGGCTCTGAAAGGAAATCAGACAAATTCAACCTTGAGATTTCTATGCTGTCCATCGGACTGGGTTGCCCCAGCCATTCTGGGCAGCTGCCTCACTCTGGCTCATCAGAGGTCCGGCCCTGCTTGGGAATATGAGTGGGAACAATTTTCTGTTCTACTCACGGGTAGTTGTTTTAAGATCAAATTGTCCACAGGAAAAAGTCAGCGCTCTCCGGCAACAGCAATGCGGCTTCACTCCGTAAAAGAAGCAGTCAATTCGAAGCACCATGCCACTCACCCCACGTCGCTCCGGATCCCCGAAAACGGGTTTCCCCATGAGTAGGGGAGGCGCAAAAGGTGCCAGCCGAATCCCATGTTCACAGGCTTCTCCCGCCTGTGATTTTTAGTGGGTCCCCGCCTTCGCCGTGGCGGCCCTGATTTCCACGAAGCAAATTCCTCCCGATCAGAGGAATTCAGCCATTGCTGCAGGCGCCAACCCGGAAGTCCCCCATATTTACAGTTATTTATACCTCTATAAAATGCTATTCATGATAACACAGTGAAATGAAATGTAAGATATCAGAATAAAGAAAAAGGGAACAAAAAGAGAATAAAAAAGTAAAAAAACAGGTCATATATGAAATTTTTTTAAAAGTAGATAAGTACTCACAATACATAGCCATTTCTCATCTATATTTACATTCAATTGTATAATTTCGTCTTGTCCTTATCTACCTTAAACAAATTGTTACTTTTGAAAGAAAAAAGAAAAAAGGGGAAAAGAAAAAGAAAAAAAGAAAATAAAAAAACCACTTCCACCGTTCACCTCACGCGTTTTTAATAATCCGTTCTTCAGAGCCTCTGTTCTTCATATTTTCCCTTTGGGTTTCCTTAATGTCTCACTTTTTTATATTACGCAGAAGATTATTCTAAACACAACCAGATTTTTGTAGTTGAGCCCTGGTTTTCTAAATAATAATTTAAACACTCCCATTGCTTCATAACCATAGTTTTGGATTTTCTCCTTATTATATCTGTCAATTTTGCTAATTCCAGGTACTCGCAAAGTTTCCCCAACCATTCTCTTTTTGTTGGGATGCTTTCCTCTTTCCAATAGCTAGCAATCAAAATTCTTGCCGCTGTTGTCGCGTATAGAAATAAGTTAATTTTCTCTTTGGGGATATCTTTATCTAAGATTCCTAATAAATATGCCTCTGCCTTTTTTTTATGTGATGTCCTTATCAATTTTTTTATTTCGTCATGGATCATGTCCCAAAAGATTTTAATCTTTGGGCAAGTCCACCACATGTGATATAATGTACCTGTGATGGGATAATTAGCTGCTTGTGCGTAAAAGCTTAATCCCTCTCTGGTTTGGCTGGTCAACCAAACCCAGGCACTAACGGAGCCCCCAAAGCATGGCTCCGTCAGTCGCTGGTAGAATCTGACAGTGGGCGTCTGCGGAATTTACTCCAACATAAAAGCTGTTTGACGGACATGCGCCTTCGTGACTCTCTGCGTGACAGTTTCCGGCGAGGGGTGGGAGTTGCTAACGGGGGTCTTGATACCTCTGCACTATTCTCACTAGAAGTATCCCAGAGCCTTCCCTCCGATTCCCCTTCCGCTGGAACTCCTGCGCTCCCCCTGCTGGTTCCTGCTTCTGCTGTAGGGTCTCTCCTATTCTCCTGGAGCCTTTCCCCCATCTCTCTCTCTGATGGCAGTTCCCTGACATCCACCTCCCCCCCAGGGCCCCCTTCACCCCCCGCCTCCTCTCCCACTGGCGGTGAGGGCGGAAAGCCCCTGAAGGAACTCTCCTCGTCGTCCGAGGATTCAAACACTTCTAGCCATGGCGTACTGTCTCTCTCCCCGTCTTCCTCTTCTTCGTCGGAGTCGGCTTCCTCACCCACCCCTGACTCTGGGAACCCTTCAAACTCTCCTTCCTCATCGTTGGTCCCAAAGTGTTCCCTTCTAAATCGTGCCACGGGTTGCGGTTTTTTGGGGAAACGCCGATGAAATGTTTCTATTAAAACCTCGTCGTTGACTACCTCCGCGGGTACCCAAGTGTTTTCCGACTCTGCTTCCCCCTCCCATTCTACCAGATATTCCACCTGATTCCCCTTCCACCTGGAATCAATGATTCCTGCCACGTTCATGTCGCGTTCTCTCTCTTCTATCACGGGCGTTTGGGTGACCTCTCTCTCACGCTCCCCCCACTCACGTCCCTCTCGGTACGGCGACAGTAATGACCTGTGAAATACTGGGTGCAATTTCATGTGACTGGGCAGTCTGAGTTCGAATGCTACTGGGTTGACCTGCTGTATGACCTCAAAGGGTCCCAATCTTTTGGGTATCTGTTTCTTATACCCTCCCTTGAACGGTAGTCCCTGGGTGGATAGCCACACCCGGTCTCCCACCCTTATAGTTTCACCTTCCCTCCTGTTTCTGTCTGCTTGTTTTTTATATTCTTCCTTGGCTCTCTCTAAGTTAAGTTGAAGCTGACGGTGGATCGCTTCCATCTCTTCAACAAAATGTTCCGCCGCCGGCACGCTCCACCTCTCCCCTCCTTCTCCTGGAAATGCCCTGGGATGACACCCATAATTTGCCAGAAAGGGACTCATCCCTGTGGACACGTTCTCCGCGTTGTTGTAGGCGAATTCTGCCAGAGGTAACTTATCTACCCAATCATTTTCTCGGTCCTTTACATAACACCTCAGGTATTGTTGTAAAATCCCGTTTGCCCTTTCCGCTTGCCCATTTGTTTCTGGGTGCCGGGCAGTGGAGAAATTGATTTCCACGTGCAGTAAGCTCATAAGCTTCCTCCAGAACCTGGAAGTAAACTGTTTCCCTCTATCGCTGACCACCCTCAAGGGGGCGCCATGCAACCTGAAAATATGCTCTACGAACAACTTGGCGGTTTCCTCCGCTGTGACCGCATGTGAACAGGCTATAAAATGACACATCTTAGTTAGTAGATCTACCACCACCATGACAGCCGTCTTGCCCTTGGATTTTGGCAGATCCGTCATAAAATCTATGGAGACTGCCTCCCATGGCCTTTCTGGTGTGGGTAAGGGTTGTAAGAGCCCCGCTGGCGCCGCCCTCTCCCCTTTCGCTCGCTGGCACCTGTCGCAACCCCTGACATATTCCCGTACGTCCTCCCTCACCTTGGGCCACCAAAACTCCCTGGTAACCAACCACATGGTTTTGTGCTGTCCAAAATGCCCCGCTGTGGGGCTGTCATGCAACTGCTTGAGTACTCTGCCCCTCAGTTCCCCATCGGGTATGTACAGTGCCCCTTTGTAATACAGCGCCCCGTTCTTTTCTTCAAACCCCCCTGTGTTCTCCTCTGTCCTCCTGAGCTCTCTGAGTTTCCCTTGGGCGTATTCGTCGTTCTCCGTACCCTCTAACAGTTCTCTCTGCCCCACCAATGCCGCCCCACACACCCAGCGGTCTTCAGGGATTACATGCCTTGCCTCAGGCGCGCCCTCCCCCTCTGAGTACTCAGGTTTTCTGGAAAGAGCGTCCGCCCTTACGTTCTCAGAGCCTGGCACGTAATGAATCTCAAAGTTGAATTTGGAGAACTCCTGGGCCCATCTCACTTGTCTCTGGTTCAGCACTCGGGCTGTTCTCCAGTACTCCAGATTTTTGTGGTCAGTCCGGACTTGAACCTTGTGCTGCACCCCAATCAGCAAGTGCCGCCATCTCCGGAATGCTTCATGAATGGCGAGCAGTTCTCGGTCGTATACTGTGTAGTTCCTCTCGGATTTGTTCAACTTCCGCGAGAAGAATGCACACGGTCTCCATTCAGATGTATCTTTTCCCGGCTGGAGAAGCACGGCTCCCACCGCTCGGTCTGACGCGTCAGTCTCCACTCTCATTGGTTGCTGTAGATCCACGTGCAAAAGTTGCTCCTCCGACGCAAACGCCGCCTTTAAG
Organism: Podarcis melisellensis; assembly: GCF_964234715.1. Classification (NCBI taxonomy): domain Eukaryota; kingdom Metazoa; phylum Chordata; class Lepidosauria; order Squamata; family Lacertidae; genus Podarcis; species Podarcis melisellensis. Next base: position 35,626,170 of record NC_138535.1, on the reverse strand, counting down.
CGTTCGAACGCCCGCTGCGCTTCTTCCGTCCAAGCAAATTTTTTCTTGCTGCTAAGACAATCCGTGATGGGCGCTGTGCTGTTAAATGGGCAAAGTTTTTGATGAACTTTCTATAGAAGTTTCCGAAGCCCAGGAACCTTTGCACGTCCTTCTTGGTCCTTGGTGTTTTCCATTCCAGTACCGCTTGAACCTTGCTGGGATCCATGGCCAACCCCTTGTCAGACAACCGGTACCCCAGGAATTCCACCTCCCTGGTATGAAACTGGCACTTCTCCAGTTTCACCCACAGCCGATTTTCTCGCAGTTTGCTCAGTACTTCTCTTACATCTCGCACATGCTGCTCCTCATTCTCTGAGTACACCAGGACGTCATCTAAGAACGCTACGCAGTTCTTGTAGAGCAATGGCCCCAGGACGTGATTCATGAATGATTGAAAGCAGGCCAAACCCCCTTGTAGTCCGAAAGGCATAACTAAATACTCAAAAGCCCCCAAGGGGGTGAACATAGTGGTCTTCCACTCATCCCCCTTCCTCACACGTATCAAGTTGTATGCCCCCCTAAGGTCCAGCTTGGTAAAAATTTTCCCTTTTCTCACCCGTGTCAGAATATCATCAATTCTAGGCATAGGGAAAGTCACTGGTTCTGACACAGCATTTAGGGCCCTGAAATCACACACCAGCCTGGGTTTACCCGTCTTCTTTTTGTCCACAAAGAACACTGGGCTGCCCCCCACCGCTCGTGACTCTCTGATGAAACCTCGCTTGAGGTTCTTGTCAATGAATTCCCTTAACTCCTGCATCTCACTGTCTGACATTGCATACAGCTTGCCCACTGGCAATTGTGCTCCTGGGAGTAAGGTAATTTGACAGCCAAATGGTCTGTGCGGTGGCAGTTTATCTGCTTCCTTTTCGCTAAAGACGTCAATCAAGTCAGCATATTGTGGTGGCACCTTCCCCTTGTCCGTCACTTCCATCCCTGCTAGAGTGGCCCTGGCCCCTGCCTGACCCTCTCCCTCCTTGCAGTGTTCTAGGCAATGTGCTGATCCAAAGGAAACCACTCTCTGATGCCAGCCTACTAGCGGATCGTGTAGTGCCAGCCAGCTCATTCCCAAAATAATAGGAGCTCCTCCCAAGGTGGCTACGTTAAACGCTATCAGTTCTGTGTGTCTTGCCACCCTCATAATCATTGGTACAGTCTGTTGGCTCACTTCACCTCCCAACAGTTCCCTCCCATCAATGGCCTGCAAAGGCTTACTTAATGGAATAGTCTGTATCTGGTGTTCAGCTGCAAACTCCTTACTCATGAAATTACAGGAGCTGCCTGAATCCAATAGCGCTTTTATCTTTAGTGGGTGTCCGTTTGACAGTTCCAGCAACACGTCTATCACAAGCGCTGGTCTTGGAGGCTCCGGCGTGGGCACATTCACTACTCCCTGGCCTGGCTGCTGTGCCCTGATGTTGGCAGCCAGGCGTTGGCTTTTACTTGCTCCTCGGTTTCTCCTTCCTCCTTCCCCCCAACAGTTCCCGCCATCCCTTGCCATTCCTTCCTCTGCGGACAGACTCTGGCAAAGTGCCCTGGCTGTTGGCAGAGATAACATCTCTTGGCGCTCTTTCCCTCCTTCTTCCGCCCTTCACTGGTGTTTGAAACTGCGTGCGCGCGCGCTGTTCCAAGTTCCATCGGCTCTGCTGGCGGGAAAGACTGCTCCGGAATCTCTGGAATGCGGAAGTCCTTCCAACGTTCCCCTTTCCCTTCCCGCTTTTCAAAAGCCCTTGCTTCTAGGCGCGCTCCTATGGCCAGCGCAGATTTAGTCAGCTGATCCATAGACTCCGCCCTGGGCGCCCGGGAAAGTTCATCTTTCACTGCCGGAGAGAGCCCTTCTTCAAACATCATATGAATAGGTTCACTTGCCAGATCCCACCCCAGTCTATGAATCAGCATAGTGAACTCAGTCCAGTACTCACGTACAGATCGGCTCCCCTGTTTGCACGCCATTAACTGCCTGCGCACCACCCCCTGCTCAATCTCGCTGGAAAACATCAGGTCCAGGGCGCGAAAAAACTTCCTCGTGTCCTTTAAGATATCATTATTGGCTGCCATCAGGGGTCGGACCCAGTCCTTTGCCCCTCCCTCTAGATGGCTAATCACGTACGCCACTCTAGAGCTCTCATCGGGGAAGTCATCAAACAGTAGATTGAGAGCATATTGCATCTCCGTTCTAAATGCTTGATAGTTCCTGTGATCCCCCCCAAATTTCTGCACCAATCCAGGCACCTTTCTGGCAAGTGGGGCGGTTTTCCCCTTATCCGCATCTTGCGCAAGCCGCTTTCAAAGACTGTCAGATTGCTGTGATGGGATAATGAGCTGCTTGTGCGTAAAAGCTTAATCCCTCTCTGGTTTGGCTGGTCAACCAAACCCAGGCACTAACGGAGCCCCCAAAGCATGGCTCCGTCAGTCGCTGGTAGAATCTGACAGTGGGCGTCTGCGGAATTTACTCCAACATAAAAGCTGTTTGACGGACATGCGCCTTCGTGACTCTCTGCGTGACAGTTTCCGGCGAGGGGTGGGAGTTGCTAACGGGGGTCTTGATACCTCTGCACTATTCTCACTAGAAGTATCCCAGAGCCTTCCCTCCGATTCCCCTTCCGCTGGAACTCCTGCGCTCCCCCTGCTGGTTCCTGCTTCTGCTGTAGGGTCTCTCCTATTCTCCTGGAGCCTTTCCCCCATCTCTCTCTCTGATGGCAGTTCCCTGACAGTACCTTTTGTTCTGTTACATTTCCAACATTTGTCGTTGTTCCTTTTATTTATTTTTGACAATCTGTCAGGGCTTAGGTACCATCTGTGGTGCATTTTTCTGAAATTCTCCCTTAATAAATCACAAGCAGTAAAATTTATATTTTCCTCCCAAAAAGTTTTCCATCTTTCCAGATCTATCTCATATCCCAAATCGTGCTCCCATTTTAACATGTTTTCCCCTTTCGTCTCTTGTTCTAGGGTGGTTTTCATTAATAGTCTATACATTTTTGCAAGTATTTTTTGATCGCTCTGTAGTATTTCCTTTTCTAATTTTGAGGTTTTATTTTCAAATCCCCCCTTTTTATGTCTTTTTCATAAGTTGCTTTTAATTGATAATATTGTAACCAATTTATTCTAAATGTTTGTAATTGTTCGTAAGTTTTTAATTTAATATTTCCATCTGCTTCCTCTAATATTTCCTTATATGTTGGCCAAGTCTCTTTTACATTACTCTTTAATGTTGTATTTGCTTCCACTGGTGAAACCCATTGGGGAGTTTTCTCAATAATTTTTCCTTTTGTTCTTTCCCAGACATCCAATAGAGCCTTTCTTACTATGTGGTTTGTAATTTTTTTGTGTTGTTCTTTTTTATCATAGAATAAGTAGCCGTGCCAGCCATATATTTTGTCCCAGCCCTCTAATGTTAGGACTTCATTATCTTTTAATAATATCCATTTTTTTATCCAGCACCAACACACTGCCTCAGAATACTTCCTTAAATCTGGCACTGCGAATCCTTCACTTTCTTTTGGGCCCATCATTACTTCTGATTTTATCCTTGCTTTCCCCCCCTGCCATATAAAATTTGCAAGATCTCTTTGCCAGCTTATAAAATATTTAGTTCCTATTACAATTGGAATCGTTTGGAATAAAAGTAGAATTTTGGGGAGTATCATCATTTTAATCATAGATATTCTTCCTCCTAATGATAGTTTTAATTTTCCCCATTTGTCCATACTTCCTTTAATTTCTTTCCATTTTTTAATATAATTATCCTTAAATAAATTTGTATTTTTATTTGTAATCCATATCCCTAAGTAGTTCACTTTATTTTCTATTTTTAGTCCTGTTATTTCTTCTAATTCCTTTTTTCCTTTCTCGCCTATATTTTTAGTTATCAATTTCGATTTATCTTTGTTCAATTTGAATCCTGCTACTTCACCAAATTCTTTCATTCTTTCCAATGCTTTATTTATACTTTCTTTTGGTGTTTCGGTTGTAATGATCACATCATCTGCAAATCCTCTTACTTTATAACACTGTGTCCCAAGACATATGCCCTTTATTTCTTCATCCTTTCTCAGAGCTATTAATAGAGTTTCTAATATTGTTATAAATAGGAGTGGGGATAAAGGACATCCCTGTCGCATCCCTCTCTCTATGTCGAATTCTTCTGTAATTTCGTTGTTTAGGATTAATTTAGCTGTTTGTTTTTTGTAGATTGCTTGAATTCCATTCATAAATCTTTTACCTAAATTTAAGCTTTCACATGTTTTGATCATAAATTTGTTAAAGGACCAGGCAGCCAAGTGGGCATTGCCACTGCTCAGGCAAGACTCCCCCTTGCCGACAGACTATATGGGGTTTTGCAACCATTTGGAGGCCGCATTCGGCAACCCCCAGAAGGAGAGTCAAGCCAACTGGGCAATTAGGCGTTTGAAACAGGGCAAGTCCACTGCGGCCTCCTACACCATGGAATTTCGGCTGTTGGCGCAAGACTTGTCTTGGAATGACTCTGCACTTTGGGACCAGTATCTTGAGGGACTGTCGGACGAGATACTGGACCAGTTGGCCATGATGGATCGTCCCACCATGCTGGACGCCCTTATTCAGCGGAGCCTGCAGATAGAGGATCGGTTGGAGGACCGTCGCCAGGCCCGGGACCGCCAGCACCCCCAGCTCCTGGCTCCTGTCCTTCCCAGCAGGTCCATGCCCGCAGCCGAGTTGCCGGACGAGCCAACGCAGCTCGGGGCTGCGCGACCTCGCCTCTCCCCCTCGGAGAAGATGTGGCGTCGGGAGGGGAACCTGTGTCTTTACTGCGGTGGGAGTGGATATTACGCCCGAACCTGTCCCAAGAAGATGCCAGTCGCAGGAAAACCGCCAACCTCTGTAGCCGAAGGCCCTAGCAACCTGGGGTCCCAAACCATGCAAGAGGGGCCCTCACCAGTGGAATTGTGACATCTCATGGTTCCAGTGCATCTCTACCCTCCAGGTGGGCCCTGGATTCTTACCCACGCTCTGGTAGATTTGGGGGCAACCCGCTCCTATATGGACGCTGCCTTTGCCGCTCATCAGGTGCCACTTCAGAACAAGCCAGAACCGGTACAGGTGGAGGCAATTGACGGACGGCTCCTGCGTTCGGGTGCCGTCACTCGGGAGACCCAGCCCTTGGTCATGTGTCTCCAGCAGCACCGGGAGGTGCGAACTTTTGACATTGCCTCCATGCCCCGGTTCCCCCTGGTGCTCGGGATGGACTGGCTGGAGGCTCACAATGTTCAGATTGACTGGGTCAATCGGACTGTGCACTTTCCAGACCCATGTCCCCATGCTCGGTCCAAGATGCTAGCAGCCGCACCCACTGAGGAGGCTGCATCCACGCTCCCCGCCGAGTACCGGGACTACCAAGACGTGTTCGAGGAACGGGGGGCAGACCAGCTGCCACCGCATCGGTCTTTTGAATGCGGCATAGACCTCCAGCCTGGAGCGCCCCTGCCGGTGAGTCGCTTATACTCTCTAACAGAGCCAGAGCACGAAGCTTTGCAGGACTTCCTGCGCAAGAGCCTGGAGCGTGGTTTCATTAGGCCTTCTACCACCGCTGAGCCAGTGCTCTTCATTAAGAAGAAATGTGGGGAGTTTCGCCTTTGCCATGATTACCGGGCCCTGAACAAAATTACCATCCTAGACCGGTACCCCTTGCCCCTTATTTTGGAGTTGCTGGGGCGGGTGCAAGGGGCACAGGTGTTCACCAAGCTAGACCTCCGGGGGCCCTACAATTTAATTCAGATCCGAGCTGGGGATGAGTGGAAGACAGCATTCAGGACCCGATACGGGCAGTTCAAATACCTGGTTATGCCCCTCCGGATTGTGCAACGCACCCGCTGTGTTCCAACGGTACATCAACCACGTGTTCCAGGACTTGCTAGACAAGTACGTGGTGGTGTACTTGGATGACATTCTGGTTTTCTCCCGTGACCCGGCTCGCCATGAGGGTCATGTCCGGACCGTGCTGCAGCGCTAGCGAGAGCACCGCCTGTATGCGAAGCTCAGCAAGTGCGAGTTCCATCAGCGGTCAGTGGACTTCCTTGGTCACCGACTCTCTCCAGATGGGGTGCAGATGGATCCTGGGAAGGTGGCAGCGGTTCGGGAATGGGCGGCACCTCGGAACCGCAAGGACCTACAGCGTTTCCTGGGGTTCGCCAACAATTACCGGACCTTCATTGCAGATTATGCTCATCGCACCACCCGTTGACCTGGCTACTGCGCCCCAAGATGCCATTTTCCTGGGACAAGGAGGCAGAGGAGGCGTTTCAGGGGTTCAAGGCCTGTTTCCAGAAAGTGCTGATCTTGCAACATCCTGATCCCTCTCGACCCTTTGTGGTAGAGACCGACGCCTCCAGTACGGCTCTCGGTGCCGTCTTGTCTCAGCAGTATGGACCTGATGCGCCACTCTTACCCTGCGCCTTCTATTCCCGCTAGCTCCTTCCAGCGGAGCGTAACTATACCGTATGGGAGCGGGAACTACTGGCCATCAAGGTGGCCTTTGAGGTCTGGCACCACCATCTTGAGGGGGCACGACACCCGGTGGAGGTGAGAACCGACCACCGGAACCTGGAGTACCTCCAGACCACCCGCAAGCAGAACCAAAGGGAGATCCGGTGGGCGTTGTTCTTTTCCCGGTTCCAGTTTCGGATCCGCTACATCCCTAGCTCCCAAAACCAGAAGGCGGATGCCCTGTCCCGGAAACCTGAAGACAACGCTGACACGGTACAGCAAGCAGTACCCACCACGATCCTACCACCGGCTGCGTTCCTGGCCACCCAGGAGGCTGAGACACTGCAGTCTCGGGTGCGGGAACAGCAGCGGGTCGACGCTTGGGCCCAGGAACGACTCCGGGAACTGGCCGAAGGGTCATGCCCTCAGTATCCGGGGCTGGTCTTGCATCAGGGCCTTCTGCTGCACCACGGTCGCCTGTACATTCCGCCAGGGCAACTGCAGGCTGAGGTTCTCCGGATGACCCATGATGCCCCAGCAGCGGGACACTTTAGGCGGTATCGGGCCACCCATCTGGTAAACCGTGAGTTTTGGTGGCCCCGCCTGAAGGCTGACGTGGCTCGCTACGTCGCTGGTTGTGATGTCTGCCGGTGGGCCAAGGGCCCTACCGGGCGACCCCCTGGCCTACTTCAGCCATTGCCAGTCCCACCACATCCTTGGCACACGGTTTTGCTGGACTTTGTAGTGGACTTACCCCCATTTCGTGGCTGTACCTGCCTTCTAGTTTTCTCCGACCATTTCACTAAGATGGTGCACTGTGCCCCCTGCCCATCCGTACCCACAGCTAAGGAAACCGCTCAGCTGTACCTTCAGCATGTCTTCCGCCTGCATGGCCTACCTGAGTGTGTGGTGTCCGCCCAGGGCGTCTAGTTCACATCCTGTTTCTGGTGAGCATTGCACCCGACCCTGGGGACAGAGGTCTGTCTCTCATCAGCCTACCACCCACAGACCGATGGCCAGACAGAACGGGCGAACGCGGTGCTGGTGCAGTACCTCCGGTGTTACTGCAGCTACCAGCAAGATGACTGGGTCGACCACCTAGCATTGGCGGAGTTTGTCTACAACAATGCGGTGAATGCATCCACCCAGCAGACCCCGTTCCAGGCCAGTTAGGGTTATCATCCATGGCTGTTTCCGGATGTGCTGCCGACATCCGTGGTCCCTGCGGTGACGGAGTGGCTTCAGGAGCTCCAGTCCCAGCAACAGCTTTTGATGGAGCAACTGCGCCAGGCCAAGGAGGCGTACAAGGCCCAGGCCGACCGCCACCGCCAGGTGGGGCTGGAACTCCACGTCGATGACCTGGTATGGCTCTCCACTCGCCACCTCCACCCCTCTCGACCTTCGGGGAAGCTGGACACCCGTTTCACCGGCCCGTTTCCTATCGTGGACCAGGTCTCGCCTGTGGCATTCCGTCTCCGGATGCCCGCAACCCTGAAGGTTCACCCGGTATTCCACAGGTCCCTTCTGAGTCCAGTGGCCTCACCCAACGAGTTCCACCCGAACCATCCCCGACTGCAGTCAGTTTTGGTTTGGGGGAGCCTGAGTATGAGGTGGAACACATTCTGGACTCCCGATACCGCAGGGGAAATCTGCAGTATCTCATAGACTAGAAGGGGTATGGACCGGAGGACCATTCCTGGGAACCAGCAGCCAACGTCCACGTGCCTGCCTGCCTCCGAGACTTCCATGCGGCGTACCCCAGCAAGCCGGGTCCAGACCCTTGATTGAGGGGGGGGGGCTGGGAATTCGATTCAGAGGCTGAACCGGAGGAATCCCAGCCTGCACAGGAGTCCCCACCTCCAGGGCCGGCTGAACTGGGGCAAGGCCTTGATTCTGAAGCGCCTGCACCTGTGCCGGATCCTCAGGAGCAGACACCAGGTGAATCCACTCTGGCTCCGGAGGTGGTTGAGGACTCAGTGCCTACAGGTGAGTCTTCCCCTGGGCCCAGTAACCCTTCAGCCTCTCCTGAACTGGAGAGGCTCAGGGCAGAGAGGCGAAGGGAACTGGTTTCTCCCAGGTGGAATGCTCGCCTTAAGGCCAGGAGAGGTGGGTCTCCTGGGGGCCGGTACCGCCCTCTCCTCAGAGAAGATAAAGGCCAGTCAGCCCGGTCCCAGGTTGCGGGAGCAACGTCGTTGAAGAGCTGTTTTGGCCAGCATCCAGTCCTGTTCCCCCAGAGTTCCTGTCCTTGCCCGGCGTCTCGCTGTGGACCCCGCTTCGGCCGAGGAGGACTGTCTGCCGACCCTCAACTCAGGTCCTGGACCTCGCCCCACGGTAACCTCCCCCCTGGACCAGCTCAGTATTTCTCCTTTATCTAAAATTTCATTCATAATTAATTACAATTTGGGTGTTATTATTTCCTCTATTTTTTAATAATATGTTACTGAGATTCTGTCTGGTCCAGGCATTTCCCCTCCTTCATATTTTTAATCACTTTTTTAATCTCTTCAAGTTCAATATTTGAATTTAATATTGCATATTCTTCTTCTATATCTGGTAGTCTATTTTCTGATAGGTATTTTTGAATTATCTTTTCCTCTTTTAATTCTACTTTATATAAATTTTTGTAATATTTTATAAAATTTTCTTTAATTTGTTTTGGGTCAATGATTTCCTTTTCTTCGTCAATAATTCTATTTATTACTCTTTCTACCTGTCTTTCTTTGATAAACCATGCCAGCATCCTACCCGGTTTATTTGCCAGTTCAAAATATCATTGTTTCATCCATATAATTTTTTTCTCTACTTCCCTATTTATTAAATTTGATAGGTGGGCTTGTAAATTCTTTATTTGTTGGAGGATATCTTCATTCTCTGGGTTTTTCACTAGGTCTTTTTCTTTCTCTCTTATTTGTTTATTTATTTCCATAATATTATTACCGGTATCTTTATTTCTCCTTATCTTTCCCTTTTGTTGTACAGTGGTGCCTCGCAAGACGAAATTAATTCGTTCCGCAAGTTTTTTCGTCTTGCGAAGCACGGTTTCCCATAGGAATGCACTGAAAATCAATCAATGCGTTCCTATGGAAACCGCCTTCAGACCAGGTCCGGGGACAGTCTGTCCCTCGACCTCTTCTGAAGGCTGGGGGGGGGGGACAAGGGCTTTTCTTCCCACCCCCAGCATTTAAAAAAACCCCGGGACAGCAGAGGACTTCTCCGCTGTCCCGGGGTTTTTTAAAATGCTGGGGGTGGGAAGAAAAGCGGGACTCCACTGTCCCGGGGCGATTTTAAAGCCCCCGGGAAGGCAGGTGGGGGGAAGGCCAGCGGGGGCCGAAAGTCTTTGCTCCCCCCCGCCTGCCTTCAAAAGCCATCCGGGATAGCGGAGAAACGCAGTGCGTTTCTCCGCTCTCCCGGGAAGGAAGGCAGGCGGGAGCAAAGACCTTTGCCCCCCGCCGGCCTTCAGAAGAGGTCCAGGACCTCTTCTGAAGGCCGGCGGGGGGCAAAAGTTTTTGCTCCCCCCCGCCTGCCTTCAAAAGCCGTCCGGGATAACGGGAAGCGCTTCCCTGCTATCCCGGACCGCTTTTAAAATGCTGGCGGTGGGGAGCAAAGCCTTTTGGCCCCCGCCGGCCTTCCTGGACCTCTTCTGAAGGCCGGAGGGGGGGGGGAAAGGCTTTGCTCCCCACCGCCAGCATTTAAAAGAGGTCCCCGGAGATTTCCCTATGGGCTTTCTTCTTGCGAAGCAAGCCCATAGGGAAATTCGTCTTGCGAAGCAACTCGCAAACGGAAAACCCTTTCGTCTTGCGGGTTTTCCGTCTTGCGAGGCATTCGTCTTGCGGGGCACCACTGTATTACAAACCCTCTCATATAGGCTTTGCTCGCTTCCCAAATCATTTTTTTTATCCGTATCCTGATTTTCATTTATTTCATAAAATTCTTTCAATATTTCCTTTGCCCTTTTAACCCTTTGATCGTCTCTCCATACCTCCTCGTTCATTTTTCACCTTCCCTTAGTATGATTTTGAAATTTCATTATTACCGATACCGGATTATGATCTGATATCAATCTGTTTAGTATTTCTGCTTTTTCTAAACTTAACATCAGCTTTTTTGTTAGCCATATTGCGTCGATTTGTCCCCCAGATTTTTTTGCGTCCGAGTAATGGGTTATATCTTTAACACTTGGATTTTCTGTTCCACGGCTTTTAGACTCCAGAACTGGCACAAACAGGGATGGGACTCTGCTTCAGTTCAAAGGGAGGTATGATTGGCAGGCAAGGTGACACAGCCAGTTAGGTGGGAGGGAGGAGGAGGAGGGTGGGGAGGTCACAAGGGAGAAAAGAGCTCTGCACCTCAGCTCAGAATTATTTTGGAAGAGTGGAGGGGAACAGAGGAAACCTTTCTTCCCTTGCAGTCTTTTCTCTCCCCCTCCTTTTTCCTTTTTTTCCTTTTCTAAGAATACGCTACACAGAATTTCCAAGGGGGGAATTCGCTAGGGATCTCGCCTTCCCCAGAAACCCCTCCACATAGCTAGGGCGCGAGACAATGAGCTCGAGAAAGCCCTTTCCTTCCCCTGTCGCACCAAGCACCACATCTTTTTTAAGAAGAAAAGACCCTGCTTCCCTCTTTCTGGTATGAAAGCCTATCAATATGAGCAGGGACTTGGGCATGAACTCTGTATTTACATACTGCTGCGTATAGCCCAATCAAAAGCATCGGATTTGGACAGCTAGCCAATAGCGCTTAGCGGCCTCTAGTGGACAGAATCTGTCTTGGGCTGCTGCCTGTTTCCCTTCTGCGGGCAGCGGAGCTTCGCCAGCTTGACTGAGCTCCTGAGTGGCCGCCTGTTGAGAGAACAATGGACTCAGTCCATCAAAAGCCCATGAACTGGTTTCTATTGCCCAAAGTGATCCTTTGTTGCAAGAAATCTGTCAAGCCACTTCACCTATGGAATGCTGGCTTAGGAAAAGCCCCTCACTTCAGAAAATCCACCCCCTGCATCAATTTCCTCCATTCCAACGCCATTCTTGCCCTTAAGGAAAGGACTATTTCCCCCTCTATCTCCAGGGTCAAAGGTGACACTTACTGAGCAGTTAGTTGGCCCAAAGGTGACACTTACTGAGCAGTTAGTTGGCCAAAGAAACCAAGAGCCCATCCCCAGACTTGCCCCAGGGTATGGATGTGCAGGAGGGACGCGGGGGGCGCTGCGGTCTAAACCGTAGAGGCCTAGGGCTTGAGGATCAGAAGGTTGGCGGTTCGAATCCCCACGACGGGCTGAGCTCCCGTTGCTCGGTCCCTGCTCCTGCCAACCTAGCAGTTTGAAAGCACGTCCAAGTGCAAGTACAGTGGTGGCTCGCAAGACGAAATTAATCCATTCCGTGAGGCTCTTCGTATAGCGTTTTTTTCGTCTTCCGAAGCAAGCCCATTGACAGCTTAGCGGATTAGCGCTATTAGCGGTTTAACGGCTTTTAGCGATCAGCTGTTAAGCGGCTTATCAGCGGATCAGCTGATAAGCGTCTTAGCGTCTTAGGAAAAGGGGGGGGGAGGTAAAAAAAACCCGCAGGAACTCGCAAGACATTTTCGTCTTGCGAAGAAGCCCATAGGGAAATTCGTTTTGTGAAGCGCCTCCAAAATGGAAAACCCTTTCGTCTAGCGGGTTTTCCGTCTTGCGAGGCGTTCGTCTTGCGGGGCACCACTGTAGATCAATAGGTGCCGCTCCGGCGGGAAGGTAAACGGTGTTTCCGTGCGCTGCTCTGGTTTGCCAGAAGCGGCGTAGTCCTGCTGGCCACATGACCCGGAAGCTTTATGGCGGCTCCCTCGGCGGCCAATAAGGTGAGATGAGCGCTGCAACCCCGAGTCGGTCATGACTGGACCTAATGGTCAGGGCTCCCTTTACCTTTAGCTTTACTTAAGAGGTGCCTGGACATGTTTGCCTATGGCCTGTCCACCGTCCCTCAGACCTGTGGGAATGTTCAGGGATGCAGGAGAGGATACATTGTCTGATTATATGCTTATCCAACTTGTCTTAACAAGTTCCACAATTTAGCAGAGTAACATTCCCCTCTTCTAAAATTGGCAGCGGATGCCTTTGCTCAGGCTCGCTAAAGCCTCTATAATAACTGTTCTGGTATTTCCCCCTTTTTCCCTCATAAAAGATAAGACACGACACAGTCTTCCATAAAAGTATAAAACGAGTTTACTCACATTCTGTTCACAATCGGATCCCAGAAGGCAGACTTAGCTTAGAAAAGTAACATACACTTGAAAACTATTCCATAAGAAGACAGTCCCTTTGTCCTCTCTTGGCTGGAGGCCAAGAGGGCATCTTTGGCTAAGCAGATCTTGCTTCTTCGATGCATGTGGTGAAAGAGAGAGAGAGATGGCTGCCCTGCCCTGTGCTTTTGTCCTTACCTGCACAGGTGAGGCCACACCCACCTTTAGTCACATGTAGAGGAAGTTTCTCCCAGCCCAGAAGGAAACAGGAAGTTTACCTGCTGGCTGGACAAACATTCCTCCCCATGTGTAAACATGTGCACTCTAGGAATGTTGTACTTGACTGCTCTTGTGTTTCACATCCCACAAGAGCATGTGGTGGGCTGGACTATATTGTGAAAAAATATAGTAGCCTCACACCCCGCAATTTTCCTCATCAATGCCAACTCACCCATAGAGGCAGAATAGGAAGCCAGCCCTCTAGGACTTGCTCCTCTGCTGTAAACCTAGTTAAAGTTGAGCTGCAGCGTAAGACCAAGCACTGCGCGCCTCTCACAGAATCAAAGGCTAAAATTGGGCCAAGTGCTTCTCTCTCTTTTTTTTAAATGGATGTTTATTAAAATTTTATAAACAGGAAAAAATTACAGAATAAAAAAGAGAAAAAATAAAAATACAAAAAATACAAAAATAGAAATGAAAAATACAAAATACATAGAAAATAGATAATAGGGACTTCCGGTGGAGCGCGGAACCTACTGCAGGCGAGGGTTCTTTCTGCGGAGGAAACCCTTGCTTTTTCGCCAGATTTTGGAGGTCTTTAGGGCGCCAAAACCTTCCTTTAACCCTCTGGTGGGTGGCCAGAGGTCCAGGTACCCGGCAGTGCCAGGCAGCCGCCCGTCCGGTCGTCAGGTAGTCTTTTTGGAAAAGGCGAAGAGTACGACGGAACGAGCGGTCGGCAGTCGGGCAGCCATTACAGCGGCGTTAGAATGGCGATTTAGCGAAGCCCCGAGCCTGCGAGGGATAGCGCTCCACTCTCAGAGACGAAGAAACTCGGGACCATAAAACAGACTTACTCTTTAAATTGGATATAAAATACACCAAGGAAGTCCCCGAGTAAAAAGTGGAGGAAGCTCGAGTTCAGCGCCGGTTTTGACTTCATTGGAGGAACGACGCAGCGCTGCGAGCAGAGCCCGAAAAAGAAAGTAAGTTACCGCCAGTGGATACTGTTTCCGTCTCCCTCGGGCAGCTAAAGTTGAAAGTAAAAAGAAACCCCCCTTTTTCTTTTACAAAGGGGGGAAAGCTAAGAGGGAGCAGAAAGGAGGCGAGATAGAGGAAAATACCCAGACAACAGGGCTACCGCATAGTTGGAATACAGACGGGACTGCTTACTAAAATATCCCTGGGAAACTTTAAGCAGCTTGAAGACTCTCCAACGCCATTTCAGGTGGGGGAAATAAGAAGAGGTGCCTCAGACGCCATTTTAAAGCTCTAAAAGTGATTCTTAAAACTCTTAATCAACGGGATATAGGACATTAAAAACTTGCAGTTCACTGCTGGAGGGGTTTACCCCCGTATCCACCATCGTCTGACTGCGTTGCCATTCCGGTTGGGGAAGTCAACTAAAAGAAATTTCTTTTTGGAGGTCGGGAGCACACACTGCGTTTTTTTTTCTTTCCTCTTAGAACTAAAGGGAACTTTATTTGTACCTCCTCATTCGCACTTCTCCTGAGCTTTGGTTATAGGGAGAGAACTCTCCTCCTGGCTCAACGAAATATGAACGTTCATTGTTAAGATACAGCCATCCCGTTTACCTAAACTGTTAGTTTGAACCCAGCCTTATAGCTCCGGAAGCCACCTTCTCACGACGCTCATCATCTAAACCTGGACTGTGGGGACTATTCGGAATATTTGGACTACCAAATCCATAATACTGTCTGGATTGCCGGGACTACTTGAACTGCTAAAAATTTATAAGTTAAATTCTCGGATATCAGGTTAATTGGACATTAGGATTTTGACCGGAACCAACTATTGATGTGAGCCCTGTTTGGGGAGATAAATTCAGTTTTTTCGGCAGACCTCGGTTGGAATAGCCCGAATAGGGGCAGGAAGATTATAATTTGTATGATTTTGAGACTCAACGCTGAGCTATCTTACTACTAGGCTCAGAGGGGAAGGGGCTGTAGTTAAATATAAAATATTTGGAGGGGAGTTTTAAACAAAGCTATTGTACCCCGTACCGTTTATAGCGATCTGCTGTTTACTTAGGTAAGGCCGAATATCTTCTATTCCTCCTGTTACTGCCCCCTAGTGGTGGCAAATTGGGTAGCGGTTTAGGGATAAGCTCTAAACCCAAGAGACGTCTCAAAGGTAATAGTTTTGTAACAGTTTTGATATACGGGAAGACGGTTTGCCAGGGAATAACAAGTGGATTATTTGACATCTAAACAGACGGGACAATGTCACATACTCAAAAAAAAGGGGCGGAGGGGGGGACCCCATCTGACAGGAAAAGCTCAAAACAGGAAACGGAATTTAAAACAGAAATTTTGAGGATGTTCGCAGAAATAAAGCAAAGTGAGAAAAACTTAGAGACAAAACTAGAGCAGGTAGATAACAAAATTGGAAAAATGGACAAAAAAATTGAAGAGACAGTAAGTGAGCTTAAAGGACAGATTAAGGAGATATCAAAAAGAATGGATGAGGGGCTAAAAAAGACCAAACAGGAAATGAAAGAGATGAGAAGGGAAGAAGAAAAAATGAAAGGTGAGATAGCAGACTTGCACAAAACGCAAGAAGACTTAAAAGACTCTATCGCGATGAATGAACTCAAACAAAGAGAAGTGAATTTAAGGCTGAGACAGATCCCGGAACTACAAAATGAAAATATAAAAGAGAGATTGATAAAGGAAATAGCACAATGGATGGGGTTAGCGGAGGAGGAAGTGGCAGAAACAATACAAAATGCATATAGACTGAGAACTAAAACAAGCAAAGCGAAGAAACTCCCAGGAGACTGCTTAGTCATGTTTAAAGATAAAGAGATGAGAAACCTGATTTTGCAAAAAAACAGAGAGAAGAGACTGTACATCGACGGAAATTACATAATTATATTTAAAGATATCCCAATAAGACTGTTGAAGCGAAGAGAACCCTATAAACCACTGGTATACCTGCTTAAGAAAAACAGAATAGATTTTCGCTGGGAATTTCCGGAGGGCGTCTCTTTCTTTTACAAAGGAATCAAAAGAAGGCTGACAAATCCCGAGGAAATAGGAAAGTTCACAAGAAGATATAAAGATCTCCAACATGGAGAGGAAGAGCCGAAAGGGGCCGAAGGGGGAAAAGGACGGAGGGAGGACATAGAATCAGGAGAAGAGGAAGAACTGATCGAAAGAAAGCCAGAGGAAGAGGAAGAAGATACAGAAGGAGAAGAGTCAGAGAGACTTTAGGTTAAATAAATTAAAGAAACAAAATAAAATAAAATGTCACTAAAATTATGGAGTTGGAATGTTAATGGTTTGAACGACAAGAAGAAACGGAATGGAATTGAGCGTATTTTAAAAAAGGCAAACCCGGATGTCATGTGCTTACAAGAAACGCATATGGCTAAAAAACACAGGAAAATCCTGGTCAATAGGAGGTTAGGGAATGAATTCATTTCTTCAGATAGTGGGAAAAAAAGAGGTGTAGTACTTTACATTAAAAACAAAATTGAGGCGCACCAATTATTTAAGGATGAGGAAGGAAGGATAATTGCGGTACGCATTAAATGGCAAGGTGAAACAATGATAATAGTAGGGATTTATGCCCCTAATGGGAATAAAACAGAATTCTTTAGCGCACTGGAAGAAAAGTTATTTGAATATATAGACCAAAAAATCATAATAATGGGAGATCTGAACGATGTGGTCTCAAATGATATGGATAGACTAAGAAACTCAAAGAACAAACAAGGAAAATTACCCAAGACATTCTTCACATTAGTTAAAAATTGTAACCTCGTCGATATATGGAGATTGAAACACCCCCTTGAGAAACAATTTACATATCACTCCGAACCGAACCAATCATTTTCAAGAATAGACCAAATATGGATATCGAATGAACTGACACCAAGAATTAAAAAAATCGAAATCCAGCCCAAAGTAATATCTGATCACAACCCAATTGAAATGGAGGTGAAGGGATTGGAAGAGCGAACATAAAGATGGAGACTAAATGATAACCTACTGGATGATCAAAGATTTGTTGAAAGAACCCGAAAAAAATTAGGAGAATACTTTTTAGATAATATAGATAAAGGGGTGAAAACAAGTTCGGTCTGGGATGCCAGTAAGGCAGTAATGAGGGGCCTCTTTATTCAACAAAGTGCCTTGAAAAAAAAGAATAGAGATAAGAGGTCAAAAGAGATCCTGAGACAGATAATGGACAATGAACAAAAGTTGATTAAAACACCAAATAATGAAAGAATAATGCAGGAAATAAAATCCCTTCAATCACAATTTGCAATGATAATAAACAAGGAGGTCGAGTGGAATATCAAAAGGTTAAGACAAAAAAATTTCGAATTTGCCAATAAATCAGGTAAATGGCTTGCGTGGCAAGTCAGAAGAAGGAAAGAGCAAAACACAATTAACAAATTACTAATAAATGGAGAAGAAACAACCGACTCGAAGGAAATCAGGAAAGGATTCACGGATTTCTATGAGCAACTATACAGATACAAAGAAAGGAATAACAAGAAAAAAATAGAAAGATATTTAAAAGAAAAGAGCGTCAAAAAAATGTCTCCTGAGCAAAAAGAACAGCTAAACGCCCCAATAGATAGATTAGAGACAGAAGAAGTGATAAAAGATTTGAAAAGAGGGAAAGCACCGGGCCCCGATGGTTTCACATCGAGTTATTATAAAGAATTCAAAGATACGTTGATGACACCGCTAATTGAAGTAATGAATAATATTCTAAAAGAAAGAGATATGCCCGGAACGTGGAAAGAGGCCTTTATTACAATCATCCCAAAACAAGATGCAGACCTAACACAAGTTAAGAATTATAGACCCATCTCTTTATTAAACACAGACTATAAGATATTCGCTGGCATCCTGGCTAAAAGATTAAAAAAGATATTAACAAGGATAATACATGAAGACCAGACAGGCTTTCTTCCGGGCAGGTTAATAAGAAGTAATACAAGACATATAATCAATCTCATTGAATATTTATCTGAGAGCTCTGACAAACCAGCTAGCTTAATCTTTGTAGATGCGGAGAAAGCTTTCGATAATGTTATCTGGGATTTTATGTTAAAAAACCTGGAAGTAATGGAGGTGGGACAAGAATTTCTAAATGGTATAAGGTCAATATACACTGAGCAGAAGGCGAGACTGATAGTCAATAACGTTATGACTGAGGATATAAAAATATGTAAGGGGACGAGGCAAGGCTGTCCGCTCTCGCCACTGCTCTTTATAGTGGTCTTAGAAGTACTTTTGAACGCAATAAGACAAAATAAACAAATAAAAGGGGTGACACTAGGTTCAAATAAGTATAAAGTCAAAGCTTATGCGGATGACGTGGTCCTAACGGTAGAAGAACCTACAGAAAGTATAAAGGCGATTCTGGACGAGATGGAGGAATTTGGGAAATTGGCTGGTTTCAAAATGAATAAGAGCAAGACAAAAATGATTGTTAAAAATATGGACCAGGATGCGGTGGCTACTCTGCAACAACAAACTGAAATTGAAGTAGTTAAAAAGATAAAGTATTTGGGAATTTGGATTACTAACAAAAATATCGACTTATACCAAAATAACTATGTCCCGGTTTGGAACAAAATTAAAAAAGACCTGGAGGTATGGGCCAGATTAAAATTATCGCTCTGGGGAAGGATCTCCATGGTAAAAATGATGCTGCTACCCAAGCTCCTATTTCTGTTTCAAACACTCCCCATATTAAAAGGAACAAAAAACTTTAAAGAATGGCAAAAAGCGATCTCCAGATAAGTTTGGGAAGGGAAGAAGCCCAGAATTAAATTCAAGCTACTAACAGATGCAACAGAAAGGGGGGGCTTCGCTCTGCCGGACATGAGATTATACTACGAAGCATCGTGTCTGTGCTGGATAAAAGAGTGGGTCAAGTTGGAAAACAGAGAGCTATTAGACCTCGAAGGATACAATAATAAATTTGGGTGGCATGCGTACTTATGGAAGGATAAAAAAAGGGTGCACAGGGGCTTCTGTAGTCATATATTTAAGGGTCCATTAATAGAGGTTTGGGACAGGTACAAAGATATACTAGAGCCGAGAACACCACATTGGTTATCACCGCAGGAGTTAACAAGTGTAAAGAAAGTCAACATGGAGGAAAGATGGGGGAAGTATGGAGAAATGGTCATCAACGAAGGAGGGAAATGGAAAGTTAAACCATACGACCAGATTAAAACGCTTACACAGGGCTGGCTGCACTACTTCCAGATTAATGAGATGTTTAAAACAGACGTAAAGGAAAGGGGTTACGAGGGGAAAGAATCAATATTCCAAAAGGAGATAGTAAATAGTGAATATAAAAACCTCTCTAAAATGTATAAAATTTTACTAGAATGGTACACGAAGGATGAGGAGGTGAAGTCAGTGATGGTACAATGGGCCAGGGATATCGGGTATAACATCCAGATGGAAGACTGGGAAAAGCTCTGGAGAGTCAATATAAAATTTACGGCCTGTACGCTACTTAAGGAAAACGTGATGAAGATGCAGTACAGGTGGTATATGACCCCCGTAAAACTGGCCAAGATGTATAAGATAGATAATAAATGCTGGAAGTGCAGACAAAAGGTAGGGACATTCTATCATCAATGGTGGGAGTGCAAAAAAATTAAAAGTTTCTGGGAGGAAATTTACAACGAATTGAAAAAGATGCTGGGTTATACCTTTGTTAAAAAACCGGAAGCCTTTTTACTATGTATACTGGGAAAAGAGATTAAGAGAAAAGATTACAAACTCTTCCAGTATGCGGTGACAGCAGCCAGAATTGTGATAGCTCAGAGGTGGAAGCAGGAGGAAATCCCAACGGTGGCAGATTGGAGAGCAAAATTGATAGAGTACGCGGAGTTGGACAAATTAACAGGGAAAATAAGATATTTAAAAGATCAAAAGTTTATAGAGGACTGGGGGAAATTTGTGGGTTACCTGGAGAATAAATGTTCAGTTAACACAACGCTGGTGGGGTTTAAAGAGGCTCTGTAAAGAATTAACAGGTATTGTTTAAACGAAAGAAGTTATAAAAATAGTATGAATGGCAATATGAAGAAATGGAATGCGACTCTAAGATCTAACTACGAATGAATGTCATCGACGTTGAAGGAAGTCCAAAATGTATGAGAAACGTTGAAACTTGGATTTGTTGTATATATAATGGAATTTAATAAAATTTTAAAATGCAAAAAAAAAAAAAATAGATAATAAGTTGTTGTTGTTGTTGTTGTTTAGTCGTTTAGTCGTGTCCGACTCTTCGTGACCCCATGGATCAGAGAACGCCAGGCACCTCTGTCCTCCACTGCCTCCCGCAGTTTGGTCAAACTCATGCTGGTAACCTTGAAAACACTATCCAGCCATCTCCTCCTCTGTCGCCCCCTTCTCCTTGTGCCCTCCATCTTTCCCAACATCAGGGTCTTCTCCAGGGAGTCTTCTCTTCTCATGAGGTGGCCAAAGTACTGGAGCCTCAGCTTCACAATCTGTCCTTCCAGTGAGCACTCAGGGCTGATTTCCTTCAGTATGGAGAGGTTTGATCTTCTTGCAGTCCATGGGACTCTCAAGAGTCTCCTCCAGCACCATAATTCAAAAGCATCAATTCTTCGGCGATCAGCCTTCTTTATGGTCCAGCTCTCACTTCCATACATCACTATTGGGAAAACCATAGCTTTAACTATACGAACCTTTGTTGGCAAGGTGATGTCTCTACTTCTCAATATGCTGTCTAGGCCTGTCATTGCCCTTCTCCCAAGAAGCAGGCGTCTTTTAATTTCGTGGCTGCTGTCACCATCTGCAGTGATCATTGAGCCCAAGAAGGTGAAATCTCTCACTACCTCCATTTCTTCCCCTTCTATTTGCCAGGAGGTGATGGGACCAGTGGCCATGATCTTCGTTTTTTTGATGTTGAGCTTCAGACCATATTTTGCACTCTCCTCTTTCACCCTCATTAAAAGGTTCTTTAATTCCTCCTCACTTTCTGCCATCAAGGTTGTGTCATCTGCATATCTGAGGTTGTTGATATTTCTTCCGGCAATCTTAATTCCGGCTTCAGATTCATCCAGCCCAGCCTTTCGCATGATGAATTCTGCATATAAGTTAAATAAGCAGGGAGACAAAATACAGCCTTGTCGTACTCCTTTCCCAATTTTGAACCAATCAGTTGTTCCATATCCAGTTCTAACTGTAGCTTCTTGTCCCACATAGAGATTTCTCAGGAGACAGATGAGGTGATCTGGCACTCCCATTTTTTTAAGAACTTGCCATAGGTTGCCGTGGTCGACACAGTCAAAGGCTTTTGCATAGTCAATGAAGCAGAAGTAGATGTCTTTCTGGAACTCTCTAGCTTTCTCCATAATCCAGCGCATGTTTGCAATTTGGTCTCTGGTTCCTCTGCCTCTTCTAAATCCAGCTTGCACTTCTGGGAGTTCTCGGTCCACATACTGCTTGAGCCTTCCTTGTAGAATTTTAAGCATAACCTTGCTAGCATGTGAAATGAGTGCAATTGTGCGGTAGTTGGAGCATTCTTTGGCACTGCCCTTCTTTGGGACTGGGATGTAGACTGATCTTCTCCAATCTTCTGGCCACTGCTGAGTTTTCCAAACTTGCTGGCATATTGAGTGTAGCACCTTAACAGCATCATCTTTTAAAATTTTAAATAGTTCAGCTGGGATACCATCACTTCCACTGGCCTTGTTATTTGCAGTGCTTTCTAAGGCCCATTTGACTTCACTTTCCAGGATGTCTGGCTCAAGGTCAGCAACCACACTACCTGGGGTGTATGAGACATCCATTTCTTTCTGGTATAATTCCTCTGTGTATTCTTGCCACCTCTTCTTGATGTCTTCTGCTTCTGTTAGGTCCTTTCCACTTTTGTCCTTTATTATGGAAATCTTTGTACGAAATGTTCCTTTCATATCTCCAATTTTCTTGAACAGATCTCTGGTTCTTCCCATTCTATTGCTTTCCTCTATTTCTTTGCATTGCTCGTTTAAGAAGGTCTTCTTGTCTCTCCTTGCTATTCTTTGGAAATCTGCATTCAATTTCCTGTATCTTTCGCTATCTCCCTCGCATTTTGCTTGCCTTCTCTCCCCCGCTATTTGTAAGGCCTCGTTGGACAGCCACTTTGCTTTCTTGCATTTGCTTTTCATTGGGATGGTTTTAGTTGCTGCTTCCTGTATAATGTTGCGAGCCTCCATCCATAGTTCTTCAGGCACTCTGTCCAGCAAATCTAAATCCTTAAACCTGTTCCTCACTTCCACTGTGTATTCATAAGGGATTTGACTTAGATTGTATCTTACCGGCCCAGTGGTTTTTCCTACTTTCTTCAGTTTAAGCTTGAATTTTGCTATAAGAAGCTGATGATCTGAGCCACAGTCAGCTCCAGGTCTTGTTTTTGCTGACTGTATAGAGCTTCTCCATCTTTGGCTGCAGAGAATATAATCAATCTGATTTCGATGCTGCCCATCTGGTGATGTCCATGTGTAGAGTCGTCTCTTGTGTTGTTGGAAAGCGTGTTTGTGATGACCAGCTTGTTCTCTTGACAGAACTCTATTAGCCTTTGCCCTGCTTCGTTTTGATCTCCAAGGCCAAACTTGCCAGTTGTTCCTTTTATCTCTTGACTCCCTACTTTGGCATTCCAATCCCCTATGATAAGAAGAACATCCTTCTTTGGTGTCACTTCTATAAGGTGTTGTAAGTCTTCATAGAATTGGTCAATTTCAGTTTCTTCAGCACCAGTAGTTGGTGCATAAACTTGGATTACTGTGATGTTAAAAGGTCTGCCTTGGATTCGTATCGAGATCATTCTATCATTTTTGAGATTGCATCCCAGTACAGCCTTCGCCACTCTTTTGTTGACTATGAGGGCCACTCCATTTCTTTTACGGGTTTCTTGCCCACAGTAGTAGATATGATGGTCATCCGAACTGAATTCACCCATTCCCGTCCATTTTAGTTCACTGATGCCCAGGATGTCAATATTTATTCTTGCCATCTCATTTTTGACCACCTCCAACTTACCCAGGTTCATGGTTCTTACATTCCAGGTTCCTATGCAATATTTTTCTTTACAGCATTGGACTTTCCTTTCGCTTCCAGGCATATCCGCAACTGAGCGTCCTTTCGGCTTTGGCCCAGCCGCTTCATCAGCTCTGGATCTACTTGTACTTGCCCTCCGCTCTTCCCCAGTAGCATGTTGGACGCCTTCCGACCTGAGGGGCTCATCTTCCAGCGTCATAACTTTTATATGCCTGTTGTCTTTGTCCATGGAGTTTTCTTGGCGGGGATACTGGAGTGGCTTGCCGGTTCCTCCTCCAGGTGGATCACGTTTGGTCAAAACTCTCCACTATGACCTGTTCATCTTGGGTGCCCTGCTCGGCATAGTTCATAGCTTCTCTGAGTTCTTCAAGCCCCTTCGCCACGGCAAGGCAGTGAGAAAAACACAATTAAAAACAAATCAATCTTTCCATATCTTAAGGTTCATTTACTTATTTTCCTGACCTCCTCACGCCTCCCTTTTTTGTATTCCAGTTTACATGGTAATTCAGCAAATCCTTACCCTCATTGTTTTTATCTTAATTTTATATCATAACATGTTGAACTTCATATTTTCATCTAATTATCAATCCAATTTTTACAAATTCTTTTAACTGGGTTTCTAAGGCCATCTCATTTCAATCCTACATCATTTTAACATTCATAAATTTTACAGTGTTTCTGCAGATCCTTACCCTCACTGTTTTTAAATTAATTCTATATCTTAACATATTAAAACTTCGTATCTTCATCTGATGATCAATCCATTTTTACATATTCTTTTAATTTTGTTGCTGAAGCCGTTTCATTTCAATCCAACATCATTTTAAGATTCATAAATTTTACAGTGTTTCTGCAGATAGTCTTTAAATTTCTTCCAGTCTTCTTCCACCAACTCTTCTCCCTGGTCTCGGATTCTGCCAGTCATTTCTGCCAATTCCATATAGTCTATCACTTTCATCTGCCATTCTTCCAGGGTGGGTAGATCTTGTGTCTTTGCAATAAGTATTCTTGCTGCTGTTGTTGCATACATGAAGAAAGCTCTATCCTTCTTTGGCACCGATTGGCCGACCATGCCCAGGAGAAAGGCCTCTGGTTTCTTCAGGAAGGTATATTTAAATACCTTTTTCATTTCATTATAGATCATTTCCCAGAAAGCCTTAATCTTTGGGCATGTCCACCAAAGGTGAAAGAATGTACCTTCATTTTCTTTACACTTCCAACACTTATTATCGGGCAAATGGTATATTTTTGCAAGCTTGACTGGTGTCATGTACCACCTGTATATCATTTTCATAATATTCTCTCTTAAGGCATTACATGCCGTGAATTTCATACCTGTGGTCCACAACTATTCCCAGTCAGCAAACATTATGTTATGTCCAACATCTTGTGCCCATTTTATCATAGCAGATTTAACCATTTCATCCTGAGTATTCCATTTCAACAGCAAGTTATACATTCTTGATAAAATCTGAAGTTTTGGGATCTAACAGTTCTGTTTCCAATTTTGATTTTTCCACCTGGAAACCAATTTTTTTCTCCAAGTTATAGGCCTCCCTTATTTGATAATAATGAAACCAGTCTCGCACTTTATCTTTTAGTTTCTCAAAACTCTGCAGTTTCAGTTTGGCACCCTCCTGTTCCAAAATCTCCCAATACAGTGGTGCCTCGCAAGACGAAATTAATCCGTTCCGTGAGGCTCTTCGTATAGCGGTTTTTTCGTCTTCCGAAGCAAGCCCATTGACAGCTTAGCGGATTAGCGCTATTAGCAGTTTAGCGGCTTTTAGCGATCAGCTGTTAAGCGGCTTATCAGCGGATCAGCTGATAAGCGGCTTAGCGTCTTAGGAAAAGGGGGGGGAGGTAAAAAAAACCGCAGGAACTCGCAAGACATTTTCGTCTTGCGAAGAAGCCCATAGGGAAATTCGTTTTGTGAAGCGCCTCCAAAACGGAAAACCCTTTCGTCTAGAGGGTTTTCCGTCTTGCGAGGCGTTCGTCTTGCACCACTGTATTTTGCCCAACAATTTCCCACATTTATTTGCCGATTCAAATGTCTTTTGTCTCATCTGTTTGATCTTCCATTTGATTTCCTGATTGATCAGTTTCGTGTATTGTACTTGATATAACTTTATCTCTTTCAGGATTTCCTGTGATTTTGGTTTTGCTCTCAGTCTCTTTTCTCCTTCCTTTATTTTCTCCAGAATTTTATCCTTTTTTTTCATTTTGGGTTTTCTTCTTAATTGCGTTCTGCTGTATCAAAAACCCTCTCATGACTGCTTTACTTGGCGTCCCAGATTACTCTTTTTTCAACTGTGGTGTTCAAATTTATCCCAAAATAGTCTCTCAAGTTCTTTTGAGCCTTTTTAGTCACTTCTTCATTCCTAAACAATGTGTCATTCATCCTTCATCTAAAGGAACCAATTGGTGTTAGTTTCATTTCCATCTTCACCGCATTGTGGTCGGAGCAAGTTTTAGGGCAAATTTCCACTTTTCTAATCTTCGGGGCCAGCCCCCTAGTTAGCCAAATTTGGTCGATTCTTGTCCATGTCATTTTGGCCTCAGAATAGAAAGTTCCTTCTATTCCCATGGGGTTCTTAGTTCTCCAAATGTCAACTATGTCCATATTGTCAGTCATATCAAATTACATCTTTGGTAGTCTACCATCTTTTGTTACTACCTGTCTCTGTGCCTTATCCATATTAGTGGACACTACTCCATTCATATCTCCCATCAAAATCATATTATAGTCCAAATAGTCCATCAGAATCTCGTGTAGCTTCTTGAAAAACTCCGATTTCCCCTCATTTGGTGCATAAATACCTAATATCAAAAATTTCTCTCCCTGTGATTGAATTTCAATTGCAACAAATCTTCCTTGATCATCTTTAAATAAAAATTTCGGTGATAGGCTCTCCTTTGCATAAAGTACTCCTCCTCTTTTCTTTACTTTATATGATGAAATAAATTCATGTCCTAATCTTTTATTACTTAGAATCTTCCTGTGTAGCCTTATCACATGTGTTTCTTGTAAACAAATCAGGTCCAATTGTTCATTTTTTAAAAAATGAAAGACTCTCCGTCTCTTTTCCGGGGAGTTAAGTCCATTCACATGCCAGCTTAATACTTGCAGTGCCATGATGTAGTTACTTTGCTTCTCCTCCTTCAGCACCTAGTAGTTGCTTTAGTTCTAACAATGATGTTGGTTTCCCTCCTTTTGGTGGGCTAAGAGGCCTGAGAGAGGCCTCCGGGACACGGCTGCTGCTGCTGCTGCTTGCGTGAGTGTTGGGAAGACCGCTCCCTCTCCTGCCAACTCCATCCGGCCTAGGGGGTGGGGCCTGCACTCACTGCCACAGCATAAGAGGCCTGAGAGAGGCCTCCGGGACACGGCTGCTGCTGCTGCTGCTTGCGTAAGTGTTGGGAGGACCGCTCCCTCTCTTGCCAACTCCATCCGGCCTAGGGGGCGGGGCCTGCACTCACTGCCACAGCATAAGAGGCCTGAGAGAGGCCTCCGGGACACGGCTGCTGCTGCTGCTTGCGTGAGTGTTGGGAGGACCGCTCCCTCTCTTGCCAACTCCATCCGGCCTAGGGGGCGGGGCCTGCACTCACTGCCACAGCATAAGAGGCCTGAGAGAGGCCTCCGGGACACGGCTGCTGCTGCTGCTGCTTGCGTGAGTGTTGGGAAGACCGCTCCCTCTCCTGCCAACTCCATCCGGCCTAGGGGGCGGGGCCTGCACTACCACTACAGTTTAGAGGCCTGAGCAGCTACCGGCAGCAATGGACAAAATGGTTTTAAATGTTTTAATCGCTTTTAATTTGCAGCACTTTAAATGGTGGTTGTTGTTTTTTATAATATTATATTATTTCATTATTTTATTTTTGCTTGGGGTGGGATAAGCACTGAGTCAGCACTATTGTTCCTTGCTTTGTTTTGTTCTGTTCTGTTCTGTTTTGTTTTATTATTATTATTATTCTGTTAAATTATTATATAGTTTGTATTTTGCCTTTTAAGGGGAAGGGTCATGGCTGCCTGGGAGTGGGCCTCAGCCAATAGATTGGGTGGGGCAGGTTCCACAGGGGGAGATGTATTGGGACACCCGATCTCAGTGATTACGGGCAGGAGGAGGAGTTATGCTAAGACCAGACCATGTCATTACCGAGGAGGCAGGTTTAGCCGTTGTTTGAGGACTATCCCTGCCTCCAGGTCTGGTCCTGACCGGAAGGATACAGTAATCAGCAAGGGAAACCCACATGACCTGAAAGTGTTGCTGTGCAATGCCAGGTCAATGATGAATAAAACCACTGCCATCCACGACCAGATTGTGGATGGAGGATGTGACCTGGCATGTGTGACAGAGACCTGGTTGGATGAAGCAGATGGGCCTGTCCTTGCCGCTGCTTGCCCACCAGGTTTCTCTTACACACAGCAACCCAGGTCATGTGGGCGGGGAGGGGGGGTTGCAGTGATTTTTAGGAAGTCATTAGTCTGCACCAGGCGTCCTATTGGGAAGACCCAGTTTTCTGAGTGCATGTTCTGGAAGTTGGGCAATAGGGGCAGTACAGGATTCCTACTGGTGTACCGACCTCCCCGCTGCACCAAGGATTCCCTGCCCGAGCTGCTTCAGGTCGTGGCGGATATGCTCCTGGAGACACCTAGCATGGTTGTCCTGGGGGATTTTAACATCCATGCCGACACGACCTTACAAGGGGCCGCTCGGGACTTCGTGGAAAGCATGGCCTCCATGGGGCTGTCCCTGAATAAGTCTGGCCCAACTCATAGCCACGGACATGCCTTAGACTTGGTGTTTACCTCTACGGATGTTGGTGATCTGACATTAACTAAAAGCGAAACAAAAGAAGTGCCATGGTCAGATCACTTCCTGGTGCAACTGGACTTCTCCGCAACCCTTCCCCTCCGCAGGGAGGTGGGACCGATTCGGATGGTCCGCCCCCGCCACTTAATGGATCCAATTGGCTTCCAGAGAGTGGTAGGGGATGCTTTATCCCAAGTTGATGGCCTTTCAGCTGATTCCCTGGTGGCACGCTGGAATGCGGAGCTAACCAGGGCAATTGACTGTCTGGCTCCGAAGCGCCCTCTCCGATTGCATGGAGCCCGGACAGCCCCGTGGTTTTCCCCGGAGCTGAGGGTGATGAAACAATCGTTGAGACGGCTAGAGCGCCGGTGGCGGAAAACTCATTCTGAATCAGACCGGACACGGGTTAGAGCTCAACGTTGAGCCTACCAAGCGGCAATGGCGACGGCGAAGAGGGCCTTCTACGCCGCCTCCATTGCATCTGCAGAAAACAGCAGCAGGAGACTTTTTCAGGTGGTTCGCAGTTTATCGGAACCACCTGTACCACCGGGGCCTGGTAGGGACCCCAAGATCTCCTGCAATGCTTTTGCAAAGTTTTTTGCAGATAAAATCGCTCAGATTCAGAAGGAGGTAGACTCCACCGTGGGAGCAGGGCCAGGGCGGGAGAGTGCTAGAGTTCTGTCTGGTCCTGTTATATGGGATCAATTCCAATCTGTTACCTCCGAGGATGTGGACAGGCTGCTTGGACGAGTGAAACCGACCACCTGTCTCCTTGATCCTTGCCCATCCTGGCTGATAAAAGCGAGCCGGGAAGCGCTGGGCGATGGGCTCTGCGGGGTGGTGAATGCTTCCCTCTGTGAGGGAGCCTTCCCAGACCCGCTGAAAGAGGCGGTCATTAAACCGCTTCTAAAAAAAACATCTTTAGACCCGGCCAATTTGGCCAACTATCGCCCAGTCTCAAATCTGCCATTCTTGGGCAAGGCGATTGAGCGGGTGGTTGCTGAACAACTCCAAGCACGCCTGGAGGAAACGGACCATTTGGATCCCTTCCAATCGGGATTCAGGCCTCACCATGGGACTGAAACTGCCTTGGTCGCGCTGGTTGATGATCTCCGGCGGGCTAGGGACAAAGGTGAGAGCTGTTTCCTAGTTCTGCTGGATCTCTCAGCGGCCTTTGACACCATCGACCATAACATCCTTCTGGACCGTCTAGAGGGGCTGGGAGCTGGGGGCACTGTCATACAGTGGTTCCGCTCCTTCCTCCTGGGCCGTGTCCAGAAAGTGGTGGTGGGGGGTGAGTGTTCAGACCCCTGGGCTCTCACTTGTGGGGTGCCTCAGGGTTCTGTCCTCTCCCCCATGCTTTTTAATATCTATATGAAGCCGCTGGGAGAGATCATCAGGGGGTTTGGACTGGGTGTTCATCAGTATGCAGATGACACCCAGCTCTACCTCTCCTTTAAATCAGAACCAGTGAAGGCGGTGAAGATCCTGTGTGAGTGCCTGGAGGCGGTTGGAGGTTGGATGGCGGCTAACAGATTGAGGTTGAATCCTGACAAGACAGAAGTACTGTTTTTGGGGGACAGGAGACGGGCAGGTGTGGAGGATTCCCTGGTCCTGAATGGGGTAACTGTGCCCCTGAAGGACCAGGTGCGCAGCCTGGGAGTCATTTTGGACTCACAGCTGTCCATGGAGGCGCAGGTTAACTCTGTGTCCAGGGCAGCTGTCTACCAGCTCCACCTGGTACGCAGGCTAAGACCCTACCTCCCCGCGGACTGTCTCGCCAGAGTGGTGCATGCTCTAGTTATCTCACGCTTGGACTACTGCAACGCGCTCTACGTGGGGCTACCTTTGAAGGTGACCCGGAAACTGCAATTAATCCAGAATGCGGCAGCTAGACTGGTGACTGGGAGTGGCCGCCGGGACCACATAACACCGGTTCTGAGAGATCTGCACTGGCTCCCAGTACGTTTCTGAGCACGATTCAAAGTGTTGGTGCTGACCTTTAAAGCCCTAAACGGCCTCGGTCCTGTATACCTGAAGGAGCGTCTCCACCCCCATCGTTCAGCCCGGACACTGAGATCCAGCGCCGAGGGTCTTCTGGCGGTTCCCTCATTGCGAGAAGTGAGGCTACAGGGAACCAGACAGAGGGCCTTCTCGGTAGTGGCGCCCACCCTGTGGAACGCCCTCCCATCAGATGTCAAAGAGATAAAGAATTACCTGACATTCAGAAGACATCTTAAGGCAGCTCTGTTCAGGGAAGTTTTTAATATGTAATGCTGTACTGTTTTTAAGACTGATTGGGAGCCGCCCAGAGTGGCTGGGGAAACTCAGCCAGATGGGCGGGGTATAAATAATAAATTATTATTATTATTATTATTATTATTATTATTATTATTATTATTATTATTATTCTGTCCAAAACTCCTGGCTCTTTTCCAAGTTCTTTCTGCAGATCTTCTCCGTGGTCTCTCAAAAACTTGTATTTTTCCTCAACTGATCTTATTTTTATCTTCCTTCCTTTAAAGCTAAAGAATAGGCCTTGGGGGAATTCCCATCTGAAGATAATTTTGTTCCTTCTCAGAAGGGCAACCAAATCTCCAAAGTTGGACCTAAGATCCAAAAGATGTTTCGGTATATCTTTAAAGATTTCCACTCTTTACTGCAGAATTGTCAAAGGAGTCTGAAAGTGCAGACCCAAGATTTTATCTCTCTCTTCCTTAGATCGGAGAGTAATCAGACAATCTCTTATTTTAATCTTCTTTCCTCCTCTTCCCAGTCTGAAGGCCCTCACGATTTTAAAGTCTTCTTGTTTCAAATCCGACTTCCAAAACTCTGCAAATTCCTGTGTCAAAAAGTCTATCAAACTGCCCTTCTCCAATTCAGGTACTGCTCTAATCCTTAAGTTCGTCTGTTTTCCCTTGAGTTCAATCATAGAAAGCGTCAATTTCTGATCCTTAATTTGCCTCTCCAAATCTGGGACTTTCTCCGTTTCCAATTGAGTTGTCTTGAATTCCACGGCATCAGCTTTCTTCTTGGCTTCCTCTGCGGTCTGTCGGGTCAGAGTTGATTCCTGCAGCAATTTCTGAATAGATTATGTGTTGGTGTTCACCTTTTGTCCCAAACTATTTAAGCTTTCTGTATTTAAATCAATTTTAGTAGTTGCTGCATCTACCTTCGATTTTGTCTCATCCACTATCACCTTTGTCTCTTCGACCCTCTTATTTGTCTCTTCAGCCCTTTTATTAAGTCTCTCCAAAGATTCATTAATCTTAGCCAATGCAGCCGCCAGAGTATCTTCTGATGACATTCCACTAGGTTTAGGTTGTGATGGTACAGTCACTGATGAAGTGGGAAGGCCAGCAACTGATTGTCTTCGTGCCCAATTCTTCCCAGATCTTGTTGTTTTGTCTGGGAATTGTGAATCTACTTTTTCTCTCCCATCTGCCATAACACTTAAACAATAGAGAGGCTAAGGTCAATCCCAGCTACGCAGTTTGTCTTTACAAGTGGAAAATTCCCCTGGTAACAGTTTAACAGTTTCAGAATCTTCCTCTAGGGGGAAACAGTTGCAATAATCCAGGAAAAACTCTTTTTAAACTCAAGCAATAAAAGAAATAAACAGTTCAAATTTTTGTTACTTTTCAGTTACTTTCCCTCTTTTCAGTTACTTTCCCTCTTTCTTAGCAGCAGCAGAGGAAACTGGCCACAATGTATCTCTCTTGCTGAACTAACTGTCAGCAAGTCCCCTGTTCACAGTCAAAGCTCAGTTCAAAGCACGGCAGTCTTTGTCTATTGGCAGCCGTTCCCAAGTTTAGAGCGGTGAATTTTAGGTTTTTCCCCTCTCTCTTGTAGGTATATACGGTCCAAAACTTCCCCCCTCCTGCCCCTGCTTCCTTGGGGGGGGGGTTACGATATTTTAGTGTTAGAAATTTAGTCCTTTCCAGTCAGTTTTCCCAGGCTTTAGCTTGTTTTCTCTTTGCTTTGATCTATTTACAAAAGAGGAAGGCGGACTTCCTGTTTAAACCTTCCCCACTTCGGTGTCAAATTAAGTCTCTCTTATACTTCCAAATTTCCCCTACTCACAGGTAGTTGCTTTTATAATTTTCACAAGAAGAAGTCAGCGCTCTCCAGTAACGGCTGTGTGGCTTCACTCCGGGGAAGAAGCAATCAATTCACAGCACCGCGCCGCTCACCCGCTTCGCTCCGGAACCCGTAGTCGAGGTTCCCCGCGAATTTGGGGGGCGCAAAGGGTGCCCGCTGAATCCCACGCTCACAGGCTTCGCCTGCCTGTGGTTTTTGAAGGGTCTCCGGTTTCGCCGTAGCTGTAAGACCCGATTCCCCCGAGGCAAATCCCCCCTAGTCAGAAGGATTCCGCCATTACCGATGGCGCTATATCCGGAAGTCTTATTCTAGCTCTATTTCTTTTATATATATATATATATAAATAAATTTATTGATTTTCCAAACAGTTATACAATTTTACCCAAAATACAACAAATTGTTTCTTTTTTGAACTTCCTTCAGCGTCTCTGACAATCATCCGTATTTATAACTTTGGTTACACATTCCCTTCTTTCGTATTGCCATTATACTTCCCTTCTCCCACTATTTCATATTAACAATACTTCTCCATTTTTACAGTGCCTCTTGAAATCCCACTAGCGTTGTGTTCACGCCACATATGTTTTTCAGATAATCTACAAACTTTCCCCAGTCTTCGATGAACTTTTGGTCTTTGGTGTATCTGATTTTCCCAGTTAATTTGTCCAATTCCGCATAGTCTGTCATTTTCAGTCTCCATTCTGCTATTTCCTCTTGTTTCCATTTCTGGGCCATCAAGATTCTGGCTGCCGTTACTGCATATTGGAAGAGTTTACAGTCTTTTCTTCTTATATCCTTTCCTACAATCCCTAAAAGAAAGGCCTCCGGGTTTTTTACAAAAGTATATCTTAACATTTTTTTCATTTCATTATATATCATTTCCCAAAAGCTTTTCACTTTCTTACATTCCCACCACACATGAAAAAACGTCCCTTCTTTTTCTTTACATTTCCAATATTTGTTACACGTCTTATACATCTTTGCTAACTTTACAGGTGTGATGTACCATCTGTAAAACATTTTCATAACATTTTCTTTCAATATCGTGCATGCAGTAAATTTTATATTCTCTTTCCACAAGTTTCCCCATTCATCAAATTGGATATTATACCCAAAATCTTTTGCCCACTGTATCATTACCGATTTAACCTCTTAGTCTATTCTAGCTCTATTTCAGGCTTGGCCTGTGTCTCAGCCTTTGTCTCTGTTTCACGCTGTTTCTATGTTTCAGGTTCCGACACTGTTTCAAGCCCTGTATCTGCCTCTGCCTCTGTTTCAGGCTCTGGCACTCTATCCAGCACTGTTTCTGGCTCTGGCTCTCTTTCAGGCTCTGGTTCTGAATTAGGGTTTTGTTCTGGCTCTGGCTGTGTCTCTGGATCTGGCTGTGTCTCTGCTTCAGGCTCCTACGCTGTTTCAAGCACTGTATCAGGCTCTGCCTCTCCCTCTGCCCCTGGCTACGTTTAAGCGTCAGGCTCAGTTTCAGACAGTGTCTCTGTTTCAGGATCCAGCACTCTATCAAGCACTATTTCAGACTCAGGCTGTGGATCTCGGCTGTGGCTCTAGGCTCCGTCTGTGGCTCTGGCTGTGGCTCTGGCTCTCTTTCAGGGTCTGGTTCTGAATGAAGATCTGGTTCTGACTCTGATTCAGGGTCTCATGATGGCTCTTCCTCTGCCTCTGACCCAGCTATATTTCAGGGTCTGGCTCTCTTTCAGGCTCTGGTTCTGAATTAGGGTTTTGTTCTGGCTCTGGCTGTGTCTCTGGCTCCGGCTCCAGCTCCGGAACTTTATCAAGTACTGTTGCAGACTCAGGCTGTGGCTCTAGGCTGTGGCTGCAGCTATGTTTTGTGCTCCGGCCCTGTATCAAGCCCTATTTCTGGCTCTGGCTCTGGCACTCTATCAAGGACTGTTTCAGACTCAGGCTGTGGCTGTGGCTCTGCCTCTGTTTCAGGCTCAGGCTCTGTTTGAGGCTGTGTCTCTGCTTCAGGCTCCGGCACTGTATTAAGTACTGTTGTAGACTCAGGCTGTGGCTCTAGGCTGTGGCTGTGGCTGTTGCTCTGGTTCGGGCTGTGGCTCTGTTTCAGGCTCTGGTTCTGAATGAGGGCTTGGTTATGGCACTGATTCAGGGTCTTGCTCTGTCTCTGGCTGTGTCTCTGTTGCACCTCAAACGGTGGTTTGTTGTTGTTGTTATTTTCTTTCTGGGGTGGGACAAATGTTTAGTTGGGGCGGGGATTATTTTAAGTTTAGCATAACTGTTTCTTGCTTTGTTTTTCTTTTACTATTTTTTAGGTTATTGTATAGTTTGTATTTTGCTTTTTAAGGGGAAAGGGTCAGGGCTGCCTGGGAGGGGGCCTCAGCCAACAGAATGGCTGGGGCAGGTTCCCTACGGGGGGATGTATTGGAACACCCAATCTCTATTATCGCGGGTGGGAGGAGCAGTTGCGCTAAGACCAGACCACGTCTTTACCGAAGATCTGGTTCTGACTCTGATTCTCTGATTCTGGCTCTCTATCAAGGGCTGTTTCAGACTCAGGCTGTGGCTGTTGCTCTGGTTCTGGCTCTGGCTCTTTCTCAGGCTCTGGTTCTGAATGAGGGCTTGGTTCTGGCACTGATTCAGGGTCTCGCTCTGGCTCTGGCTCTGGCACTCTATCAAGGACTGTTTCAGACTCAGGCTGTGGCTCTGGCTCTGTTTCCATTCTTACAATGGAATGTACACAAAACAATAATCCTTTCTATATAAATAGCTGTTACAAGAATCATTTATATAGTACACCGTTATTTTGGGCTCCGCCGAGCCTCGGACTTCTCTTCACTTCATTGGTAAGTATCAGATAATTTCTAAAGTTACGTGTTTTATCTCCTTTACATAGTTGCCAAACACTGTTAGAGTTGTTCCAGCCCTGCCAGAGTCATCGAAGTTCTATACCTATCTCTTATATACGTCAGATATTTGTTCCAATTTTCATGAAACTTCTGGTCATCCTGGTCTCTTATTCTTCCTGTTATTCTAGCTAGTTCAGCATAATTTATCATCTTGATCTGCCAGTCATTTATAGTAGGTATTAATTCCATTTTCCAGCTTTGGGCTAACATAGTTCTAGCGGCCGTTGTGGCATATAGAAAAAGATTTTTGTCCTCTTTTGATTTCCTTGCCAACTATTCCTAGCAGGAAAGCTTCAGGCTTTTTGGGAAAAGTATACTTAATTTTTTTTTTAAGTTCGTTGTAAATCAGTTCCCAAAAGCCTTTTACTTTACTGCATGTCCACCACATATGATAGAACTCACCATCCCCCTCTCCACATTTCCAGCATTTCTTAATCTTCGGTTTATAAATCTTAGCCAATTTCACTGGTGTGAGATGCCACCTATAAATCATCTTCCAGAGGTTCTCCCTTAGTGCCGTACACGCCGTGAATTTCATATTTACATTCCACAATTCTTGCCACTTTACAAAGTCAATTTTGTAACCAATATCTATGGCCCATTTTATCATGGCCTCCTTCACCTCTTCGTCTTTTGTATACCAATCCAGTAAGAGGTCATACATCCTAGATAATGTTTTGTTTTTACCTTCTATGACTTCCACATTAAATTTAAATTTTGTATCTTCAAATCCCAGTTTCTTTTTAACATCTTTTAACAGATCATTCACTTGATGGTATTGCAGCCACCCTGTGAGTACATTCTTTACCTCCTCATAGGGCTTAAGTTTTATGCCCTGATCAGTTTTATAGATAAGATCTTCATAGGTAGCTTTCCCCCCCTCCATGTTAGTTTTTTTTGACAGTTAAGGCATTTATTGGTGAGATCCACCACAGGTTTTCTTTTCCAGCAGGTTCTTATTTCTTTCCCATACTTGAAATAATGGTCCTCTAATTATATGATTTAGAAAGCCTCTATGAACTTTCACCTTTTCGTACCACAGGTACGAGTGCCACCCGTACCTGTTATCAAAGCACTCTAAATCCAAGATATCAGTATTCTCTAGCTTTAGCCAGTCTTTCACCCACGTTAAACAAGCCGCTTTGTAATATAAACTCAAATCTGGTAATAAAAAACCCCCTCTTTCTTTTTTATCTACAAGTAATTTTGTGATGGCCTGGGAATCCGATTCAGAGGCTGAACCGGAGGAATCCCAGCCTGCACCGGAGTCCCCGCCTCCAGGGCCGGCTGAACTGGGGCAGAGCCTGGATTCTGAAGCGCCTGCACCTGTGCCGGATCCTCAGGAGCAGGCACCAGGTGAATCCACTCTGGCTCCAGAGGTGGTTGAGGACTCAGTGCCTACAGGTGAGTCTCCCCCTGGGCCCAGTAACCCTTCAGCCTCTCCTGAACTGCAGAGGCGAAGGGCAGAGAGGCGAAGGGAACTGATTTCTCCCAGGAGGAGTGCTCGCCTTAAGGCCAGGAGAGGCGGGTCTCCTGGGGGCCGGGACCACCCCTGGCCTCAGAGAAGATAAAGGCCAGTCAGCCCGGTCCCAGGTTGTGGGAACAACGTCGTTGTTGAGTACCTGTTCCTGCCTGGACCCGGACCTGACCCTCCAGTGTTCCTGTCCCCGCCCGGCTTCCTGCTTCGGACCTCGCCCCGCTCCTTGTGAACTGTTTCCAGGCTAGTGACCCAGGACCGGACTTTGACTACGCCAACGGTAACCTTCCCCCCGGGACCAGCACAATTTTCATTTTTATATGTGATCTTTTCCCCTGCCAAATGAATCTCACTAAGATCCTTTGCCAATCTTTACACTGTTTTAGTCCTTTCATTACTGGTATAGTTTGAAACAAAAATAACATTCTGGGCAGGACATTCATTTTAATATCCGATATCCTCCCTAAGAAGGAAAGTTTCAATCTCTCCCAGATTTCTAAATCTTTTTTGACACCCTTCCAAGTAGTCTATTAATTATCTTTGTATAAGTTTATATTTTTTGCTGTGATCCACACTCCTAGATATTTTACCTTCTTAGCAACCATAATTCCCGTCCTTTGTTCTATCTCTACTATATCTTCCTTGGTTATATTTTTTGTTATCATTTTAGTCTTATTCCTGTTGAGCTTGAGACCTGCCACTTTTCCAAATTCTTCTAGTTTCTGTAGGGCTTCTTGTAAACTGTTCTTAGGATCTTCCAGTGTTAATATCAGGTTGTCTGCAAATGCTTTTATTTTGAATTCCTTGCTTCCTACCTTAATTCCTTTAACCTCCGGTGTTTCCCTTAACCTTTTATTAAACACTTCCAACACTGTTATAAATAACAAAGGGGATAAGGGACAGCCTTGCCTATTCCCTTTGGTAATATCAAAGGCTTCTGATATATTGTTGTTTATTATAAGTTTGGCTTTTTGCTCTTGATAAATAGCCTCAATACCTTTTCTAAATCCTTCACCAATTCCCATCATTTTTAAATTTTCCTTCATGAAACGCCAGGAGACGTTGTCAAATGCCTTCTCGGCATCAATGAAGATCAGCGCCGCCTGCTTGTCTATTCTACTATGCAGATATTCAATAATGTCTATCACATTTCTTACATTGTCTTTCAATTGTCTCCCCGGGAGGAAACCCGTTTGGTCTTTATGGATTCTCTTATTTAAGACCTAATTTTAACCTTTCCGCCAATACGTCTGCGAATAGTTTATAGTCATTATTTAATAATGAGATAGGTCTATAGTTTTTTACCTCTAAGCCATCTGTATCTTTTTTAGGGATTAAGGTAATATACGCTTCTTTCCAGGTGTTTGGAATTCTCCCTTCTTTTAGTACATTGTTCATGACTTCACATAGCACTGGGGAAAGTTGATCACTTAATATTTTATAATATTTAGCCGAGATACCATCTGGCCCTGGCACTTTTCCTCTTTTCATTTTTTTTATTGCTTTCCTAATTTCTTCCTCTGTAATTGTCTGATTTAGATATTCTCTTCCTTCAGTCGTGATCTGTTGCAATTGGTATTTTTTTAAGTAATCTTCTATCTCATTATCTATCTCTTTTTCTCTTTTGTAGAATTCCTTATAGTATTTCTGAAATATCTTCTTTATCTCTTTTGGGTCCTCCACTATCCTTTCTCCATCCCTTATCTTACATATCGTGTTTTGTTTTTTCCTCTCTCTTAATTGCCACGCCAGGTATTTCCCTATCTTATTTGCTGATTCAAAGTTCTTTTGTTTCATCATTTTGATCCTCCATTCAATCTCCTGGTTCACTATCATAGAAAATTGAGCTTGTAGATGTTGGTTTCTGCTTTCTTCTCTGTGCAGCGAAGTGCTTGTCACGAGACAGGTTGTTTACATTCCACAGAGTCTGTACTGTTGGGTTCCCACGGGAATGGGAGACTGGATGTGACGTACACTGGTTTCCTGTTTTTCACTGTTCTTTGCAGTTTCAGTTTTAGATTCTCTCCGTGCCTTAGAGGAGAGATGACGCTTTCTCTGCTCCGGCAGAGGGAAAATGTTTTTCTGTAACTTACCAGCTTTGAACTGTAAATAAAGTAGTATAGAGCATGTTGGCTCATACTTTTCATCATTCCGCTGTGCACTGGACACTGCTTATCTCCAACATTTGGTTTCGGGCCCAGAAAAATGCAGTGTTTTGAGAATGGGCTTCAGAAGTTGGGCTCCTGGCAAAGGAACAAAGGAGCAAGAAACGAAGTGCCGGCAAAGCATCGGAACAGCGGCAGAGAGA
This sequence comes from Podarcis melisellensis, assembly GCF_964234715.1. Classification (NCBI taxonomy): domain Eukaryota; kingdom Metazoa; phylum Chordata; class Lepidosauria; order Squamata; family Lacertidae; genus Podarcis; species Podarcis melisellensis. The sequence continues at coordinate 35,587,597 of NC_138535.1, read as the reverse complement.
CGGAACGCACGGTATCTGCTCTGCGCGTCAAAATGATTGATGAAGGTATGTGCTACAGCTCCGGGCAGCCTGCCAGCTTCTAATTAATGGCTTTATGGCTGGACTTTGAACTTTTAATAGCCGGTTTTTGCCGTGGCACAGGCAAAAGGCTAAAAGGGGAACAATTTCCTAAGCTGGAGAAAGTGAAAGTAACTTTGAACTTGCCTTTGGAATGCAGTTTGAAGCAGCTGCAGATAAGCAAAGCAAATAAACAGAAGAGCGGCACAGGCTCATAGGCAGAGGCTGTTTTGATTTGCCTTTGGATTGAAGCAGCTGTACACAGAAGCAGTCTGATTTAAAGCAGCATAGATGACGCAAGAGGCATGTGCCAAAGTCATGATGGCTAGCTGCACAAGGCTGGATGAAGCAAGTGGGGAATTTGATACCACTGATCAGCCAAATGCTCAACTCACAGTAGCTTGTGATACTGCCATGATTCAGAGTGAAGCAGATCGGCGGGGTGCTAGCTGCATCAACAAGGGGGAGACTTCACAGTCGTCATCCCATAGTGCAGTGGAACCACCAGATGGCGCCAAAGCTTTGAAGGCAGTGAAATGCTACTTGTGTGGACGTCTAGGCCATATGAAGAGGGAATGCAAATATCCCAGGGCCAAGACAGAGCAGCGCAGCGAAAGCTCATCGCGTGGAAAAGGCCAGAGCAAAGGCAAAGGTCCAGTGTCCAGGACAACGCAGCACAAGGCAATGGTCTCACGCTACGCTCCAAAGGTTACAAAGGTTGCGGAGGTTGCAGAGGTCCAGAAGACATCTAGATCTTTCTTCGTTGTTGATTCAGCTGCAACGCATCACATGTGCAACGATAAGCGACTGTTCGTATCTTTTACACCGCAGGAAGGTGCGATTCACCAGGCGGATGACCGCACTATCCCCAGTAAAGGCTACGGAACTGTTGTTCTTCACAGTTTGGACTTATCGATACAGGATGTTCTTTATGTGCCGGATGCGAAACATAATCTGCTCAGCGTTGGACAACTGGTTGAGAAGAAGATTGACGTTTCCTTTAAGAACAATAGATGCATCATCACCAAGAAAAATGATTATCAATTGTATGCTGAATTTGTTGATCGTTTGTTTGTTTTGTATTATGATGATGTTGTGCAGGATGACACTTGTTGCATTGCAGGTTCTAACAAAAGTTTGCATGCAGAATGTATTCATGATTTTCACAGGAAATTTGGTCATTTGCATTTTGAGGCAGTATCTAAAATGCCTGCCTTGGTTGAAGGTATGACTATTAAACCCTGCAGGTACCACATGAAGTGCAAGGCATGCGCAGCAAATAAGGTGAAAATGGCTGCGAAAGGTAAGGTGTCTAGTAGGCAAGCTACAGAACCATACCAAATTATTCATGCTGATTTGGTTGGACCACTAGCGCCCTCTTTGGGTGGAAATAGGTACTTCATGGTTCTTCTTGATGCATTTTCCAGGTATATTTATGTGTACAATCTCAAGCAGAAGTCAGAGGCTTTTCCTAGGTTCAAGGAATTCTGTGTTTGGTTGGGAAATGTGCATGGTAAGAAGATAGAGGTTCTTTTCACTGACCGGGGGGGGAGAATTCACTTCTCAGCAGTTTGAAGCTTTTCTGGCTGAGAAAGGAATTCAACACGATTTGTCTAGTCCTCGCTCGCCATGGCAGAATGGACTTGCGGAACGAGCAAATCAAACATTGCTTCAAGGGTTAAAGACCTTGCTGCATGATGCAAATCTTCCAGAGAGTTATTGGGCCGAAGCTCTCTCATGTTTCACTTACAGTTATAATCGCAGGTTATCTTCAGCGATTGGTTGTACCCCCTATGAGAAGATGTTTGGCAAGAAGCCATACATCAAACACATGAAAATTTTTGGTTCGGACATGTGGGTTCACTCACCACAACACTCCAAGTTAGACAAGCGTGGATTGCATGGTATCTTTCTAGGTTGTCAGAAAGGGTCTTACAGAATAATGATGACTGACTCTAAGGAAATTAAGCTCACAAGAAGTGTTGAGTACAATACCAAGTGGGGGGAGAATGTGGGAATTTTCCAATGTTATCCTGATGACAGTGATGAGACTGAGGATAGTCAAAAGCAACCGCAACAACCCACACCCACTGATGAAGGTTCTGATTCTGAGTCTGAAACTGAATCAGATGATTCAGAGGATTTCAAGAGTGCGAAAGCCTCTATGCGACCCTCTGAAAGCTCTGATCAAGAATTGGAAGAACCATTGTTCACAATAGGTCACTTTTCTCCTAAGAAGGAAGAGGAGAGTGTTGAAGACTTAAGGCTAATTCGTAGGTCACAGAGAGCCACAAAAGGCAGACCTCCAAAGAGATTTGCTGATGAGTTTGCTAAGATTGCAGTAACAGCTGTTAAAAGCTCCAAGAAGGTTTTTGAACCTTCAAGTTTCCAAGAAATCCAGGATTTGGATTCAAAGGAAGCTGAGCCATGGTTAAATGCCATGAAGGCTGAGCTTGATTCCTTGGAAAGGAACAAAACATGGGACCTTGTTCCAATAGTTCCAGGAATGAAATTGCTTGGAAGCAAATGGGTCTTCAAAGCGAAGACTGATCAAAATGGCAAGATAGTCAGACACAAAGCCAGATTGGTAGCCAGAGGATTTGCTCAGGTACCAGGTGAAGACTATCACGAGACCTACTCACCCACAGTGAGGTATGAGAGCATTAGGCTTATGCTCAAGCTAGCTGCAGAGGAAAATCTACACATTAGTCACCATGATGTGAATACAGCTTTTCTGTACGGATCTCTAAATGAATCACTTTATATGCTTCCACCTGATGGCGTACAGGTAAAACAGGGATTTGTTTGTGCTCTGAAAAAGTCCCTTTATGGTCTCAAACAAAGTGCACGGTGTTGGCACACAAAACTCACTGAAGTATTGTTTTCTCTAGGTTTTCAGCAAGGGAAAGCTGATCCATGTGTATTTGTCAAAGAGGAGGGGCAAAAGAAACTGTATTGTTTGTTTTATGTTGATGATCTTTTATTCTTTTGGAAAGATGTCACAATGTACAATAACGCCCTAGCTCAACTGAAAGAGCACTTTGACATGAAAGATCTTGGTGAGGTAAACAACTACCTATCTCTGGAAATAGAGAGAGATCAAGATGGTAACATTCTAGTACACCAGTCACGGAAAATTGCTGATGTGTTAAGCAAACTAAACCTGATGGATGCTAACCCTGTAGACACACCGATGATAACAGGTTATCAGGTAGATGACACTGAAGAAGCATTTTCTGACACTACACTGTACAGAAGTGTGCTAGGCAAGCTAAACTTCATTGCCAGATGTTCAAGACCTGACATTGCTGTTAGCTGTAATTTGCTAAGCAGACAAGTCAACAATCCTACTGTTAAGGATTGGAAAGCTCTGAAACGCATAGCGCGGTATTTGAAAGGCACTATGCATTACAGACTGAGATTTAACAATCAGAAGTCTGGTGGTCTTGAGATATTTGCAGATGCAAGTTTTGGAAGTGACACTACAGACAGGAAAAGTACGTCTGGAGTTTGCTATAAGTACAATCAGGGTCTATTTGATTGGTCATGCAAGAAGCAAACAACAGTTAGCTTAAGTACTTGTGAAGCTGAACTGAATGCACTGTCTTATTCACTTAAAGATTGTGAATGGTTGTTACAATTGTGCAAAGACATGAAAATTCCTGTCAAATGTCCAATCCAGGTTTACCAGGACAACAAAGCATGTTTGGCTTTGCTGAATTCTGAAGGTTGTAAGCAAAGCACAAAGCACTTGCAATTGAAGTTGCAACATGCTAGGGAACGTATTCAGAAGGGACTCGTAACGGTGTCCTATATGCCAGGTAATGAAATTCCTGCTGATGTATTATCCAAGATTGTATCAAGGGATCAACACTGTACCTATGTGCAGAAGTTGGGTTTGTACTGATATTGTACAAACACGCTGCCCAGAGATGTTCACAGAAAGGGGGAGGATGTTGGTTTCTGCTTTCTTCTCTGTGCAGCGAAGTGCTTGTCACGAGACAGGTTGTTTACATTCCACAGAGTCTGTACTGTTGGGTTCCCACGGGAATGGGAGACTGGATGTGACGTACACTGGTTTCCTGTTTTTCACTGTTCTTTGCAGTTTCAGTTTTAGATTCTCTCCGTGCCTTAGAGGAGAGATGACGCTTTCTCTGCTCCGGCAGAGGGAAAATGTTTTTCTGTAACTTACCAGCTTTGAACTGTAAATAAAGTAGTATAGAGCATGTTGGCTCATACTTTTCATCATTCCGCTGTGCACTGGACACTGCTTATCTCCAACAGTAGCATCCTTATGTTTTGTTTTATTATTTCATCTCCTGGTTTAATGGTTAATGGTCTTTCATTCTCCATGAGATGCAATAAGATTTCTTCTTTCCTTTTCTCTTTTTTCTTTTTTAAGATGCTATTTTTCTGGATTAGGAAACCCCTCATGACGGCCTTCCCAGCGCCCCACACCATTTCTAGAGATGTTTCTTTATTCAAATTCCACTTAAAGTATTCCTCAATTGTCTCTTTTGCTTTATTTACTATCTTTTGATCATTGAATAGATTTTCATTCATTTTCCATCTTAATGTCCTAAAGTCTTTTCCTTTTACCTCCATATATACTGGATTGTGATCAGATAGGGTTTGTGGGAGGATTTCCGTCTTAATTACTCTTTGCGCCAATTCCTTCGAAATCCAAATATGGTCTATTCTCCCCCAGCTTTGATTTGGGTTTGAAAAGAAGGTAAATTGTTTTATCGTGGGGTTTTTAAATCTCCAAGCATCAATTAGTCCCAAATTTTCCACTAATTCGAAGAAGGCTTTCGGTAATTTGCCCTCCCTCACTTCCTGTTTTCTTATTGATCTATCCAAGTTTGGGAGAACCACTCCATTAAAGTCCCCCATCAATATCAATTGTTGGTCCATCCATTCTAACAATTTGTTACCTAGTTCAGAATAGAATGCTGACTTTTTGTCATTGGGTGCATATATCCCAACCACATTTATCTTTTCTCCTTGATTGGGTGATCTGTACTACTATCGTTCTCCCCTCTTCGTCTTTATGTATTAGTTTTGGATCAAGTTTTTCTTTTATATATAATACCACTCCTCTTTTCTTGACATTATCCGATGCTACAAAGTCTAACCCTAATCTCTTATTACTTAAAATTCTTTTATGTTTTCTTGTTACATGAGTTTCTTGTAGACAGATTATGTCAAAGTTCTTTTTAAGCAATACATGAGCAATTTGGTTCCTTTTATTTTTATTGTTTAGCCCATTCACATTCCACAAGGTAATTTTTAAAGTCATTTTTAATGTACAATCAGTAAGTGGTCGAATCTAAGTTAAATCTACTGTTCTTTGTTATCTGTCTCTTCCTCTTCTTTTTCTTCGTCTAATTTTTCCTCCCCTTCTCCCTCTCCACTTCCTTCACCTCCACCCTCTCTTCCCCCATCTGCTCCCCTTCTGGTTCCCACCCTCCCAACCTTCCCAGTTCCTTCTCATATCTTCTTGCAAATTTATCCAATTCCAGAGAGCTGGATAGTTCGAATCTTTTCCCCTTGAAATAGAATGAAATCCCTTCCGGGAATTCCCATCTATTTTGGATCCCGTTCTTCTTCAGTTAGTTAGTTAGTTTTTTATAAACATCTCTCTTACAAAGAAATCTCGAAGGAATCTCTTTAAATATAATAATTGGCTTTCCTTCAATACATAGTTTTTGATTATAGTTTAGCTTTAGTATTTCATTTCTCATATCCAGAGAGTTAAACATGACCAGGACATCTCCTGGCAGTTTCTTCCCTCTGGCTTTGGCTGATTTTGTTTTTATCCGAAAAATATTTGCAACTGAATATCCTATGTCTTCTTCCTTCATATCTAACCAAACTGCCAATTCTCTAACCAATTTAGATCGTATATTTTCATTTGGTTCCTCAGGGATTCCCCTAAATTTCAGGTTTGATTGCTTCTGTCTCATTTGAGTCATCGCCACACTATCCAGTAACTCTTCCTGTATTTTATTTATCTCCTTCACCTCTGTATTAATCCTGTCCATATCTTTCCTATTTTCTTTGATATCTTTTTGAACCCTTTTCATTGAGTCTTCAAGTACTTTGGATCTTAGAGATAAATCTTCTACTTTTCCTGTTAGTTCTCCCACCCCCCCTCTAATCTCTTATTCAATGAGTACTTCCAATAATTTTTTCTCAATATACTGTTCATTATGTTTAAATTCTTTCCTTATTTCAGCCATCAAATTATCATAGTCCTTAATTTCCTTCCCCTCTTTCCCATTTTCTTGTCTGGATGGTCTCCTTTCAGCAGGCGTTCCCGCCCCCTTTTTCATTTTGTATTTCTATTTGTCTTAATTAACTAAAAATAAAAAATAAAAATGAAACAAAAGAGAAAAAAAGTTTTTCCCCACCCCAGGGGTCGCTCAACTGTAGTTTAAAAAATTTCTTTGTTTTCCCAATGTAGTTCCTTTCTGGCCCCACACGGTGGCGCTTTACTTGCATTCACCCTTTTAGTTCTTCAGTATGAAGTCTCTCTCCACGCACAGCTAGGGGACCAGTTAGATGGATCGTTTACAGTCACAAAAAGCAAATGAAGGAGGAAGAAAGTTCTCGAGATTTAAGTCCTAGAGAGTAAATAAAGTAGGGAACAGTACGTCTCGCGTTGCAGACGGACTCCTTCGCACGAGCCAAGATGGAGGAGGTGCGCAGTGGGACAGCGAAGGACGACGAGTTCCAGATACGCGACGGACTGCTCATCCGCAAAGGGGCCCTCTACGTGCCGGGAGACGATCTCCACGCGAAGGTACTGCAGCAGTTGCACGACGCGCCCAGCGCTGGACACTTCGGCAAAGAGAAGACTGTAGAATTAGTAGCCAGAGACTTTTGGTGGCCCAAGATGAGGGGGGAAGTCGCAGATTACGTCACGAGGTGCGACACATGCCAAAGGGCCAAGCCAATACACAGACCGCCGGCAGGACTGCTGGAACCGCTACAGACCCCGCTCGAACCGTGGGAGAGGGTGGCCCTGGACTTTGTCACGGATCTGCCCAGTTCGCGGGACAAAACAGCAGTTCTCGTGGTAGTGGACATGTTCACCAAGATGGCCCACTTCATTCCGTGCGCGAAGGTGGCCACAGCGGAGCAGACCGCCAAGCTGTTCATAGACCACGTGTTCAAGGTTCACGGTCTACCGCGGTCTATCCTGTCCGACCGGGGGCGCCAGTTCATCTCGAACTTCTGGCAGAAGTTGATGGGCATCCTGAACGTCAAGATTAACCTAGCGTCGGCGAGACACCCGCAGACCAACGGACAAGCGGAGAGGGTCAACGCCATCATGCAGCAGTACCTGAGATGCTACGCTAATCAGCAGCCTGTGACATGGGTGGACTACCTACCGCTGGCCGAGTTTGCCTACAACAACACGAAGCACGTGTCCACGGGGGTGACACCGTTCTTCGCCAACAATGGGCGGCATCCCAGAACCTTCCCGGGATTAGAGAAAGCGGGGGAGGGGGAGCCACACGGAGCAGAGGCCTTAGCAGCGGAGTTACAGGAAGTCCACGAGCAACTCCGAAGGCAGTTAGAGCTAGCAAAACACGCTTACAAAATGCAGGCAGACAGACACAGAAGAGTGGGGGAAGACATCCAGGTGGGGGACTGGGTTTGGTTAGCGGCCCAGGCAGTGCCAACCAGATCGTTAGCTAAGAAGAAGCTCGGACACAAGCAGCTAGGCCCTTACCAAGTCGAGGCACAGATCAACCCAGTAGCCTTCCGGTTGACACTCCCGGAGGGATCCAGAATGCACCCGGTCTTTCATAGATCGGTGCTCACGCCCTACAAGGCAGCTCACAGGTTCCAGGCGCCAGGGAAGGCTCCATGCCCACTCAGAGACGCGCCCACTAAAGGGGGGTCGCCGAGGGCGGAGCCGCTCAACGAGGTCACAGAGATTTTGGACTCAAGATGGGGGGAAGAGGGGGTTGAATATCTCCTCGCCAGGGAAGGTACCCCGGCCAGCGCCAACAGCTGGGTACCGTATTATGCGGTGGAGGAGCACTACCTCAAGGACGAGTTCCACGCACTTTTCCCACACAGGCCCATGCCGGCAGATTATTTCGATGAATATCTTTTCACACCCACACTCTCTGACAGCACGTTTCAGGGGTTCTCTTCAACTGAGGACACGACGCTAGAGACTAGCTCTCCAGAGGGATCACTCTCGGGGTTTGGCACAGGGGGCTCCTATTGGTGGGAGGATCAACCTGAGGTGGGGTGGCGCAGAGAAATGCCGAGAGGGCCATTGCACGCAGCGTCACCCCAGGAGACAGGGGAAGAGGGGGTCATGGGCGAGTTGGGGGAAGATCCCGGTTTCGAACACACTGCCCAGGAGATGGAGGCAGAGGAGATCACCGTCGACGAGACCATGGAGGACTACCCGGACTTAACTGGCTGGATGCACGCCACGGGGGACGAACTCTATCCTGCACTCACCCCCACGACACTGGAGCACCCAGAACCCGCGCCGGGAGGGGGGAAGGGGGGGCTTCGAGGGGGGATGGATGTCAGGGGCTCAGGAGCAGAGGCACAGGAGAGGAAGGAAATGGAGAGCGAGGGGGAGGAATCCGAGGGCAGTGTAGGGGGTGACAGTGGCCCGAGGGATTCCTGGAGTCTGTCCAGCGAATCAGAAGACTCGCAGAAGGGAGCGCCGATGGCCAGGGCAAGAGGGGTGCCAAGGGGGACACCCCAGAAGGAAGGGGCCAGCGGGGACTCCCAGAGCAGCAGTTGGAAATCAGGACCAGCTTCCCCACCAGAGCGCAGTGGGGGGGAGGAATCCCAGGCATCGGGACCAGTGTTCCCACCACCAGCGAGAGGAGATGAGTCAGGATTGACCACGCCTCCATCGGAGAGCGGGGAAACGGTCGAGAGGAAGGTTGCCGGCTGGGCGCGCGCGCCAAGTTCAAATGTACAGGCGAGCGGCACAGCAGATAGCCCGGATAGGGAGCCAGGTCCTAAAGCCCGCCGAAAGGAGGGGCAAGAATCAGGGGGGTCAGCGTCAGAAGAGTCCAGAAAGGAGGAAACCCCAGGGGGCAGAAAGACCCAGAGGAGGAAAGAGCAACGGAAGAGGTGGAGTAAGGCTAGAGTCTTAAACTGGTGTACAGGGGGCGGAGACTCAGATGGAGCTTCGCCGGTCTAGCTTCTAGACGTAGAGCTGCACGCTGCGGTTTGGAAGTGGAAACTAATCGTCAATAAAGACTTTTGTACGTTATTACTGACTAGCGTTGGTCCTCTGTGAGCTGGGACCTAGAGGCAGCCCTCTGTGAGCTGGGACCTAGAGGCAGAACATAAATCTGATTGAAAATAACTACAAGAACACATGGAAAGAAATAACAAAGGACTTGGATACTTGGAACAGAATACACCTCTCTTGGTTGGGGAGAATGGCTGCGATCAAAATGAATCTATTACCAAAATTACTCTTTTTATTCCAAAATTTACCGATAATTAGGGGAGTTTCACTATTTAAAGATTGGCAGAGACTACTTTCTAAATTTATTTGGCAAGGAAAAAGACCAAGGATTAAATTCAAATTGCTCACAGACCAAAAAGACAGGGGGGGATTTGCTGTCCCAAATTTACAGTTATATTATGAAGCAGCATGCCTTTGTTGGGTAAAAGAATGGATTGTCATTAAAAATAAAGATTTGTTAGATCTAGAGGGTTTTAACTTAAGATTTGGATGGCATGACTAGCTGTGGCAGGATAATGGAAAGAAACATAAAGATTTTTCTAACCATATTATTAGAGGGCCACTGTTAGAAGTGTGGGAAAGGAATAAAAAATTATTGGAACAGAAAACCCCCTGGTGGTTATCACCAATCGATATACTGACAAAAAAGAAAATAAACACTGAAGGGGAAAGATGGACATATGAAGATCTATTAGTTAGAAATGAATCCGGGTGGAGAATCAGACCATATGAAGAAATAAAAAACAAGTTGACTGGCTGGATTCAATATCACCAAATTAACTCCATGTGGACGGAAGATAAAAAGATTGGGATAAATGAGAAGAAATCTAGATTTCAGATTGAAATAATAGAAGGAAGAACAAAATTATTATCAAAAATGTATAACCAGTTACTTGAGTGGGACACCAAAGATGAGGAAGTGAAGGAGGTGATGGTGAAGTGGGCAGTGGACTTGGGTTATAATATAGAATTTGACAAATGGAAGGCTTTATGGTGTAAAGGTATGAACTTCACGGCATGTACAACACTCAAGGAGAACATGTATAAGATGATGTACAGATGGTACATGACGCCGGTAAAATTGGATAAAATTTATAAAACAGGTGATAAAATGTGTTGGAAATGCAAGAGTAAGGAGGGCGACTTTATACATATGTGGTGGTCATGTGAGACACTTTAAAAATTTTGGGAATCTATCTATAATGAATTTTAAAAAGTCCTCAAATACACCTTTAGCAAAAAACCTGAAGCTTTCCTCCTGGGGATAATTGGCGAAGAAATTAAAAAGGAAGATAAAACATTTTTTCAATACGCAACAGTGGCTGCCAGAACCCTCATAGCACAGTATTGGAAGACGTCTAAAATCCCAACGATAATAGAGTGGCAATCTAAACTATTTGACTATTTAGAACTGGCAAAATTGACACAGAAAATAAGAAATAAAAAAGTACAAAATTTAATAATGAATGGGATAAATTTAAGTTATATATGGAATCAGAAATAAAAGGAAAATAAAAATGTTGATAAAAAACAAATATATATTTGAAAAATTCACAGTAGGTATGAGATAACGCTTACTACGTAAAAATTGCTTGAAAAATGAGACACTGCAGATAAAAAATATGATAACTTTATTCCGAAATCGAGATAAAGGGAAGTCGATGAGTGTTTGTCAATGTAAGTTGAGTTGCCTATGTTTTTATGTATTACATGTTTCGTTTTTCTTTTTTTTCTTTTTTCCTTTTTTCTTGGCTGTGTAAGTATGTTTGTGATATGTATGATATGTATGTTAAAAAGCAATAAAAAATAATTTTTTTAAAAAAATGTCTCCAGCGTCGAAAAGCTTCATGAATTGCAAGCAGTTCCCGGTCATACACCATGTAGTTCTGTTCTGACTTGTTCAGCTTCCTTGAAAAAAAAGCGCACGGCCTCCACTCGGACTGATTTCCCGTCTGAAGCAGTACGGCCCCCACCGCTCTGTCTGACGCGTCGGTCTCCAGCCTCATAGGCTTCTGCAGATCCACGTGTAAGAGCTGCTCTTCCGAAGCGAACGCCCTCTTTAGCCTTTCAAAGGACTGCTGTGCCTCTTCTGTCCATTCAAACCTGCAGCCTTTTCAGCACTTCCCTGACGTCCTTAACATGCTGCTCCTCGTTCTCCGAGTAGATTAACACGTCATCTAGGAAAGCCACGCAATTCTTGTACAGCAGGGACCCCAACACGTGGTGCATGAAAGCTTGAAAGCAGGCCGAGCCTGATTGTAATCCGAAGGGCATAACTAAGTACTCAAAGGCCCCCAGAGGGGTGAACATGGTGGTTTTCCATTCATCCCCCTCCCTCATCCTTATCAAATTGTACTCCCCCCGAAGGTCCAGCTTGGTAAAAACCTTCCCCTTCCTTACCCTGCTCAAAATGTCATCAATTCTGGGCATTGGGAAGGTCACTGGTTCCGACACAAGGTTGACCCGCCTCTGGCTCTGGCTCTGGCTCTGGCTCTGGCTCTGGCTCTGGCTCTGGCTCTGATTCAGGGTCTCGCTCTGATTCAGGGTCTCTCTCTGGCTCTGGCTCTGGCACTCTATCAAGGACTGTTTCAGACTCAGGCTGTGGCTGTGGCTTTGCCTCTGTTTCAGGCTCAGGCTCTGTTTGAGGCTGTGTCTCTGTTTCAGGCTCCGGCACTGTATCAAGTACTGTTGCAGACTCAGGCTGTGGCTCTAGGCTGTGGCTGTTGCTCTGGTTCGGGCTGTGGCTCTTTTTCAGGCTCTGTTTCTGAATGAGGGCTTGGTTATGGCACTGATTCAGGGTCTCACTCTGTCTCTGGCTGTGTCTCTGTTGCGCCAAAAACGGTGGTTTGTTGTTGTTGTTGTTAGTTTCTTTCTGGGGTGGGACAAATGTTTAGTTGGGGCGGTTTAGCATAATTGTTTCTTGGTTTGTTTTTCTTTTACTATTTTTTTAGGTTATTGTATAGTTTGTATTTTGCTTTTCAAGGGGAAAGGGTCAGGGCTGCCTGGGAGGGGTCCTCAGCCAACAGAATGGCTGGGGCAGGTTCCCTACGGGGGTATGTACTGGAACACCCAATCTCTGTTATCGCGGGTGGGAGGAGCAGTTGCGCTAAGACCAGACCACGTCTTTACCGAAGATCTGGTTCTGACTCTGATTCTGATTCTTTGATTCTGGCTCTCTATCAAGGGCTGTTTCAGACTGCTCTCTATCAAGGGCTGTTTCAGGCTGTGGCTGTTGCTCTGGTTCTGGCTCTGGCTCTTTCTTAGGCTCTGGTTCTGAATGAGGGCTTGGCTCTGGCCCTGATTCAGGGTCTCGCTCTGGCTCTGGCTCTGGCTCTGGCACTCTATCAAGGACTGTTTCAGACTTAGGCTGTGGCTGTGGCTCTGGCTCTGTTTCCATTCTTACAATGCAATGTACACAAAACAATAATCCTCTCTTAGATTTTTTTGGGATCTCTTTATCTAAAATACTCATGTCACCGTTACTTCCTCCACATCTCCAACAAGCATTCGCCAAATTTTTATACATTCTTGATCATCTGGAAGGAGTGAGGTACCACCTACGAGCCATTTTCATCATGTTCTCTCTTATATTATAGCTGCCTGTAAATTTCAAATTTCCATTCCATCAGTTTTCCCCATCTTTTAGCATAATTGGACGGCCCACATCTTGGGCCCACTTTATCATTGAAGCCTTAACCTCCTCATCCATTACTTCGTAGTCTAAAAGAAGTCTATAGATTTTTGCGATTATTTTGGTTTTACTATTCAGTAGTTCTCTATCAAATCTTGAAGGCTCCTTTTCAAAACCTATCTGCTTATCCTGTCTGAACACTTCATTCACCTGGAAGCAACCTGGAAGTAATTCACCTCCTCCTCCCCCCTTAATATTGTGTTATAGATTATCCAGTTCTCTTTGATTTTGTTCCTTTTTTTAACAGCGATTGCTTCTAGTGGAGAGTTCCATCTTGGGGTTTTCTGTTCCAAATATCTTTTGTATTTTCCCCATACCTTATATATAGCATTTCTTATTATATGATTTGAAAAACTCCTATGCGTCTTTATTTTCCCATAATTAAGATAGCCATGCCACCCAAAACGGGTGTCATGACCTTCTAGATCTAAAATATCCCAATTTTTTAATAAATACCAATCTTTCAACCAGAGAAGACATGAGGCTTCGTAATATAGCTTCAAATCCGGTAACCCGTAGCCACCTCTTTCTACAGTATCTATTAATATCTTATGCTTTACTCTTGGTCTTTTACCCTTCCACAAAAATTTAGAAATTTCTTTTTGCCACTTGTTGATACTGCTGGTCTTTCCTGTAATTGGAATCGTTTGGAATAGAAAGAGTAGCTTCGGTAAAACTATCATTTTAATTACCGAAATACGGCCCAGGAATGATAAATTTAACATTGTCCATGTCTCCAACTGTCTTTTGATATCTTTCCAACAATTGGTATAATTATCTTCATATAAGTTAATATTCTTTGGTGTTATCCATAATCCTAAATACTTGATTTGGGGGTAGATTTTAATGCGTATTATTTGTTCTAATTCTGCTTTTTCATCTGGCAACATATTTTTAACTAATAGTTTTGTCTTGTTTAAATTCATTTTGAACCCCGCAACTTTACCGTAGCCATATATTCTTTCCAACGCCTTTCTTAAACTCTGTTTTGGTTGCTCCGTAGTTATAATTAAATCGTCAGCAAATGCCCTCATTTTGTAACTTCTATTTCCCAGCATAATCCCTTTTATTTCTTTTTCTTCCCTAATTTGTTTACATAAAACTTCCAATGTTAATATGAAAATTAAGGGGGATAGTGGGCAACCTTGTCTGACCCCTTTACTGATTTCACACTCCTGTGATAAATTTCCATTGATTATGATTTTAGCTTTTTGTTTTGATTATATTGCTTCAATCCCTTTTATATACTGTACTGTATACCAAAATCCATATGGTGTAATAGACCTTTCATAAATTTCCAGAATACCCTGTCAAAAGCCTTTTCTGCATCTATAGCCATTAAGACAGCCTTCTTTTCTATTCTTAAGTCTAAATACGCTAATAAGTTTATAATGTTTCTAGTGTTGCTATAAATGTGCCTCCCGGGCAAAAAGCCAGCTTGGTCATTGTGTATCATCATCTGGAAGACTTTTTTTGATCTTTCGGCTAAAATATTTGCCTATAATTTATAATCGTTATTTAGAAGTGCGATAGGCCTATAGTTGTTAATAAGTAGATTGTCCATTCCCTGTTTTGGAATTAATGCAATAAGGCTGTCTTTCCAAGAATCCGGCATGGTTCCGTCTTTTAAGATACTTCTTAATGGGTCAGACAGTAATTCCTCAATTTTTTTATAATATATTGCCGGTAGGCCGTCTGGCCCTGGTGGCTTTCCTATCTTTGCTTCCTTAATTGCTCTTTGAATTTCGTACGATGTAATAAGGGCATTCAACAGTTCTTTTTGTTCTTTAGTAAGTTTCGGAAGACAGTTGTGTTCTAAATGTTCTTTAACTTCTTCTTGTTTCATTTCCTTCCTTATAGATTTATCCTTATCGTTTCTCTATTTCTTTAGGGTTGTTTATTATTTTGCCTTTGCACTTAACTCTATTTATAAGCCTTTCTGCCTCTCTCTTCTTTAATTGCCATGCTAATAACCAGGCTCAGGTTCTGTTTCAGGCTGTGTCTCTGTTTCAGGCTCTGGCGCTGTATCAACCACTGTTGCAGACTCAGGCTGTGGCGCTATGGCTGTAGCTGTGGCTCTGGTTCTGTTTCAGGCTCTGGCACTGTATCAAGCACTGTTTCAGGCTCAGGCTCAGGCTTCTGCTCTTTATTAGGCTTTGTCTCAGTCTTTGGCTCTAGCACTTATTCTAGCTCTATTTCATTTTTTAAAAAATATTTATTAAAGTTTCAAAAAAGTTACAAAAATGGATACAAAATACAGAAAAATAAAAGCAGTTAAAAACATTTCCATGTCTTATCTTTCATTGACTTATTTCCCTGACCTTCTCACACCTCCCTTTTTTGTACTCTAGTTCACTTAAGTATTCCAGCAAATCCTTTCCAGCTTGGTTTTTATCCTAATAGTTTATCCTAATGTAGTATAATATTACATTCTGATCTTTCAACAGTTAAAAAATCAATTTTTACCTAATCTTTTGTATCATTTCTGCTAATACCACATTACTTCATTCCAACATCCTTCTAACATTCCTGAATTTTACAATGTTTCTGTAGATAAACTTTAATTTTTTTCCAATCTTCTTCCACCAACTCTTCACCTTGGTCTCGGATTCTGCCAGTCATCTCCGCCAGTTCCATATAGTCCATCACTTTCATCTGCCATTCTTCCCGGGTGGGTAAATCTTGTGTCTTCCAATACTTTGCGATGAGTATTCTTGCTGCTGTTGTTGCATACATAAAAAAGGTTCTATCCTTCTTTGGCACCATTTTCATTATATTCTCTCTTAAGGCAATACTGTTGGTTTCTGCTTTCTTCTCTGTGCAGTGAAGTGCTTGTCACGAGACAGGTTGTTTACATTCCACAGTAAATGCACTGTTGGTTTCCCACGGGAAGAGGAGACTGGATGAATGAATGAATGAATGAATAAATTTATTACGGTCATAGACCAGAAAAAAACATAAAAACAACAATAGTTTACAAAGGGAATAATGGTGTCAATTAAAAATTGTAAAATTATACATAAAAGCAATACACATATGCACACACACCCACACACCCACACACACACATATATGCACTACAGTATATGTATAGACTTAAAAAAGGGGGGGCTTGTCCAGGGGTCAAGTCTTTTACTTTTTTACAGCTAATGCCCTCCGCTTGATCGCAGCCGCAGAAAATTTGGCCACTTTCAGTGTTACTTCTGGGTTTTTATCTCCTACTAGGATTTTCAGCCGCTGAGATTCAGATCGACCTGGAAATTTCTGAACGATAGGGGAGATAAACAGTGACCTAATATCCCCGTAAAGGTCGCAGTGTAACAACACATGTGAAGCCGTTTCCACCTCTTTCAGACCACATGGGCAAACTCGTTCAGCATAGGGTGTGCCCTCGTATCTGCCCTTTAGTAAGGCAGATGGCAGTACATCAAATCTGGTAAGGGTAAACGCCCGCCTGTATTTTGCGATTTGTAGATCCAGCAAATATGGTGTTAGATTAAACCCTTTTCCATAATCTTGGATAGCTGGATATTTATCTAACTTGCTCATATGGTCCTGAAGCTCTACATCTCCTATTCGCTGGCTCACCATCCTTTTAGCCTTTTCAAAACCTGAGGCTATAAGTTCTTGTGGGGAAAGCCCCAGGCCCTTCAATTTTTCATAAAGCAACAATCTCCATTTAGACTGGAACGGGTCTAGTAGAGTCAATGGAGCCACTCCCACTGGGAAAAATATGAGTTTTAGTCAGAAGTGAATCTTCAGGATCCATATCCTGGCATTAATAGGGAGTTGACCTACCTCCAGCCTGATGGCTGTGTTGGAGACACAGGTAGGTAACCCTAGTAGGGAGCGGTAAAATTTAGTTTGTACAGATTCCAGGGACTTGAGTTTTTGACAATTAAATATCTGGGTGCCATACATCAATTGTGGAAGTATTTTTGCAACAAAGACCTGGGAGGCAGCAGGAACATATTGACCTCCTTTTCTGTAAAAGAATCTTATGATAGCTCTGGAAGATCTTTGCGCATTTACAATGGAATTCTTAATCTGATGGCACCAAGATCCCTTCTCATCAAAAATTATTCCAAGATATCTAAAAGATGTTACTTGCTCAATAGGTTGGTTATTAATTTTCCATTTATGTCGGAGTTTTCTCTTGGAGAACACCATAATTTTTGATTTAGTGTAATTTATTATTAGGTGTTCAGCTTCGCAATACTCTGTAAGAGCTCGTAAAAGTTTTCTTAGACCCACACAAGAGAAGGAAATAAGTGCCGCATCATCTGCGTACAAAAGGACTGGGATTGGTATATTATTTAGGTTTGGGGGATGAGTACTTGCTTCCTCCATCTTTCCGACTAAGGAGTTTATATAGAAGTTAAATAGAATAGGGGCAAGAACACAGCCTTGCTTGACACCATGGAAACTTTGGATTTCCTTTGATAGGTTCCCATAACGGTCGCATCTAACACGGATCCGAGTATTTTCATGTAGTCTACGGATAAGAAGCAAAAGACGTCTATCGATGTTTGTGGCATTTAATTTTTCCCAAAGTCTGTGCCGGGGTATCAAATCGAAAGCTGATTTGAAATCTATAAAGGCTACATAGAGGGAGCCTCCTTTCTTTGAGGTGTATTTCTCCACTAGATGTTGCAATACCAGTCCTTGGTCTAGAGTTGATCTATGTGCCCTGAAACCAGCCTGGGCTTCCTTTAGGATGTGCTCCTGTTCCAGCCAGTCCGCAAACTTTTCACGTAAGTGAGTTGCATAAAGTTTGCTAATGATGCTTAAGAGACTGATTGGTCTGTAATTGGCTGGATCAAGTTTACAGCCTTTCTTGAATATGGGAACGATGATTGCCAATCCCCAGTCCTCTGGTATTATTGCTGTTTGATCTATGCTAGTGAATAGGGTGGCAAGGACTGGGGCCCACCAGTCAATATTGGCTTTGAGAAGCTCAGGAGAGATATTATCTGCTCCCGGGGCTTTTCTGTGTTTGAGTGCCTGAATAAGCCTCCTGATCTCCGCAACCGACACCGGAGGCCACTCATCACCTGCCGCACACTGTATTAGTGGCTGTGTCAAAGGCAGAGCTGAATATGAAGATTGGAAAAATGCCTCCCAAGTCCCTGCAGGTATAGTATACTCCACTTCTGAGGAGGTAGATCGCACTCCATTTGCTACCAGTCTCCAGAAGGTGGCCGAGTCTCTCTCTCTGGATGCATCTATTAGGCATTTCCATTCTCTTTTCTGTGCCAGGAGTTTTTTGTTTTTGATCAAGTTTTTATAATTTCGTTTATCTTCAAACCAGACCGTGGGGAGTTAGGGTAAATTGGCAGATCTATAATTCTTGTATTTTTTCAGTAAGTTTAGCTTAATGTCCTGACATTCTTGATCAAACCAGGGTTTGGAGTTTTTATATACTGAGGATTGCCTACTTGACCTGTTCCTTTTTTCCTTCAGGGAATCTTGAAGGAGTGAAATTAACTCCTGAAATAAATTTATCTTTAATTCATGGCTTGAGGAAGTTCTAAGGTTTTCTCTCTTAGTGAGGAATTCCTTTGAGCATAGCCTACTTGAAATTTCCTTATGCAGTTCATCTGTCCATCTGATACGAGAATATCTGCGCTCCAAAGCTGTAGGGCTCGAATGTTCGATTTTCTCAGCGCAGGATAAATCCTTTCCCGCAGCTACGAGTGCACTTAATGGCAGATGGTCACTGTCTAAGCGCTCCTCCACTTTGCATTCCAGAACTTTGTTTTGAAGATCATACGACACGATTATATAATCAATTGTGGAGGCGCCATTGTTAGATATAAATGTGAATTCTCCGACCTTCTCCCCCTCTGTACGGCCATTTAGTATAACCAAGTCCAACTTGTTGACCAAGTGTAATAGGCATAAGCCGGCATAATTGCAGCCTTTATCCTTTGAGATTCTAGCTGGTATTGAGTGGGCTTCCTCTATAATGGGGGCTGTTTCATGGAAATGGGCATACAAAGCCTCATCAGATTGTCCAGTTCTGGCATTTAGGTCGCCTGCCACCACTACAGAGGCATCAGGAAATTGATTTGATAGTTTGTCAAGATACTGTTCTAACTGAGCCCAAGTATTTCTTATCAGTCTTTTCTCTCTTTGTGGGGGTAGGTATACGTTAATCAGCAGCAAGCTGTGGGTTCTCCACTGTACTTGCACAGCTGTGGCCAGATGGTCTAGTGGGTCTAGTTTTTTAAATATGGCCCTTAGCCTTGTTGAGATTAAAGTAACTAACCCACCTTTAACTCGCCCCCCTCTAGTACTTAAAAGACCTGGGAGGGAGAACGCAGAAAAGCCATTTAACTCCACTTCACTTGTGCTCCAGGTCTCCTGGAGAAACACAATGTCATGTCTCTGGATATATTTAGCAAAGGATTGGTCAGAAACCCTCTTTTGCCAACCTGCAATATTCCAAGTTAGCAAGGCAAGGTTGCACGTTGTCTTGCCAAAAGTTGATCTTAGTCAATTTGCCTTTGAAAGATTTTTAGGGCCTATCTTTTTATCTATTGGTTGAATTTCGTTCATTTTGGCAATGTCCATAGATGTATTATCGCCCAGGTACTCAATGGAATCAATTGAAGGGTGCAGCGTGCTAACATTAGTGATCAGTACTCCTTTTTTTGGCGAATCTACCTTGAGGCGTTCTGTTTGACTGATACCAAGTTCATCCTCATCCAGGTATCTCATGCTGGTCCAAGAGCGCGTTGTGGTTGTCATAGGGATGGTTTCCTTCTTAGATGGTAGATTGTTACTGTCCCTTACGCACTGTGTTAGATCTGTTGCTGTCAGGTTTATCTCTGCAGCTGCAGAGGTATTATAAAGGTAGTCTTTCATGGTTGCCATAGGGATGGTTTCCTTCTTAGATGGTAGTTTATCCCTTGCGCACTGTGTTAGATCTGTTGTTAACAGGTTTATCTCTGCAGTTGCAGAGGTATTATAATCTTTCATGGGGTCTGTCTTGGCTTTTTCAGAGAGGTTCTCTTTCTTTAATTGGTCCGTTGCCGGTTCTTTCTCTCTTACTTTTTCCTGAGCATTCATCTCTGTTAGCTTATTTCTAAGGGTCTCCAATCTTCTCAAGATCTCAGATTGGGCAAGGAAAGGCAACAATCCAAACTGATTTATTAATGCCTTTTCTTCTGGATAGAAGTTATCCGTCCCCTCATTAGGCAGTCTCATCTCCTGTCTTAGTTTCAAGGACCCTTGCTCAGTATGTTCCAGTTTGTCTTTTGAGTGTCCTCTCTCCTCCTTAGGTTTACAAGTAAATCTTATCTCAGCTGTCGTAAAATCATCAGGAAACAAATTCAAACATGTGCTGTTTTCAAAATATCTTGTTACCGTTATCCTTTTCTTTAACAGCAAATGTCTTGATCTATATATATATATTTAGCCAAGTTTTGATCTTTGAAGGAGGCAATCACTCGCAGAGAGTAGCCATTGTAGAATATGAAATCTACTGAGGTAATGTCATTTAATTTTATTTTTCCTGGCAGCATATCATCTAAAGTATTCACAAAATGCACCGAGCGTTCTTCCTGTGTAAGGAAGCCCTTTGGCTTCGGGTAGTTTAGAAAAGCTAACTTCCTATCTGCCAGTATCAGTTTCCATCCTTTGTCCTGGGACAGATCTTGCCCTGCTACTGGCTCATCTTGAGATCTGCCATAATCAATGGTATGGGATGAGTCTTCTTTAATATTTATGGATCCTTGAGGTTTCAGCATAGAGCACCCGGGTAGTGATTCCATTTCCTCACTTGTTTTGTTAGGCAGCAATGGTGTTTCTTTCAAAGACTTCAGCTGGATCTTTTTTTCTGGATCCACACTGTTGTTCTCTCTGCTGCCATGTATAGCAGGTTTGTTAGAGTTTGTTTCTGATTTTGTTGGGATCAGCTTATATAGTCTTTTCCAACATACTTTACATGCACGTCGGTTTATAACAGATTTCCTTGCAGTTTTTATGTTCTTACTTTTCTTTTTAGTTTCAGCTTTCTTCTTATGGGATCTCTTATTGATGCCTCGCTTCTTTTGATTTACTTCGATAGGAAATTCGGTTTTGGGGACAGAGACATACAACCCTATGTCCTTTCCTTGGTGTAAGTGATTTTCCGCTGATGATCCTTGTGTGCACTTGCTGGTTGCTGGTTGCTTTGTATATTCTGGCTCTTGAGGGGTGGTTGGTGGATCAACACCATGAAATTCTGAGCCTTTAGCTTGGAGGGGATAATTTTCCACTAGTGTCAGGAGCAGCCCATTTGTTATTGTTAAATATTTTTTCATAGCTGCCAGATCCAGATTTATAGAGAGCAGCCAGTCCTGAGGATAGCAGTCATTGTTTTCCGTCTGGGAGCCCATAGATGAGGTCTGGGATTTCTGGGAGTTTCGGGTTTCTTCCTGTAACTCTGAAGATAATATCTCAGCCAAGACTATTTCATGGGCCAGGCTCATTGTATTTCTATTTTGGTTGTTATTCTCCGAGTCCTGTATTCCTCTAGAGAAGGTTGAGTGATCTTGAGCAGCAGAGGGAAAAAGAAGGGCCTCATCCTGCTTCAACTCAACCATCTCAGCCATCTTTTGCTCATTTCCATTTCCATTCTCGTTGTCCCTTGTATGTGAAAAGTATTGCGTGATTTTACTCTGTTTCTCATAACACTCCTGGAGCAACGGGCTTGTCACTATCCCCAGGTCCCTACGTTTCTTTCTAGTAAGTACCATTTGTAAATCTTGTTACCAATCAGGGGTTATTCTTCTTATTTCAAAAACTATGTCTCTTAGGGAGTCGGAAACTCCACCCAGCTGTAGACTAAGGTCCAAATTGAGGCAAGATTTGGAATAGCTGTTTGTAATTTGATAGCTTATAGTTCAGAGCATAACACGGAGTTGGCAATAAATCAGCTGTCACCCGTTTTCCTTATTGTCGGTCAGACTTGAGGAGAGTGGCAGCGTGGGGAGTAAACCCTCCGGCCATTAAGATAACAAGGTAACAAGAAGGGCTTTTTTTTTTTTTTTTAGAAGCAACAAGCTAAAAGAACTATTAAAACTATTTAAAAACTCTGGGGGAGTTATAATATATTATAAAAGGGGTTTCAAAGGTTGGCTCGGTGTCGAGCCTATTTAAAAAGCAAATTTAAGAACTTGCCTCAGATAACCTCCAGAACTCTGCTACTAGTTCGGCGGCCATCTTCCCTGCTCCAGGAGACTGGATGTGACGTACACTGGTTTCCTGTTTTTCACAGTTCTCTCGGAGTTCTTTGTTTTCCGAGGAGAGAGGGGTTGCCTCTCTGCTCTAGCAGAGGCAAGATGCCTGCTTGTAATCTCTCAGCATTGAAGTGTAAATAAACTAAAACTTAAGCATGTAGCATGTACTACTCATTCTTCTGCTGTGTAAAGGACTCTGCACAATCAACATTTTTGGTCCTGGGCCCAGAAAAACGCGATCAATCTGACGGATGGACTCCGTGGGTCGAGTGGGAGTTCCGGCAAAGGAACAGAGAAACGGACCGGTCTTATCTTCTCTGCGTCAAGTTGATTGATTGAGAGGTATGTGCTCATGCTCCGGGCAGCCTGCCAGCTCCTAATTAATGGCTTTATGGCTGGACTTTGAACTTTTTAAGGCCGTTTGCCACGGCACAAGCGTAGAGGCTTGGGGGAAAGCGAAAGTAACGTTTAAAAGTGCCTTTGGAATGAGGTTTGAAGCAGCAGAGAAGCAGCTTGTATAAAGCAGCTTGATTTAAAGCAGCAGAGATGATGCAGAAGGCTAATGCCAGAGTCATGATGGCTAGCTGCAGAAGGCTGGCTGATGCAAGTGGGGAATCTGATGCCAATCAGCCACATGCTCAGCTCAGAGTAGCCTGTGATACTGCCGTGATTCTGAATGAAGCAGACCGCCAGGGTGATAGCTGCATGGGTAAGGGGAAGTCTTCACAGACGTCATCCCAGAGTGCAGTGGAACCACCAGATGGCGCCAAAGCTTTGAAGGCAGTGAAATGCCACTCATGTGGACGTCTAGGCCATATGAAGAGGGAATGCAGATATCTCAGGGCCAAGACAGAGCAGCGCAGCGGAAGCTCATCGCGTGGAAAAGGCCAGAGCAAAGGCAAAGGTCCGGTGTCCAGGACAACGCAGCACAAGGCAATGGTCTCACGCTTCACACCAAAGGTTGCAAAGGTCCAGAAGACGTCTAGATCTTTCTTCGTGGTGGATTCGGCTGCAACGCATCACATGTGCAACGATAAGCGACTGTTTGTGTCTTTTACACCGCAGGAAGGTGCGATTCACCAGGCGGATGGCAACACGATCCCCAGTAAAGGCTACGGAACTGTTGTTCTTCACAGTTTGGACTTATCGATACGAGATGTGCTTTATGTACCGGATGCCAAACATAATCTACTCAGCGTTGCGCAGCTGAATGAACGGAACATTGACGTTTCCTTCAAGAACAAGAAGTGCACCATCACAAAGAAAAACGATTATGTATTGCATGCTGAATATGTTGATCGTTTGTTTGTTTTGTATTATGATGATGTTGTGCAGGATGAAACTTGTTGCATTGCAGGTTCTAACAAAAGTTTGCATGCAGAATGTATTCACGATTTTCACCGAAAATTTGGTCATTTGCATTTTGAGGCAGTATCTAAAATGCCTGCCTTGGTTGAAGGTATGACTATTAAACCCTGCAGGTACCACATGAAGTGCAAAGCATGCGCAGCAAACAAGGTGAAAATGGCTGCGAAAGGTAAGGTGTCTAGTAGGCAAGCTACAGAACCATACCAGGTTGTTCATGCTGATTTGGTTGGACCACTAGCGCCCTCTTTGGGTGGAAATAGGTACTTCATGGTTCTCATTGATGCATTTTCCAGGTATATTTATGTGTACAATCTCAAGCAGAAATCAGAGGCTTTTCCTAGGTTCAAGGAATTCTGTGCTTGGTTGGAAAATGTGCATGGTAAGAAGATAAAGATTCTTTTCACTGATCGCGGGGGGGGGGGGGAATTCACTTCTCAGCAGTTTGAAGCTTTTCTGACTGAGAAAGGAATTCAACACGATTTGTCTAGTCCTCGCTCGCCATGGCAGAATGGACTTTGCGAGAGGGCAATTCAACCATTGCTTCAAGGGTTAAAAACCTTGCTGCATGATGCCAATCTTCCAGAGAGTTATTGGGCCGAATCTCTCTCGTGTTTTGTTTACAGTTACAATCGCAGGTTATCTTCAGCGATTGGTTGTACCCCCTATGAGAAGATGTTTGGCAAGAAACCATACATCAAACACATGAAAATTTTTGGTTCTGACATGTGGGTTCACTCACCACAAAACTCCAAGTTAGACAAGCGTGGATTGCATGGTATCTTTCTAGGTTATCAGAAAGGTTCTTACAGAATAATGATGTCTGACTCTAAGACAATTAAGCTCACAAGAAGTGTTGAGTACAATGCAAAGTGGGGGAGAATGTGGGAATTTTTCAATGTTATCCTGATGACAGTAATGAGACTGAGGATAGTCAAAAGCAGCCACAACAACCCACACCCACTGATGAAGGTTCTGATTCTGAGTCTGAAACTGAATCAGGTGATTCAGAGGATTTCAAGAGTGCGAAAGCCTCTATGCGACCCTCTGAAAGCTCTGATCAAGAATTGGAAGAACCATTGTTCACAATAGGTCACTTTTCTCCTAAGAAGGAAGAGGAAAGTGTTGAGGACTTAAGGCTAATTCGTAGGTCACAGAGAGCCACAAAAGGCAGACCTCCAAAGAGATTTGCTGATGAGTTTGCTAAGATAGCAGTAACAGCTGTTAAAAGCTCCAAGAAGGTATTTGAACCTTCAAGTTTCCAAGAAATCCAGGATTTGGATTCAAAGGAAGCTGAGCCATGGTTAAATGCCATGAAGGCTGAGCTTGATTCCTTAGAAAGGAACAAGACTTGGGAACTAGTTCCAGTAGTTCCAGGAATGAAACTGCTTGGAAGCAAATGGGTCTTCAAAGCGAAGACAGATCAAAATGGCAAGATAGTCAGACACAAAGCCAGATTGGTAGCCAGAGGTTTTGCACAGGTACCAGGTGAAGACTATCACGAGACCTACTCACCCACAGTGAGGTATGAGAGCATTAGGCTTATGCTCAAGCTAGCTGCAGAGGAAAATCTACACATTAGTCACCATGATGTGAATACAGCTTTTTTGTACGGATCTCTAGGTGAATCACTTTATATGCTTCCACCTGATGGCGTACAGGTAAAACAGGGATTTGTTTGTGCTCTGAAGAAGTCCCTTTATGGTCTCAAACAAAGTGCACGGTGTTGGCACACAAAACTCACTGAAGTGTTGTTTTCTCTAGGTTTTCAGCAAGGGAAAGCTGATCCATGTGTATTTGTCAAAGAGGAGGGGCAAAAGAAACTGTATTGTTTGTTTTATGTTGATGATTTATTATTCTTTTGGAAAGATGTCACAATGTACAATAACGCCCTAGCTCAACTGAAAGAGCACTTTGACATGAAAGATCTTGGTGAGGTAAACAACTACCTATCTCTGGAAATAGAGAGAGATCAAGATGGTAACATTCTAGTACACCAGTCACGGAAAATTGCTGATGTGTTAAGCAAACTAAACCTGATGGATGCTAACCCTGTAGACACACCAATGACAACAGGTTATCAGGTAGAAGACACTGAAGAAGCATTTTCTGACACTACACTGTACAGAAGTGTGCTAGGCAAGCTAAACTTCATTGCCAGATGTTCAAGACCTGACATTGCTGTTAGCTGTAATTTGCTAAGCAGACAAGTCAACAATCCTAGTGTTAAGGATTGGAAAGCTCTGAAACGCATAGCGCGCTATTTGAAAGCCACTATGCATTACAGACTGAGATTTAACAATCAGAAGTCTGGTGGTCTTGAGATATTTGCAGATGCAAGTTTTGGAAGTGACACTACAGACAGGAAAAGTACGTCTGGAGTTTGCTATATGTACAATCAGGGTCTTTTTGATTGGTCATGCAAGAAGCAAACAACAGTTAGCTTAAGTACTTGTGAAGCTGAACTGAATGCACTGTCTTATTCACGTAAGGATTGTGAATGGTTGTTACAATTGTGCAAAGATATGAAAATTCCTGTCAAATGTCCAATCCAGGTTTACCAGGACAACAAAGCATGTTTGGCTTTGCTGAATTCTGAAGGTTGTAAGCAAAGCACGAAGCACTTGCAATTGAAGTTGCAACATGCTAGGGAATGTATTCAGAAGGGACTCGTAACGGTGTCCTATATGCCAGGTAATGAAATTCCTGCTGATGTATTGTCCAAGATTGTATCAAGGGATCAACACTGTACCTATGTGCAGAAGTTGGGTTTGTACTGATATTGTACGAACACGCTGCCCAGTGATGTTCACAGAAAGGGGGAGGATGTTGGTTTCTGCTTTCTTCTCTGTGCAGCGAAGTGCTTGTCACGAGACAGGTTGTTTACATTCCACAGTAAATGCACTGTTGGTTTCCCACGGGAAGAGGAGACTGGATGTGACGTACACTGGTTTCCTGTTTTTCACAGTTCTCTCGGAGTTCTTTGTTTTCCGAGGAGAGAGGGGTTGCCTCTCTGCTCTAGCAGAGGCAAGATGCCTGCTTGTAATCTCTCAGCATTGAAGTGTAAATAAACTAAAACTTAAGCATGTAGCATGTACTACTCATTCTTCTGCTGTGTAAAGGACTCTGCACAATCAACAAATACATGCCGTAAACTTAATACCTGTGGTCCATAACTGTTCCCAGTCAGCCATCATAATGTTATGTCCAACATCTTGAGCCCGTTTAATCATAGCTGATTTCACCGTTTCATCCTGAGTATTCCATTTCAACAGCAAGTTATACATTCTTGACAAATTCTTAGTTTTAGGATCTAACAATTCTGTTTCCAATTTTGATTTCTCCACCTGAAACCCAATTTTCTTATCCAAATTATAAACCTCCGTTATTTGATAATAATGAAGCCAATCCCATACTTTGTTTTTTAATTTTTCAAAACTCTGCAGCTTTAACCTGTATCCTTCTTGTTCCAATATCTCCCAATATTTCGGCCAATTGGCCTCCATATTGAGCTTTTTCAGAGCCTTTGCTTCCATTGGTGACAACCAATCTTATCCAAACAATAAACAAAGCTTTCCTGACAATATGGTTTTTAAACACTTTATGTGCTTTGACCTTATCATACCACAAGTATGCATGCCAACCAAATACATTATTAAACCCTTCCAAATCCAATACATCAGTGTTTTCAAGAAATAGCCATTCCTTCAGCCAACAAAATGCGGCTGACTGATAATATAGTTTAAGGTCTGGCAGGGCAAAACCACCCCTTTCTTCAGCATCAGTTAGTATTTTAAATTTTATTCGGGGCTTCTTGCCCTGCCAGACAAATCTAGAAATATCTTTCTGCCACTTCTTGAAACATTCCATTTTGTCCAAAATTTGCAATGTTTGAAACAAAAACAACATCCTTGGCAATACATTCATTTTTATCGCTGCAATTCGGCCTAGCAATAAAACTTCAAATTTGACCATATTTCTAAGTCCTTTTTCACTTCCGTCCAACATTTTTCATAATTATCTTTAAATAGGTTCACATTCTTAGCAGTCATGTTAACCCCAAGGTATTTCACTTTCTTAACCAATGTTAATCCTGTCTCTTTCTGAAACCTCTCTCTCTCAACCGGTGTTAGATTTTTCTCTAAGACCTTAGTTTTCAAGTTATTCAACTTAAAACCTGCTACCTGACCAAATTCTTGAATCAATTCCAATACTCTTTTAGTACTAGATTCTGGCTCCTGTAATGTCAATACCAAATCATCCGCAAATGCTTTCAATTTGTACTGTTTAGCTCCGACTTGTATACCTTTAACCAATTGGTCCTTTCTAATCATATTTAGCAAAACCTCCAGGACCGATATAAAAAGCAATGGAGAGAATGGGCACCCCTGTCGTGTTCCTTTCTCAATCTTAAACTCTTCTGTAACTACGTTATTCACAATCAATTTAGCTTTTTGTTCTGAATAAATTGCACCTATACCGTTTTCAAAACCTTGGCCTACCCCCATTCACTGTAAATTTTTCTTCATAAAACTCCAAGAAATATTGCCGAAGGCTTTCTCCGCGTCCACAAATATCAAAACTGCTTTTGTATTGATATTCACTTGTAATTTTTCTAAGATGTTAATTATATTCCTCGTATTGTCAGACAAGTGTCTCCCCGGGAGAAAGCCCGCTTGGTCTTTATGGCTTTCTTCTACCAATATCTTTCTTAACCTTTTAGCCATGATATCAGCGAAAATTTTGTAATCCACATTGAGCAATGATATAGGGCGGTAGTTCTTAAGCTGTGTCTTCTCAGACTCCGTTTTCGGTATAAGTGTAATATATGCTTCCTTCCACGACTCTGGTGCCTTTTCCCCTTCCAGTATTTCATTGCAGATATCATTTAAAGGCCGTACTAACCATTCTTTCAAGGATCTGTAATATCTTGAGGTCAAGCCGTCCGGCCCTGGGGATTTGCCCAATTGCATGTTCTGAATGGCTCCTTCAACCTCCTGGTCTGTTATTTTATAGTTCCGCATGAGCTTATTTTCTTGAGAGATTTTTTGTAATCCATTTGTTTTCAAAAATCGGTCAATGTCAATTTCTTTCTGAGTCTCTTGTGTCTATAAATGTTTAAAATACTTCTGAAAGCACGTCCTAATCTCCACTGGATTCTGTATATTCTTTCCCTCCACTTCCAAATTGGTAATAGTATTAAGCTTTTGTCTTTTTTTCATTTGCCAGGCCAACAATTTCCCACATTTATTTGCCGATTCAAATGTCTTTTGTCTCATCTGTTTGATCTTCCATTTGATTTCCTGATTGATCAGTTTCGTGTATTGTACTTGATATAACTTTATCTCTTTCAGGATTTCCTGTGATTTTGGTTTTGCTCTCAGTCTCTTTTCTCCTTCCTTTATTTTCTCCAGAATTTTATCCTTTTTTTTCATTTTGGGTTTTCTTCTTAATTGCGTTCTGCTGTATCAAAAACCCTCTCATGACTGCTTTACTTGGCGTCCCAGATTACTCTTTTTTCAACTGTGGTGTTCAAATTTATCCCAAAATAGTCTCTCAAGTTCTTTTGAGCCTTTTTAGTCACTTCTTCATTCCTAAACAATGTGTCATTCATCCTTCATCTAAAGGAACCAATTGGTGTTAGTTTCATTTCCATCTTCACCGCATTGTGGTCGGAGCAAGTTTTAGGGCAAATTTCCACTTTTCTAATCTTCGGGGCCAGCCCCCTAGTTAGCCAAATTTGGTCAATTCTTGTCCATGTCATTTTGGCCTCAGAATAGAAAGTTCCTTCTATTCCCATGGGGTTCTTAGTTCTCCAAATGTCAACTATGTCCATATTGTCAGTCATATCAAATTACATCTTTGGTAGTCTACCATCTTTTGTTACTACCTGTCTCTGTGCCTTATCCATATTAGTGGACACTACTCCATTCATATCTCCCATCAAAATCATATTATAGTCCAAATAGTCCATCAGAATCTCGTGTAGCTTCTTGAAAAACTCCGATTTCCCCTCATTTGGTGCATAAATACCTAATATCAAAAATTTCTCTCCCTGTGATTGAATTTCAATTGCAACAAATCTTCCTTGATCATCTTTAAATAAAAATTTCGGTGATAGGCTCTCCTTTGCATAAAGTACTCCTCCTCTTTTCTTTACTTTATATGATGAAATAAATTCATGTCCTAATCTTTTATTACTTAGAATCTTCCTGTGTAGCCTTATCACATGTGTTTCTTGTAAACAAATCAGGTCCAATTGTTCATTTTTTAAAAAATGAAAGACTCTCCGTCTCTTTTCTGGGGAGTTAAGTCCATTCACATGCCAGCTTAATACTTGCAGTGCCATGATGTAGTTACTTTGCTTCTCCTCCTTCAGCACCTAGTAGTTGCTTTAGTTCTAACAATGATGTTGGTTTCCCTCCTTTTGGTGGGCTTCTGTCCAAAACTCCTGGCTCTTTTCCAAGTTCTTTCTGCAGATCTTCTCCGTGGTCTCTCAAAAACTTGTATTTTTCCTCAACTGATCTTATTTTTATCTTCCTTCCTTTAAAGCTAAAGAATAGGCCTTGGGGGAATTCCCACCTGAAGATAATTTTGTTCCTTCTCAGAAGGGCAACCAAATCTCCAAAGTTGGACCTAAGATCCAAAAGATGTTTCGGTATATCTTTAAAGATTTCCACTCTTTACTGCAGAATTGTCAAAGGAGTCTGAAAGTGCAGACCCAAGATTTTATCTCTCTCTTCCTTAGATCGGAGAGTAATCAGACAATCTCTTATTTTAATCTTCTTTCCTCCTCTTCCCAGTCTGAAGGCCCTCACGATTTTAAAGTCTTCTTGTTTCAAATCCGACTTCCAAAACTCTGCAAATTCCTGTGTCAAAAAGTCTATCAAACTGCCCTTCTCCAATTCAGGTACTGCTCTAATCCTTAAGTTCGTCTGTTTTCCCTTGAGTTCAATCATAGAAAGCGTCAATTTCTGATCCTTAATTTGCCTCTCCAAATCTGGGACTTTCTCCGTTTCCAATTGAGTTGTCTTGAATTCCACGGCATCAGCTTTCTTCTTGGCTTCCTCTGCGGTCTGTCGGGTCAGAGTTGATTCCTGCAGCAATTTCTGAATAGATTATGTGTTGGTGTTCACCTTTTGTCCCAAACTATTTAAGCTTTCTGTATTTAAATCAATTTTAGTAGTTGCTGCATCTACCTTCGATTTTGTCTCATCCACTATCACCTTTGTCTCTTCGACCCTCTTATTTGTCTCTTCAGCCCTTTTATTAAGTCTCTCCAAAGATTCATTAATCTTAGCCAATGCAGCCGCCAGAGTATCTTCTGATGACATTCCACTAGGTTTAGGTTGTGATGGTACAGTCACTGATGAAGTGGGAAGGCCAGCAACTGATTGTCTTCGTGCCCAATTCTTCCCAGATCTTGTTGTTTTGTCTGGGAATTGTGAATCTACTTTTTCTCTCCCATCTGCCATAACACTTAAACAATAGAGAGGCTAAGGTCAATCCCAGCTACGCAGTTTGTCTTTACAAGTGGAAAATTCCCCTGGTAACAGTTTAACAGTTTCAGAATCTTCCTCTAGGGGGAAACAGTTGCAATAATCCAGGAAAAACTCTTTTTAATCTCAAGCAATAAAAGAAATAAACAGTTCAAATTTTTGTTACTTTTCAGTTACTTTCCCTCTTTTCAGTTACTTTCCCTCTTTCTTAGCAGCAGCAGAGGAAACTGGCCACAATGTATCTCTCTTGCTGAACTAACTGTCAGCAAGTCCCCTGTTCACAGTCAAAGCTCAGTTCAAAGCACGGCAGTCTTTGTCTATTGGCAGCCGTTCCCAAGTTTAGAGCGGTGAATTTTAGGTTTTTCCCCTCTCTCTTGTAGGTATATACGGTCCAAAACTTCCCCCCTCCTGCCCCTGCTTCCTTGGGGGGGGGGGTTACGATATTTTAGTGTTAGAAATTTAGTCCTTTCCAGTCAGTTTTCCCAGGCTTTAGCTTGTTTTCTCTTTGCTTTGATCTATTTACAAAAGAGGAAGGCGGACTTCCTGTTTAAACCTTCCCCACTTCGGTGTCAAATTAAGTCTCTCTTATACTTCCAAATTTCCCCTACTCACAGGTAGTTGCTTTTATAATTTTCACAAGAAGAAGTCAGCGCTCTCCAGTAACGGCTGTGTGGCTTCACTCCGGGGAAGAAGCAATCAATTCACAGCACCGCGCCGCTCACCCGCTTCGCTCCGGAACCCGTAGTCGAGGTTCCCCGCGAATTTGGGGGGCGCAAAGGGTGCCCGCTGAATCCCACGCTCACAGGCTTCGCCTGCCTGTGGTTTTTGAAGGGTCTCCGGTTTCGCCGTAGCTGTAAGACCCGATTCCCCCGAGGCAAATCCCCCCTAGTCAGAAGGATTCTGCCATTACCGATGGCGCTATATCCGGAAGTCTTATTCTAGCTCTATTTCTTTTATATATATATATATATAAATAAATTTATTGATTTTCCAAACAGTTATACAATTTTACCCAAAATACAACAAATTGTTTCTTTTTTGAACTTCCTTCAGCGTCTCTGACAATCATCCGTATTTATAACTTTGGTTACACATTCCCTTCTTTCGTATTGCCATTATACTTCCCTTCTCCCACTATTTCATATTAACAATACTTCTCCATTTTTACAGTGCCTCTTGAAATCCCACTAGCGTTGTGTTCACGCCACATATGTTTTTCAGATAATCTACAAACTTTCCCCAGTCTTCGATGAACTTTTGGTCTTTGGTGTATCTGATTTTCTCAGTTAATTTGTCCAATTCCGCATAGTCTGTCATTTTCAGTCTCCATTCTGCTATTTCCTCTTGTTTCCATTTCTGGGCCATCAAGATTCTGGCTGCCGTTACTGCATATTGGAAGAGTTTACAGTCTTTTCTTCTTATATCCTTTCCTACAATCCCTAAAAGAAAGGCCTCCGGGTTTTTTACAAAAGTATATCTTAACATTTTTTTCATTTCATTATATATCATTTCCCAAAAGCTTTTCACTTTCTTACATTCCCACCACACATGAAAAAACGTCCCTTCTTTTTCTTTACATTTCCAATATTTGTTACACGTCTTATACATCTTTGCTAACTTTACAGGTGTGATGTACCATCTGTAAAACATTTTCATAACATTTTCTTTCAATATCGTGCATGCAGTAAATTTTATATTCTCTTTCCACAAGTTTCCCCATTCATCAAATTGGATATTATACCCAAAATCTTTTGCCCACTGTATCATTACCGATTTAACCTCTTAGTCTATTCTAGCTCTATTTCAGGCTTGGCCTGTGTCTCAGCCTTTGTCTCTGTTTCACGCTGTTTCTATGTTTCAGGTTCCGACACTGTTTCAAGTCCTGTATCTGCCTCTGCCTCTGTTTCAGGCTCTGGCACTCTATCAAGCACTGTTTCTGGCTCTGGCTCTCTTTCAGGCTCTGGTTCTGAATTAGGGTTTTGTTCTGGCTCTGGCTGTGTCTCTGGATCTGGCTGTGTCTCTGCTTCAGGCTCCTACGCTGTTTCAAGCACTGTATCAGGCTCTGCCTCTCCCTCTGCCCCTGGCTACGTTTAAGCGTCAGGCTCAGTT
Source organism: Podarcis melisellensis (assembly GCF_964234715.1). NCBI lineage: Eukaryota > Metazoa > Chordata > Lepidosauria > Squamata > Lacertidae > Podarcis > Podarcis melisellensis. Next base: position 35,554,402 of record NC_138535.1, on the reverse strand, counting down.
TCAGACAGTGTCTCTGTTTCAGGATCCAGCACTCTATCAAGCACTATTTCAGACTCAGGCTGTGGATCTCGGCTGTGGCTCTAGGCTCCGTCTGTGGCTCTGGCTGTGGCTCTGGCTCTCTTTCAGGGTCTGGTTCTGAATGAAGATCTGGTTCTGACTCTGATTCAGGGTCTCATGATGGCTCTTCCTCTGCCTCTGACCCAGCTATATTTCAGGGTCTGGCTCTCTTTCAGGCTCTGGTTCTGAATTAGGGTTTTGTTCTGGCTCTGGCTGTGTCTCTGGCTCCGGCTCCAGCTCCGGAACTTTATCAAGTACTGTTGCAGACTCAGGCTGTGGCTCTAGGCTGTGGCTGCAGCTATGTTTTGTGCTCCGGCCCTGTATCAAGCCCTATTTCTGGCTCTGGCTCTGGCACTCTATCAAGGACTGTTTCAGACTCAGGCTGTGGCTGTGGCTCTGCCTCTGTTTCAGGCTCAGGCTCTGTTTGAGGCTGTGTCTCTGCTTCAGGCTCCGGCACTGTATTAAGTACTGTTGTAGACTCAGGCTGTGGCTCTAGGCTGTGGCTGTGGCTGTTGCTCTGGTTCGGGCTGTGGCTCTGTTTCAGGCTCTGGTTCTGAATGAGGGCTTGGTTATGGCACTGATTCAGGGTCTTGCTCTGTCTCTGGCTGTGTCTCTGTTGCACCTCAAACGGTGGTTTGTTGTTGTTGTTATTTTCTTTCTGGGGTGGGACAAATGTTTAGTTGGGGCGGGGATTATTTTAAGTTTAGCATAACTGTTTCTTGCTTTGTTTTTCTTTTACTATTTTTTAGGTTATTGTATAGTTTGTATTTTGCTTTTTAAGGGGAAAGGGTCAGGGCTGCCTGGGAGGGGGCCTCAGCCAACAGAATGGCTGGGGCAGGTTCCCTACGGGGGGGTGTATTGGAACACCCAATCTCTATTATCGCGGGTGGGAGGAGCAGTTGCGCTAAGACCAGACCACGTCTTTACCGAAGATCTGGTTCTGACTCTGATTCTGATTCTCTGATTTTGGCTCTCTATCAAGGGCTGTTTCAGACTCAGGCTGTGGCTGTTGCTCTGGTTCTGGCTCTGGCTCTTTCTCAGGCTCTGGTTCTGAATGAGGGCTTGGTTCTGGCACTGATTCAGGGTCTCGCTCTGGCTCTGGCTCTGGCACTCTATCAAGGACTGTTTCAGACTCAGGCTGTGGCTCTGGCTCTGTTTCCATTCTTACAATGGAATGTACACAAAACAATAATCCTTTCTATATAAATAGCTGTTACAAGAATCATTTATATAGTACACCGTTATTTTGGGCTCCGCCGAGCCTCGGACTTCTCTTCACTTCATTGGTAAGTATCAGATAATTTCTAAAGTTACGTGTTTTATCTCCTTTACATAGTTGCCAAACACTGTTAGAGTTGTTCCAGCCCTGCCAGAGTCATCGAAGTTCTATACCTATCTCTTATATACGTCAGATATTTGTTCCAATTTTCATGAAACTTCTGGTCATCCTGGTCTCTTATTCTTCCTGTTATTCTAGCTAGTTCAGCATAATTTATCATCTTGATCTGCCAGTCATTTATAGTAGGTATTAATTCCATTTTCCAGCTTTGGGCTAACATAGTTCTAGCGGCCGTTGTGGCATATAGAAAAAGATTTTTGTCCTCTTTTGATTTCCTTGCCAACTATTCCTAGCAGGAAAGCTTCAGGCTTTTTGGGAAAAGTATACTTAATTTTTTTTTTAAGTTCGTTGTAAATCAGTTCCCAAAAGCCTTTTACTTTACTGCATGTCCACCACATATGATAGAACTCACCATCCCCCTCTCCACATTTCCAGCATTTCTTAATCTTCGGTTTATAAATCTTAGCCAATTTCACTGGTGTGAGATGCCACCTATAAATCATCTTCCAGAGGTTCTCCCTTAGTGCCGTACACGCCGTGAATTTCATATTTACATTCCACAATTCTTGCCACTTTACAAAGTCAATTTTGTAACCAATATCTATGGCCCATTTTATCATGGCCTCCTTCACCTCTTCGTCTTTTGTATACCAATCCAGTAAGAGGTCATACATCCTAGATAATGTTTTGTTTTTACCTTCTATGACTTCCACATTAAATTTAGATTTTGTATCTTCAAATCCCAGTTTCTTTTTAACATCTTTTAACAGATCATTCACTTGATGGTATTGCAGCCACCCTGTGAGTACATTCTTTACCTCCTCATAGGGCTTGAGTTTTATGCCCTGATCAGTTTTATAGATAAGATCTTCATAGGTAGCTTTCCCCCCCTCCATGTTAGTTTTTTTTGACAGTTAAGGCATTTATTGGTGAGATCCACCACAGGGTTTTCTTTTCCAGCAGGTTCTTATTTCTTTCCCATACTTGAAATAATGGTCCTCTAATTATATGATTTAGAAAGCCTCTATGAACTTTCACCTTTTCGTACCACAGGTACGAGTGCCACCCGTACCTGTTATCAAAGCACTCTAAATCCAAGATATCAGTATTCTCTAGCTTTAGCCAGTCTTTCACCCACGTTAAACAAGCCGCTTCGTAATATAAACTCAAATCTGGTAATAAAAAAAACCCCTCTTTCTTTTTTATCTACAAGTAATTTTGTGATGGCCTGGGAATCCGATTCAGAGGCTGAACCGGAGGAATCCCAGCCTGCACCGGAGTCCCCGCCTCCAGGGCCGGCTGAACTGGGGCAGAGCCTTGATTCTGAAGCGCCTGCACCTGTGCCGGATCCTCAGGAGCAGGCACCAGGTGAATCCACTCTGGCTCCAGAGGTGGTTGAGGACTCAGTGCCTACAGGTGAGTCTCCCCCTGGGCCCAGTAACCCTTCAGCCTCTCCTGAACTGCAGAGGCGAAGGGCAGAGAGGCGAAGGGAACTGATTTCTCCCAGGAGGAGTGCTCGCCTTAAGGCCAGGAGAGGCGGGTCTCCTGGGGGCCGGGACCGCCCCTGGCCTCAGAGAAGATAAAGGCCAGTCAGCCCGGTCCCAGGTTGTGGGAGCAACGTCGTTGTTGAGTACCTGTTCCTGCCCGGACCCGGACCTGACCCTCCAGTGTTCCTGTCCCCGCCCGGCTTCCTGCTTCGGACCTCGCCCCGCTCCTTGTGAACTGTTTCCAGGCTAGTGACCCAGGACCGGACTTTGACTACGCCAACGGTAACCTTCCCCCCGGGACCAGCACAATTTTCATTTTTATATGTGATCTTTTCCCCTGCCAAATGAATCTCACTAAGATCCTTTGCCAATCTTTACACTGTTTTAGTCCTTTCATTACTGGTATAGTTTGAAACAAAAATAACATTCTGGGCAGGACATTCATTTTAATATCCGATATCCTCCCTAAGAAGGAAAGTTTCAATCTCTCCCAGATTTCTAAATCTTTTTTGACACCCTTCCAAGTAGTCTATTAATTATCTTTGTATAAGTTTATATTTTTTGCTGTGATCCACACTCCTAGATATTTTACCTTCTTAGCAACCATAATTCCCGTCCTTTGTTCTATCTCTACTATATCTTCCTTGGTTATATTTTTTGTTATCATTTTAGTCTTATTCCTGTTGAGCTTGAGACCTGCCACTTTTCCAAATTCTTCTAGTTTCTGTAGGGCTTCTTGTAAACTGTTCTTAGGATCTTCCAGTGTTAATATCAGGTTGTCTGCAAATGCTTTTATTTTGAATTCCTTGCTTCCTACCTTAATTCCTTTAACCTCCGGTGTTTCCCTTAACCTTTTATTAAACACTTCCAACACTGTTATAAATAACAAAGGGGATAAGGGACAGCCTTGCCTATTCCCTTTGGTAATATCAAAGGCCTCTGATATATTGTTGTTTATTATAAGTTTGGCTTTTTGCTCTTGATAAATAGCCTCAATACCTTTTCTAAATCCTTCACCAATTCCCATCATTTTTAAATTTTCCTTCATGAAACGCCAGGAGACGTTGTCAAATGCCTTCTCGGCATCAATGAAGATCAGCGCCGCCTGCTTGTCTATTCTACTATGCAGATATTCAATAATGTCTATCACATTTCTTACATTGTCTTTCAATTGTCTCCCCGGGAGGAAACCCGTTTGGTCTTTATGGATTCTCTTATTTAAGACCTTTTTTTAACCTTTCCGCCAATACGTCTGCGAATAGTTTATAGTCATTATTTAATAATGAGATAGGTCTATAGTTTTTTACCTCTAAGCCATCTGTATCTTTTTTAGGGATTAAGGTAATATACGCTTCTTTCCAGGTGTTTGGAATTCTCCCTTCTTTTAGTACATTGTTCATGACTTCACATAGCACTGGGGAAAGTTGATCACTTAATATTTTATAATATTTAGCCGAGATACCATCTGGCCCTGGCACTTTTCCTCTTTTCATTTTTTTTATTGCTTTCCTAATTTCTTCCTCTGTAATTGTCTGATTTAGATATTCTCTTTCTTCAGTCGTGATCTGTTGCAATTGGTATTTTTTTAAGTAATCTTCTATCTCATTATCTATCTCTTTTTCTCTTTTGTATAATTCCTTATAGTATTTCTGAAATATCTTCTTTATCTCTTTTGGGTCCTCCACTATCCTTTCTCCATCCCTTATCTTACATATCGTGTTTTGTTTTTTCCTCTCTCTTAATTGCCACGCCAGGTATTTCCCTATCTTATTTGCTGATTCAAAGTTCTTTTGTTTCATCATTTTGATCCTCCATTCAATCTCCTGGTTCACTATCATAGAAAATTGAGCTTGTAGCATCCTTATGTTTTGTTTTATTATTTCATCTCCTGGTTTAATGGTTAATTGTCTTTCATTCTCCATGAGATGCAATAAGATTTCTTCTTTCCTTTTCTCTTTTTTTCTTTTTTAAGACGCTATTTTTCTGGATTAGGAAACCCCTCATGACGGCCTTCCCAGCGCCCCACACCATTTCTAGAGATGTTTCTTTATTCAAATTCCACTTAAAGTATTCCTCAATTGTCTCTTGCTTTATTTACTATCTTTTGATCATTGAATAGATTTTCATTCATTTTCCATCTTAATGTCCTAAAGTCTTTTCCTTTTACCTCCATATATACTGGATTGTGATCAGATAGGGTTTGTGGGAGGATTTCCGTCTTAATTACTCTTTGCGCCAATTCCTTCGAAATCCAAATATGGTCTATTCTCCCCCAGCTTTGATTTGGGTTTGAAAAGAAGGTAAATTGTTTTATCGTGGGGTTTTTAAATCTCCAAGCATCAATTAGTCCCAAATTTTCCACTAATTCGAAGAAGGCTTTCGGTAATTTGCCCTCCCTCACTTCCTGTTTTCTTATTGATCTATCCAAGTTTGGGAGAACCACTCCATTAAAGTCCCCCATCAATATCAATTGTTGGTCCATCCATTCTAACAATTTGTTACCTAGTTCAGAATAGAATGCTGACTTTTTGTCATTGGGTGCATATATCCCAACCACATTTATCTTTTCTCCTTGATTGGGTGATCTGTACTACTATCGTTCTCCCCTCTTCGTCTTTATGTATTAGTTTTGGATCAAGTTTTTCTTTTATATATAATACCACTCCTCTTTTCTTGACATTATCCGATGCTACAAAGTCTAACCCTAATCTCTTATTACTTAAAATTCTTTTATGTTTTCTTGTTACATGAGTTTCTTGTAGACAGATTATGTCAAAGTTCTTTTTAAGCAATACATGAGCAATTTGGTTCCTTTTATTTTTATTGTTTAGCCCATTCACATTCCACAAGGTAATTTTTAAAGTCATTTTTAATGTACAATCAGTAAGTGGTCGAATCTAAGTTAAATCTACTGTTCTTTGTTATCTGTCTCTTCCTCTTCTTTTTCTTCGTCTAATTTTTCCTCCCCTTCTCCCTCTCCACTTCCTTCACCTCCACCCTCTCTTCCCCCATCTGCTCCCCTTCTGGTTCCCACCCTCCCAACCTTCCCAGTTCCTTCTCATATCTTCTTGCAAATTTATCCAATTCCAGAGAGCTGGATAGTTCGAATCTTTTCCCCTTGAAATAGAATGAAATCCCTTCCGGGAATTCCCATCTATTTTGGATCCCGTTCTTCTTCAGTTAGTTAGTTAGTTTTTTATAAACATCTCTCTTACAAAGAAATCTCGAAGGAATCTCTTTAAATATAATAATTGGCTTTCCTTCAATACATAGTTTTTGATTATAGTTTAGCTTTAGTATTTCATTTCTCATATCCAGAGAGTTAAACATGACCAGGACATCTCCTGGCAGTTTCTTCCCTCTGGCTTTGGCTGATTTTGTTTTTATCCGAAAAATATTTGCAACTGAATATCCTATGTCTTCTTCCTTCATATCTAACCAAACTGCCAATTCTCTAACCAATTTAGATCGTATATTTTCATTTGGTTCCTCAGGGATTCCCCTAAATTTCAGGTTTGATTGCTTCTGTCTCATTTGAGTCATCGCCACACTATCCAGTAACTCTTCCTGTATTTTATTTATCTCCTTCACCTCTGTATTAATCCTGTCCATATCTTTCCTATTTTCTTTGATATCTTTTTGAACCCTTTTCATTGAGTCATCAAGTACTTTGGATCTTAGAGATAAATCTTTTACTTTTCCTGTTAGTTCTCCCACCCCCCCCTCTAATCTCTTATTCAATGAGTACTTCCAATAATTTTTTCTCAATATACTGTTCATTATGTTTAAATTCTTTCCTTATTTCAGCCATCAAATTATCATAGTCCTTAATTTCCTTCCCCTCTTTCCCATTTTCTTGTCTGGATGGTCTCCTTTCAGCAGGCGTTCCCGCCCCCTTTTTCATTTTGTATTTCTATTTGTCTTAATTAACTAAAAATAAAAAATAAAAATGAAACAAAAGAGAAAAAAACGTTTTTCCCCACCCCAGGGGTCGCTCAACTGTAGTTTAAAAAATTTCTTTGTTTTCCCAATGTAGTTCCTTTCTGGCCCCACACGGTGGCGCTTTACTTGCATTCACCCTTTTAGTTCTTCAGTATGAAGTCTCTCTCCACGCACAGCTAGGGGACCAGTTAGATGGATCGTTTACAGTCACAAAAAGCAAATGAAGGAGGAAGAAAGTTCTCGAGATTTAAGTCCTAGAGAGTAAATAAAGTAGGGAACATCAAGACACAGGGGGGGGGGAGAAAAGGAGGTGGGGAACATCCAGCTCAATACTTTCCAGGAAGTAGGGATGAAATACGGGGCAGGTTTCGAAGCCGGAACAGAAAAGGTGGGGGGGGGGGAGAGTCAAAATTACACCAACAGATTGCCACGGGAAGGCAGCAGGGTCTAGAGAGAACGTAAAGTCTTGCCAAGGTACTGTGTTTAAGTCTTCTTTTCTTTTCTTTCGACTTAGCCGTTTACTCCCCGTTTTCTGTAGCAATAGATTAAATGTTTAAGGTGCCAAGATTATCTTCTCCTAAATGATTACAGCTGTGTGCCGCTTTAAGAGAAAAACAGGAAATGGAGCACACAATGGCGGCGAGAGGTTCCGCTGTTTTCCAAAGTTCTCCTCTTACAGTTCACTTTCTCCTCCCAGACCTCTCGTCGTATCCGCTCCTCTCAATAACAAACTCAGCTTTCAGTCAATTAAGCACCCCAAATAATAAAGAGAAACAGTTTCAGCTTGAACACATTAGGCGGGGGAGGTATATAGAAAATACAGTAACTCGGAACAAAGTCTCACTTATATATCCTAGACTGGGTAAAAAATTACAGTCCCTTTCGGTCGCTGGCATAGCGCGCTCCGACCAGGACAGAGCAGAAATGTTTCTATCCGCTTTTCAAATATTCAACTGTTTTCAATCAGTCCATTGCCTCAGATTTTTACACTTTGTATCTGAGGTCTCTCCACAACGCCCACTCAGCAGTTACAGTCTTACTCCCTCTCCTCTCTCAGTCTTCCGTCACACGCCGTTTACTCTTACCGCTGAAGCAAATTCCTTCTTCTTTCATATCATAGTATCTTTGTTCCGCTGGTTTCTTTAACTTAAATTCAATCTGTTATTGATTTAGTTATGACCCAGCTTCTTAATTGTTGTTGGAGGCTTGCCGCTTTCACTCGAAGCCTGAGGCTTCACAACACGGGGTCTGTTGCTTCCCTTTCGTGCTGCAGCTCCAATCCTGTTCTCAAACTTGATTTAAAATGTCCGAAAAACAGGGGTGCGCCAGCAGCACCACCAGGTACCTGTCCCCCAAGATAACCCTCTTGGGGTTTCGAGGTCCACGGAGCCTTCGTGACACCTCTAGACCCCCGCATTGTTTGAGACCCCCCCCCCGGAGGGCAGCCTCACACTCCTTTCCTGTGGCTGCGGTTCGCCGGAAGTTGTTAATTTTTTAATAATATATTGCCGGTAGGACGTCTGGCCCTGGTGGCTTTCCAATCTTTTCTTCCTTAATTGCTCTTTGAATTTTGTACGATGTGATAGGGGCATTCAACAGTTCTTTTTGTTCTTTAGCAAATTTCGGAAGACAGTTCTGTTCTAAATGTTCTTTAACTTCTTCTGTTGTTTCATTTCCTTCCTTATAGATTTCTCTAAAGAATTCGAGAAATCGTTTCTCTATTTCTTTAGGGTTCTTTATTATTTTGCCTTCGCACTTAACTCTATTTATAAGCCTTTCTGCCTCTCTCTTCTTTAATTGCCATGCTAATAACCAGGCTCAGGTACTGTTTCAGGCTGTGTCTCTGTTTCAGGCTCCGGCGCTGTATCAACCACTGTTGCAGACTCAGGCTGTGGCGCTATGGCTGTCACTGTGGCTCTGGTTCTGTTTCAGGCTCTGGCACTGTATCAAGCACTGTTTCAGGCTCAGGCTCAGGCTTCTGCTCTTTATTAGGCTTTGTCTCAGTCTCCGACGCTGTTCCAAGCCCTGTATCTGCCTCTGCCTCTGTTTCAGGCTCTGGCAGTCTATCAAGCACTGTTTCTGGCTCTCTTTCAGGCTCTGGTTCTGAATTAGGGTTTTGTTCTGGCTCTGGCTGTGTCTATGGCTCCGGCTCCAGCTCCGGCACTGTATCAAGTACTGTTGCAGACTCAGGCTGTGGCTCTAGGCTGTGGCTGCAGCTATGTTTTGCGCTCCGGCCCTGTATCAAGCCCTGTATCTGGCCCTGGCCCTGTATCAAGCCCTGTATCTGGCCCTGGCCCTGGCCCTGGCCCTGATTCTGATTCTGATTCTGTATCAAGCCCTATTTCTGGCCCTGATTCTGATTCTGATTCTGTATCAAGCCCTATTTCTGGCTCTGGCTCTGGCTCTGGCTCTGGCTCTGGCTCTGGCTCTGGCTCTGGCTCTGGCTCTGGCTCTGGCTCTGGCTCTGGCTCTGGCTCTGGCTCTGGCTCTGGCTCTGAATGCGGGCTTGGTTCTGGCACTGATTCAGGGTCTCGCTCTGGCTCTGGCTCTGGCACTCTATCAAGGACTGTTTCAGACTTAGGCTGTGGCTCTGGCTCTGGCTCTGTTTCCATTCTTACAATGGAATGTACACAAATCAATAATCCTTTCTATATAAATTTTCCAATACATTCTGAAAACATAATAAATCCCTAATTGTTGTCCACCTCCTTTTAGGTCCTCTATCACTCAAATGCTAGCACGGAGTCAAAACTATTATTGTATTTTTTAACATATCTTGTATAACCATCCCATTTTTCTGCAAATTTTTGCTTTGAGATTCCTCTGCGTTTGCTAGTCAATTGAGCCGTCTCCACCAATTCCTGTAATTTGATTTGCCAATCTGTTATTTTTGGAGCCTCGTGATCTTTCCATCCCTTGGCCACAAGTATACGAGCTGCTGCGGTTGCATACAAGAATACCTCTCTTAGATTTTTTGGGATCTCTTTATCTAAATCTAAATGCCTCCGTTTTTTTCGTAAAAGTTATCCCCATCATCTTTTTAATTTCATCGTATATCCACCCCCCCAAATCTTAATCTTTTCACAGGTCCACCACATGTGGCTCTCTGTTTCAGCCTCTGCCTCTGCCTCTGTTTCAGGCTCTGGCACTCTATCAAGCGCTGTTTCTGGCTCTGGCTCTCTTTCAGGCTCTGGTTCTGAAGTAGGGTTTTGTTCTGGCTCTGGCTGTGTCTCTGGATCTGGCTGTGTCTCTGCTGCAGGCTCCTATGCTGTATCAAGCACTGTATCAGGCTCTGCCTCTCCCTCTGCCCCTGGCTACGTTTAAGCGTCAGGCTCAGTTTCAGATAGTGTCTCTGTTTCAGGATCCAGCACTCTATCAAGCACTATTTCAGACTCAGGCTGTGGATCTCGGCTGTGGCTCTAGGCTCCGTCTGTGGTTCTGGCTGTGGCTCTGGCTCTGTTTCAGGGTCTGGTTCTGAATGAAGATCTGGTTCTGACTCTGATTCAGGGTCTCATGATGGCTCTTCCTCTGCCTCTGACCCAGCTATATTTCAGGGTCTGGCTCTCTTTCAGGCTCTGGTTCTGAATTAGGGTTTTGTTCTGGCTCTGGCTCTGGCTGTGTCTCTGGCTCTGGCTCCAGCTCCAGCTCTGGCACTGTATCAAGTACTGTTGCAGACTCAGGCTGTGGCTCTAGGCTGTGGCTGTTGCTCTGGTTCGGGCTGTGGCTCTTTTTCAGGCTCTGGTTCTGAATGAGGGCTTGGTTATGGCACTGATTCAGGGTCTCGCTCTGTCTCTGGTTGTGTCTCTGTTGCACCTCAAACGGTGGTTTGTTGCAAATTGAAATTGCAGAGTTATGAGAAGCTTAAAGAGAAGGTGCGAGACTGGTTACACTATTTTCAAATAAGAGAGGTGTACAACCAGGACAAAAAAGTGGGTTTCCAGGTGGAAAGATCAAAGTTAGAGACTGAATTGCTAGAACCCAATGCTAAGATTCTATCAAGAATGTATAATTTGCTGCTGAAATGGAACACTGAGGAAGAAACAGTAAAATCGGCAATGATAAAATGGGCACAAGATATAGGATACAATATCATGTTTGCTGACTGGGAGAAGTTGTGGACCACCGGGATTAAATTTACGGCATGTAATGCCCTAAGAGAGAATATTATGAAAATGATGTACAGGTGGTACATGACCCCAGTCAAGCTTGCAAAAATTTATCATTTGCCCGATAATAAATGCTGGAAATGTAAAGAAAATGAAGGTACATTCTTTCACCTTTGGTGGACGTGCCCAAGGATTAAGGTTTTCTGGGAGATGATCTATAATGAATTGAAAAAGGTATTTAAATACACTTTCCCTAAGAAACCAGAGGCCTTTCTCCTGGGCATAGCCGGCCAATTGGTGCCAAAGAAGGATAGAACTTTCTTTATGTACGCTACAGCAGCAGCAAGAATATTTATTGCAAAGCATTGGAAGACACAAGACCTACCCACTCTGGAAGAATGGCAGATGCAAGTAATGGACTACATGGAAATGGTGGAAATGACTGGCAGAATCCGAGACCAGGGAGAAGAGTTGGCGGAAGAAGATTGGAGGAAATTTAAAATTTATTTACAGAAATATTGCAAAATTTTTGAATGTTGATGACATTGAAATGAACTGAAGGGGTTCTAGCAACAAGGTTAAAAATAAGATTGGATTGATAATAGATAAATTAATTGGATATGAATTTGCTGAATTAATTTTCAAAAGGGATACAAAAAAGGGAGACGTGAGGAAGTCAGGAAAATAAGTGAATCGAAGATGAGAAATTAAAAAGAGGGATTTTTGTTTTTTCTTTTTAGTGTTTTTTTCTGCTTTTCTTCTTTTTCTATAAGTTAAATGTCTGTATTTTTTGTATTTTGTAACTTTATATTTTTGCGTATGTGTTTTTTCCTTTTTCTGCTTGTTACTATTCCTTAAACGTAATAAAATATTATTATAAAACAAACAAACGGTGGTTTGTTGTTGTTGTTGTTGTTATTTTCTTTCTGGGGTGGGACAAATGTTTAGTTGGGGCGGGGATTATTTTAAGTTTAGCATAATTGTTTCTTGCTTTGTTTTTCTTTTACTATTTTTTTAGGTTATTGTATAGTTTGTATTTTGCTTTTTAAGGGGAAAGGGTCAGGGCTGCCTGGGAGGGGGCCTCAGCCAACAGAATGGCTGGGGCAGGTTCCCTACGGGGGGATGTATTGGAACACCCAATCTCTGTTATCGCGGGTGGGAGGAGCAGTTGCGCTAAGACCAGACCACGTCTTTACCGAAGATCTGGTTCTGACTCTGATTCTGATTCTCTGATTCTGGCTCTCTATCAAGGGCTGTTTCAGACTCAGGCTGTGGCTGTGGCTGTTGCTCTGGTTCTGGCTCTGGCTCTTTCTCAGGCTCTGGTTCTGAATGAGGGCTTGGTTCTGGCACTGATTCAGGGTCTCGCTCTGGCTCTGGCTCTGGCACTCTATCAAGGACTGTTTCAGACTGTTTCAGAGTGAGGTACCACCTATGAGCCATTTTCATTATGTTCTCTCTTATATTATAGCTGGCTGTAAATTTCAAATTTACATTCCATCAGTTTTCCCCATCTTTTAGCATAATTGGACGGCCCACATCTTGGGCCCACTTTATCATTGAAGCCTTAACCTCCTCATCCATTACTTGGTAGTCTAAAAGAAGTCTATAGATTTTTGCGATTATTTTGGTTTTACTATTCAGTAGTTCTCTATGAAATATTGAAGGCTCCTTTTCAAAACCTATCTGCTTATCCTGTCTGAACACTTCATTCACCTGGACGTAATCTAGCCAACTAGAAAAGTGATCTTTTATTTTCTCATAACTTATCAATATTATTTGACCCTCCTCCTCCCCCCTTAATATTGTGTTATACGTTATCCAGTTCTCTTTGATGTTGTTCCTTTTTTTAACAGCAATTGCTTCTAGTGGAGAGTTCCATCTTGGGGTTTTCTTTTGTATTTTCCCCATACCTTATTGTAATGGGAATTGGGGTTGCTTGTGCGTAAGCCACAAACTGCTCCAAGCTGGTTGTATGGCTAAACCTTTCCCTGGCTTGACAACGCGGCTGTCTCAGTCACTGGCAGAATCCGTCAGTGGGCGTTTCCTGAATTTCTTCCAACATCAAAGTTCCTTGACTCCAAGTCTCCGCCTAGCTTCTCTGCGCGGAAGCTTTCTGCGCAGCGTAGGCGTGCCAAGCGGAGGTCCTGTGCTCTCCCCGCTGATCTCACTGGAAGAGTCTCGGAGCCTTCCCTCCGAAGTACTTTCAGCCTCCCCTTTCTTCCTGGTGTCACCTTGATTTCCTTCCCCAGCGGAAGCTCTCCCTCTCTCCTTGCTAGTTCCCTCTCCGGCATCATTGGGGAGCCTTACCTCTCCTCTTGGCTCCGATGGCAGTTCCCTGACATCCACCTCCCCCCCAGGGCCCTCCTCTCCCCCCGTCCGTTCCTTGGACGGTGATGCGGGGAATCCCTGGAAGGAACTATCCCCTTCCTCAGATGATTCAAACACCGCTCTCCACCTGCTGCTGTCTCTTTCCGCTGCCCAATCTCCCCAGTCGGATTCCTCTCCCTCGGATACCCCCACTTCCTCCTCTTCGGAGGCTGGAAATCCCATAACCTCTTCTTCATCATCCGTGGTGCCAAATTGCTCCTCCCAGAACCTCCCTAGTGGTTTCGGCTTCCTTGGGAACCTGCGATGAAACTCCTCCTGCAGATACTCATCCTTGATCTCTTCTGCAGGAACCCAAGTGTTTTCCGACTCGGGCTCCCCCTCCCAAGACACCAAATATTCCACCCGTCTCCCTCTCCACCTTGAATCGAGAATTTCCGCGGCTTGACCACTGAGTTCCCTTTCCTCCACCTGTGGGTGCATGGGGATTTCTCTTTCTTGCCCCAGAAATTCCCTCCCTTCCCGGTACGGTGAGAGTAATGACCTGTGGAACACCGGGTGCAGTTTCATGTTGGTGGGCAAGTTGAGTCTAAAGGCCACAGGATTCACCTGTTGTGTTACCTCGAAAGGTCCCAGTCGCCTTGGCCGTAATTTCTTACAAACCCCTTTGAACGGTAGCCCTTGGGTTGACAACCACACCCGGTCCCCAACCCTTATTTTCTCCCCTTCTCTGCAGTGCTTGTCTGCCTGCCTCTTGTACGCTTCCTTCGCCCTCTCCAGGTTAACCTTAAGTTGTTGGTGTAAAGCCTCCATTTCTTCCACAAACTGCTCGGCCGCTGGCACACTCCACCTCCCGTCCCCCTCCCCTGGGAAGGCCCTGGGGTGACACGCGTAATTGGCCATGAACGGACTCATCCCCGTGGACACATGTTCAGCGTTATTGTATGCAAATTCGGCCAGCGCTAGTTTTTCCACCCAATCGTTCTCCCTTTCGTTGACGTAGCAGCGTAGGTACTGTTGGAGTATGCTATTAGCTTTTTCTGCTTGTCCGTTGGTCTCCGGGTGTCTGGCCATCGAGAAGCTCACCTCGACGTCCAGCAGGCTCATGAGCTTCCTCCAGAATCTGGAAGTAAATTGCCTTTCTCTGTCGGACAAAACCCTCAAGGGGGCGCCATGCAACCTGAAGACGTGATCTACAAACAGCCTAGCAGTTTCCTCTGCCGTCACTGCATGCGAGCAAGCAATGAAATGGCACATTTTGGTCAACAAGTCAACTACCACCATGACTGCTGTTTTCCCCCTGGACTTGGGTAAATCGGTCATAAAATCTATGGATACCACCTCCCATGGTCTTTCCGGGGTGGGTAAGGGTTCCAGTAACCCCGCTGGTGCTGCCTTCTCCCCTTTAGCCCGCTGGCAGCGTTCGCACCCCCGTACGTATTTCCGCACATCTTCCCTCACCCTTGGCCACCAGAACTGCTTGGTGACAAGCAACATGGTTTTGTGTTGACCAAAATGCCCCGCCGTGGGGTTGTCATGTAGTTGTTTGAGTACTCTTCTCCTCAAGTCCCCTTCTGGTATGTACAATGCTCCCCTATAGTACAGTGCCCCTTCCTTTTCCTCAAAACCCCCCTGATTTTCTTCTGCGTCTCTGATCTCCCTGATTTTTGTTTGGGCGTACTCGTCATTCCTCGTCAACCCGGCTAGTTCTCGTCTCTCTACCACTACTCCCCCACACACCCCTCGGTCCTCCGGTATCACATGTGGTAGTTCCGGCGCTCCCTCTCCTTCCAAGTACTCCGGTTTCCGGGAGAGGGCGTCTGCTCTGACGTTTTCTTTCCCCGGCACGTACCGAATTTCAAAAAAGAACTTGGAAAACTTCTGTGCCCATCGCACCTGTCTCTGGTTGAGGACTCGTGCAGTCCTCCAATATTCCAGGTTCTTATGGTCCGTGCACACCTGGATCTTGTGTTGCGCGCCTATTAGAAAATGTCTCCAGCGTCGAAAAGCTTCATGAATTGTAAGCAGTTCTCTCCCATCAATGTTCGTTACTTGCAAGGGGTGTTCTAGAGGCACCACGTGGAGCTGGTGTTCTAGTGCAAAATCCCTGCTAAAGAAGTTGCAAGAGCTGCCTGAATCCAGCAATGCCTTCACCTTAATTGGGTGTCCGTTAGGGAGTTCTAGCACCACCTCTATGGCTATGGCTGCCCGGGGGGGGGGGGTCTGGCTTGGGCACTTTTACTGGTTGCTCGCCTGGCTGCTGTGCCCGCTCTTCTGCAGCCAAGCATTGGCGTTTCCCTGCTCCTTATTCCCCTCCTCCTCACCACCAGCTGCCCCCACCATTCCTTGCCACGCAAGCGCCATTTTAGTCAGCTGGTCCATCGATTGCGGGCGGGGCAAGCGGGAAAGTTCGTCTTTTACCCAAGGGGATCTGCACTGGTTTTGAACCCAGTTCCCTACCGAGTTTGTGGATAAGCATCGCAAATCGCGACCAGTACTCTCTCACTGATTGGTTCCCTTGTTTGCACCCCATCAGTTCCTTGCGCGTCACGCTCTGCTCCACATCACTCGAAAACATATGGTCCATGGCGCTAAATTTTTTTCTCAAATCCTTTAAGGCAGCATTCTCCGATGCCATTAAGGGTCTGATCCATTCTCTGGCATCGCCTTCCAGATGCCCTATCACAAAAGCGACTCTCCCCCCATCGTCTACAAAGTCATCATACTGCAGGTCCAGCGCGTACTGCACCTCTGTCTTAAATGCATCATAATCTCTGGGATTGCCCCCAAACTTCTGCACTAGTCCCGGTACCTTCCTTGCGATGGGGGGTGGGCTTCCCCTGGGCAGCCTTTCATCGAGCCGCGCCGCTAGTAGAGCCAGTTGCTGTTCCAAATCTCTTTTTCTCTCCTCCAGAGTTGGTCCTCCCCTGGCCCCCTCTCCGGCGCCTGCTCCTCCTGTTTGACTCATGATGCTGCCTCTTCTGCTCTGCGCACAAACAACTTAGAAGACTGACGGATTGCTGTAATGGGAATTGGGGTTGCTTGTGCGTAAGCCACAAACTGCTCCAAGCTGGTTGTATGGCTAAACCTTTCCCTGGCTTGACAGCCCTTACAACGCGGCTGTCTCAGTCACTGGCAGAATCCGTCAGTGGGCGTTTCCTGATTTTCTTCCAACATCAAAATTCCTTGACTCCAAGTCTCCGCCTAGCTTCTCTGCGTGGAAGCTTTCTGCGCAGCGTAGGCGTGCCAAGCGGAGGTCCTGTGCTCTCCCCGCTGATCTCACTGGAAGAGTCTCGGAGCCTTCCCTCCGAAGTACTCTCAGCCTCCCTTTTCTTCCTGGTGTCACCTTGATTTCCTTCCCCAGCGGAAGCTCTCCCTCTCTCCTTGCTAGTTCCCTCTGCGGCATCATTGGGGAGCCTTACCTCTCCTCTTGGCTCCGATGGCAGTTCCCTGACACTTATATATAGCATTTCTTATTATATGATTTGAAAAATTCCTATGCGTCTTTATTTTCCCATAATTAAGATAGCCATGCCACCCAAAACGGGTGTCATGACCTTCTAGATCTAAAATATCCCAATTTTTTAATAAATACCAATCTTTCAACCAGAGAAGACATGAGGCTTCGTAATATAGCTTCAAATCCGGTAACCCGTAGCCACCTCTTTCTACAGTATCTATTAATATCTTATGCTTTACTCTTGGTCTTTTACCCTTCCACAAAAATTTAGAAATTTCTTTTTGCCACTTGTTGATACTGCTGGTCTTTCCTGTAATTGGAATCGTTTGGAATAGAAAGAGTAGCTTCGGTAAAACTATCATTTTAATTACCGAAATACGGCCCAGGAATGATAAATTTAACCTTGTCCATGTCTCCAACTGTCTTTTGATATCTTTCCAACAATTGGTATAATTATCTTCATATAAGTTAATATTCTTTGGTGTTATCCATAATCCTAAATACTTGATTTGGGGGTAGATTTTAATGCGTATTATTTGTTCTAATTCTGCTTTTTCATCTGGCAACATATTTTTAACTAATAGTTTTGTCTTGTTTAAATTCATTTTGAACCCCGCAACTTTACCGTAGCCATATATTATTTCCAACGCCTTTCTTAAACTCTGTTTTGGTTGCTCCGTAGTTATAATTAAATCGTCAGCAAATGCCCTCATTTTGTAACTTCTATTTCCTAGCATAATCCCTTTTATTTCTTTTTCTTCCCTAATTTGTTTACATAAAACTTCCAATGTTAATATGAAAATTAAGGGGGGTAGTGGAATGCCACAGGCGAGACCTGGTCCACGATAGGAAACGGGCCGGTGAAACGGGCGTCCAGCTTCCGCGAAGGTCGAGAGGGTGGAGGTGGCGAGTGGAGAGCCATACCAGGACACTAACGTGGAGTTCCGGCCCCACCTGGCGGTGGCGGTCAGCCTGGGCCTTGTACACCTCCTTGGCCTGGCGCAGTTGCTCCATCAATAGCTGTTGCTGGGACTGGAGCTCCTGTAGGCACTCCGTCACAGCAGGGACCGCGGATGCCGGCAGCACATCCGGAAACAGCTGTGGATGATAACCGTAACTGGCCTGGAATGGGGTCTGCTGGGTGGACGCATTCACCGCGTTGTTGTAGGCGAACTCCGCCAATGCTAGGTGGTCGATCCAGTCATCCTGCTGGTAGCTGCAGTAACACTGGAGGTACTGCTCCAGCACCGCGTTCGCCCGTTCCGTCTGGCCATTGGTCTGTGGGTGGTAGGCTGACGAGAGGCAGACCTCTGTCCCGAGGGTCTGGTGCAAAGCTCGCCAGAACCGGGATGTGAACTAAACGCCCCGGTCGGACACCACACGCACAGGTAGGCCATGCAGGCGGAAGACATGCTGAAGGTACAGCTGAGCGGTTTCCTGAGCTGAGGGTACGGATGGGCAGGGGGCACAGTGCAGGGGGCACAGTGCACCATCTTAGTGAAATAGTCGGAAAAAACTAGAAGGCAGGTACAGCCACGAGACGGGGGTAAGTCCACTACAAAGTCCAGAGAAACCGTGTGCCAAGGACGTGGTGGAACTGGCAACGGCTGAAGAAGGCCGGGGGGTCGCCCGGTAGGGCCCTTGGCCCGCCGGCAGACATCACAACCAGCGATGTAGCGAGCCACGTCAGCCTTCAGGCGGGGCCACCAAAACTCACGGCTTACCAGATGGGTGGTCTGATACCGCCCAAAGTGTCCCGTTGCTGGGGCATCATGGGTCATCCGGAGAACCTCAGCCCGCAGTGGCCCTGGCGGGATGTACAGGCGACCGTGGTGCAGCAGAAGGCCCTGATGCAAGACCAGCCCTGGATACTGAGGGCATGACCCTTTGGACAGTTCCCGGAGTCGTTCCTGGGCCCAAGCGTCAACCCGCTGCTGTTCCAGCACCCGAGCCTGCAGTGGCTCAGCCTCCTGGGTGGCCAGGAATGCAGCCGGTGGTAGGATTGTGGTGGGTACTGCTTGCTGTACCGTGTCTGCGTTGTCTTCAGGTTTCCGGGACAGGGCATCCGCCTTCTGGTTTTGGGAGCTAGGGATGTAGCGGATCCGGAACTGGCAACGGGAAAAGAACGCCCACCAGATCTGCCTTTGGTTCAGCTTGCGGGTGGTCTGGAGGTACTCCAGGTTCCGGTGGTCGGTTCTCACCTCCACCGGGTGTCGTGCCCCCTCAAGATGGTGGCACCAGACCTCAAAGGCCACCTTGATGGCCAGTAGTTCCCGCTCCCACACGGTATAGTTATGCTCCGCTGGAAGGAGCTGGCGGGAATAGAAGGCGCAGGGTAAGAGTGGCGCATCAGGTCCGTACTGCTGAGACAAGACGGCACCGAGAGCTGTACTGGAGGCGTCGGTCTCTACCACAAAGGGTCGAGAGGGATCAGGATGTTGCAAGATCGGCGCTCTCTGGAAACAGGCCTTCAACCCCTGAAACGCCTCCTCTGCCTCCTTGTCCCAGGAAAACGGCATCTTGGGGCGCAGTAGCCAGGTCAACGGGGTGGTGCGATGAGCATAATCTGCAATGAAGGTCCGGTAATAGTTGGCGAACCCCAGGAATCGCTGTAGGTCCTTGCGGTTCCGAGGTGCTGCCCAATCCTGAACCGCTGCCACCTTCCCAGGATCCATCTGCACCCCATCTGGAGAGAGTCGGTGACCAAGGAAGTCCACTGACCGCTGATGGAACTCGCACTTGCTGAGCTTCGCATACAGGCGGTGCTCCCGCAAGCGCTGCAGCACGGTCCGGACTTGACCCTCATGGCGAGCCGGGTCACGGGAGAAAACCAGAATGTCATCCAAGGACACCACCACGTACTTGTCTAGCAAGTCCTGGAACACGTGGTTGATGTACCGTTGGAACACAGCGGGCGCGTTGCACAATCCGAAGGGCATAACCAGGTATTCGAACTGCCTGTACCGGGTCCCGAATGCTGTCTTCCACTCATCCCCGGCTCAGATCCGAATTAAATTGTAGGCCCCCCGGAGATCTAGCTTGGTGAACACCTGCGCCCCTTGCACCCGCTCCAGCAACTCCGAAATAAGGGGCAAGGGGTACCGGTCTGGGATGGTAATTTTGTTCAGGGCCCGGTAATCATGGCAAAGGCGAAGCTCCCCACATTTCTTCTTAACGAAGAGCACTGGTGCAGCGGTGGGCGAGGTAGAAGGCCTAATGAAACCACGCTCCAGGTTCTTGCGCAGGAAGTCCTGCAAAGCTTCGCGCTCTGGCTCTGTTAGAGAGTATAAGCGATTCACCAGCAGGGGCGCTCCGGGCTGGAGGTCTATGCCGCAGTCAAAAGACCGATGCGGCGGCAGCTGGTCTGCCCCCCGTTCCTCGAACACGTCGTGATAGTCTCGGAACTCGGCGGGGAGCGTTGATGCAGCCTCCTCAGTGGGCGCAGCTGCTAGCATCTCGGACTGAGCATGGGAACATGGGTCTGGGAAGTGCACAGTCCGTTTGACCCAGTCAATCTGAACATTGTGAGCCTCCAGCCAGTCCATCCCGAGCACCAGGGGGAACCGGGGCATGGAGGCAATGTCCAAAGTTCGCATCTCCCGGTGCTGCTGGAGACACAGGACCAAGGGCTGGGTCTCCTGAGTAATGGCACCTGAACGCAGGAGCCGTCCGTCAATTGCCTCCACCTGTACCGGTTCTGGCTTGTTCTGAAGTGGCACCTGATGTTACGATAATGAAGCAATGCTGCTGCAAAGTCCTAGCTTGAAGAGTAAACGTGATGGGACTGTCTGTGGGAACAGAGGGGAAGTCATTTCACAGTGCGAAGCACCGGAATTACCTCAGAGTGTAATTTGAGCTGTACAGGAAGTACAGGAAGTGTTTTGTCTCAACACTGCTGGAGTATGGAGAGAGCAGTCATGTTTTTTGTAACGCTGCAAAGACAGAAATAAAAGCATGTAAATACGTTTCTGTCTATCTCTTTCCCCTGCCAGGGGAAGAGGGGGTGTGTTCTTCTCACATTTGAGAAGAATCGCCGATCGAGACCTTGGCTGCGCTTGCTGGGGAATGCAGCCAGGGAGGTCAACAGGGAATCAAGCCGGGTGCCTGGGACTGCTGCCAGCTTCTCCTGAGAAGGGCTTGAATTTCCCGACAGCTGGTGATGGGCAGCAAAAGCAGCGTCCATATAGGAGCGGGTTGCCCTCGAATCCACCAGAGCATGGGTAAGAATCCAGGGCCCACCTGGAGGGTATAGACATACCGGGACCATAATGTTGGGATACTGCCAGGGAGATAAAGTCCATCTGAGCCCCCAAGCCGGCTGCCGGACGATCCATCGACCTCCCGTAGGTATCAGCAATTAGCGACACGAAGCCTAAGAAATAGCTTGCCACATTCTTGGGCTGATGCACACTCTGTCAGCAGAATTCACACAGCAAAAGTTGCACTCAGGAGGGTATCATTTAGAATGTTTATTCAGCGTTGGTCAGAACAAAGAAAAGCATGACCGCCTGCTAGCGTGTTCTGGCGCAGAGAGAGAAAAAACGAAAGCAATAGCAAACATAAACATCCTGTAAAAGGAAATGCGCAGACTCTGTGTCTCACAAGCCTGCTCTCTCTTAAGGTGGAACGGAAATATCCTAACATCCTCCCCCTTTCCGTGTAACCTGTAGTACCTGTGGTTCAACCCAATTGCAACCTCTGTACGTAAACCTTAAGTTGTTCTCTGTTAACAACCTTAGACAACAGATCAGCAGAAATTTCATTTCCTGCCATGTAGGACACTTGAATGAGTCCTTTCTGAATACACTCTCTTGCACGATGTAGCTTAATCTGCAAGTACTTGGTTCTTTGCTTGCAACTCTCTGAGTTCAGCAAAGCCAAACAGGATCTATTGTCTTGATACACTTGTATAGGACATTTCACAGAAACCCCAATGTCCTTAAACAGTTGCATCAACCATTCACAATCCATGAGTGAAAATGACAGAGCATTGAGTTCTGCTTCACAGGAACTTAGGCTCACTGTCGTCTGCTTCTTGCACAGCCAGTCAAACAGACAGTGGTTGTACATGTAGCACACTCCAGAAGCGCATGTACCATCCGTGGTGTCACTTCCAAAACTTGCATCTGCAAAGATTTCAAGACCTCCAGTCTTCTGACTGGTGAACCTCAGCCTGTAGTGCATTGTCCCTTTCAGATAGCGGGCTATGCGCTTCAGAGCTTTCCAATCCTGAACAGTAGGATTGTTAGCATGTCTGCTAAGCAGGTTAGTGCTTACAGCAAAGTCAGGTCTTGAGCATCTAACAATGAAATTCAACTTGCCTAGAATACATCTGTACAGCGTAGTGTCAGAAAACGCTTCAGCAGTACTATCTACCTGGTAACCTGTCACCATCGGTGTGTCTGCTGGGTTTGCATCAACCAAATTCAACCTGGTTAATACATCAGCAATTTTCTGTGTTTGGTGTACCAGAAAATTACCTGCTTGGTCCCTCTCCACCTGCAGAGAAAGATAGTTGGATACCTCACCAAGATCCTTCATGTCAAAGTGCTCCTTCAGTTGAGCTAGGGTGCTTTGGTAAAAAGCCTGATTCTTCCAAAACATCAGAAGATCATCAACAAAACATAAACAATACAGTTTGTTTTGCCCCTCCTCCTTGACAAACACACATGGATCAGCTTTGCCCTGGTGAAAACCTAGAGAAAGCAATGTTTCAGTGAGCTTTGTGTTCCAACACCTGGCACTCTGCTTGAGACCATATAAGGATTTCCGCAGTTTACAGACCATTCCCTTCTGTATCTGCATTCCATCAGGTGAAAGCATATACAGCTCCTCCCCCAAAATCCCGTATAAAAAAAGCTGTATTAATGTCATGATGGGAAACATGCAGTTTCTCCTCTGCAGCGATCTTGAGCATCAGTCGAATGCTCTCATATTTGACAGTGGGCGAGTAGGTCTCGTGGTAATCCTGTCCTGGTACCTGTGAAAAACCTCTGGCAACCAATCTGGCTTTGTGTCTGACAACCTTGCCATTCTGGTCTGTCTTGGCCTTGAAGACCCATTTGCTGCCAACCAGTCTCATTCCTGGGACTACCGGTACCAATTCCCAAGTTTGGTTCCTATTCAAGGAATCAACTTCAGCCTTCATGGCATTAAGCCAAGGCTCAGCATCTTTAGAGGTTAACTCCTGAACCTCTTTGAAGCTTGAAGGTTCCCACACCTTCTCTGAGCTACTAAGAACAGCAGTTGCTGTCTTAGCAAACTCATCAGCAAATCTCTTTGGAGGTCTGCCTTTGGTCGCCCTTTCAGACCTGCAAACTAGACGTAAGTCTTCTGGACTCATCTTCTCCTTCTTAGGAGAAAAGTGACCAATGGTGAACAGTGATTCTTCCAGTTCATTGTCAGACGCATCAGATGGTCTGACTGAGGCTTTTGCGCTCTTGTAGTCTGCTGTGTCATCACTGTCACTGACACCAGCAGCAGCGCCACCAACTGAACTGGAATCCGAACTCTGATGATGATGATCATCATCATCATCATCCTCAGCTTCCTCAACATCATCTGCCTTTTTCACATCACCTTCATCCTGCTCTGGGTAACTCTGGAAAATTCCCACATTTCCCCCCCACTTAGGATTGTACTCAACACTCTTGGTGAACTTAATGGACTTAGAGTTAGTCATCCATACCCTGTATGCACCCTTTTCGTACCCCATGAACAAACCATGTGCCCCACACTTCCCAAGCTTGTTGCTTTGTGGGGTGTGTACCCACATGTCAGAACCAAAGATTTTCATGTGCTTGACGTTCGGTTTTTTACCAAACATCTTCTCGTACGGAGTGCAACCTATGGGCGATGACAGTCTCCGATTAACGGTATAAACAACCGTTGACAGAGCTTCCCCCCAAAACTTCTCAGGGAGGTTGGCATCATGCAACAAGGTTTTCAGGCCTTGAAGCAAAGTCTGATTTGCTCGCTCCGCAAGTCCATTCATCCATGGCGATCTAGGCGTTGACAAGTCATGCTGGATTCCCTTCTCAGTCAGGAAAGCTTCAAACTGCTGAGAAGTGAACTCCCCGCCCCGATCGGTAAAAAGACAGCCGATACGTTTACCACGAACATTCTCCAACCAAGCACAGAATGCCTTGAACTTAGGGAATGCTTGCGATTTCTGCTCAAGCATAAACACATGAATGTACCTAGAAAAAGAATCAATTAGAACCATGAAGTACCTTGCTCCTCCCAAAGAGGGCACAAGTGGACCAACCAGGTCTGCATGCACTAGCTGGTAGGGTTTGGAAGCCTGCCTGCTAGACTCCTTGCCTTTTGGAGCAACCTTCACCTTGTTCTCTGCACAAGATACACATTTCATGTGATACTTACAAGGTTTGATGTTCAAACCCTCAACCAACTCTGGCATCTTGGCTAGCGCTTGCCAAGACGTGTGACAAAATCTTCGATGTGCTTCATGAATACATCCTGCATGAAGAACCTTGTTAGTTTGTGCAACACAACAAGAATCAACATTAGACACAACAGCATTGTCATCATAAGTTATACAGAATAAACCATCCATAAACTTTGCATGCAAAATGTCCTCTTTGCCTTTCCTGATGACACAGATGCTTCTCTTGAAGGAAATCTCAAAACCACGCCCAGTCAGTTGTGGGACACTGAGCAAATTGTCCGCAGCTCCTGTAACATAAAGTACATTACTGATGGTTGTATGCAAACTTGCAAGTTTAACAGTCCCTTCTCCTGCAATTTGCAACGTCCTTCCATCAGCCAGGTGGATCTCTCCGTCTTGAGGTGTGAAGGAGATAAACAGGTGCTTATCCTTCGATAAATGGCGCCTGGCGCCTGAGTCCACAATAAACCTGGCTTTAGCCTTTGGAGCAGTCTTTGCAGCAAGCAAAACCTTGTTTTCCACCGGCGTGGGCTTTTGCAGCTTGCCCCCCTGCTCCTGGCCATCAGACTTGCCTTTAGCCTTTGGTGAAGCAGTGCCAGCAAACAACGCTTTGTTTTCCACTGGCGTGGGCTCTTCACCCCCCCTCTGCTTCGGGCCATCTGCAGGCATCTGTCTTTGTTTACCTCTGGCCTTCCGGCCTCTGCAAAGACGATGACCTTGGCTCCCACGAGATACAGAGCTCTCAGCTGCCGGCTCCTTGCCTCCCCCTGGAGGCTGGAATGCTGCCTGGGCTGACATCACAGTCTGCTCCCTCTGCAGCTTGCAACCGGTGCCCTCTGCATCCCTGCATTCACTCGCATTCTGGGAAACAGCCAGGACCTCCGATGCATTCACACCCTGGGCATTCAGACTCTGAGCTGGGATGATTGGCAGATGGGCAGCTTTCAAAGCATTCCACATCTCACGTGCACTGGGCTTGCCAGCCAGGGTGATTAACTCTTCAGGAGCTACTGAGAGCAAAATTATCCCCATGGCTCTCGAATCCTGTGCCTTCCACTCATCTGTCACAGGGGCTGGGGGATTCTCAGTAACGGTATTCCACACTCCAAGCCTTCTCATCTGGCCCTCACAGTACCTTGCCCAGGTCTGATAGTTGTGGCCATTTAGCTTTGGTGGACACGGAGCAGCTTCTGAGGATTGTAAAAGATCCATCTCACGTCTTTACGTGAGCCCAAGTCTCTATGCCTTCAAAGACTTATTATCTTGGCAGCTCATTAATCACGAAGCCTTCTGGCTCGGCTCCCAGGCCAATTAAGCCTGCCGGCCATCAGAGACTCTTCCGCGGCTCACAGAAAAGCCTCCTCTTTTGCTTTTCCACATACCTCAGCAGTCTGTCGCAGTCACAGTCTTATCCTCCTGTAAATGCCGTGAATCTGGGCCCGAAACCTGTTGTATCTCGTCTGAAAGCCCCTCGAGATACTGGTCCCGAAGAGCAGAGTCATTCCAGGTCAAGTCCTGTGCCAGCAGCCGGAATTCCGTGGTGTATGCAGCCACAGTGGACTTGCCCTGTTTCAACCGCCTGATTGCCCGGTTGGCTTGACTCCCCTTCTGGGGGTTGCCGAATGCGGCCTCCAAATGATTGCAAAACCCCATATAGTCTGTCAGCAAGGGGGAGTCTTGTCTGAGCAGTGGCAACGCCCACTTGGCCGCCTGGTCCTTTAACAAACTAATCAAAAAGTGCACCTTGGTGCGGTCGTCAGGGAAGTTCCGGGCTCGCCCCTGAATATACAACTTGGCCTGGGCAAGGAACATGGGAAAGCTGGCCGGGGCCCCATCAAATTTCTCTGGCAAAGCCACTGGGTACTTGCCAGGAGCCGGGGCGTCGGCCCCAGGAGCCGGTAGGGCGTCCAACCGCTGCTGAAGTGCCGTAACCGCATTGCTGAGCTGCTGCACGGTGTGAGTCAAGGCCTGGTTCTTCTGGGCCAATGCCACCAGCGCAGCTGCCTGGTCGGCCATGGCTTCTGGCTCGTCCCGAACACACCCCAACGAAGGGGGAGTGCGGGTGTGGTGGGAGCAAACTGCTGGTCCCGGGGGGAAGGTTACCGTTGGCGTAGTCAAAGTCCGGTCCTGGGTCACTAGCCTGGAAACAGTTCACAAGGAGCGGGGCGAGGTCCGAAGCAGGAAGCCGGGCGGGGACAGGAACACTGGAGGGTCAGGTCTGGGTCCGGGCAGGAGCAGGTACTCAACGACGTTGCTCCCACAACCTGGGACCGGGCTGACTGGCCTTTATCTTCTCTGAGGCCACGGGCGGCCCCGGCCCCCAGGAGACCCGCCTCTCTTGGCCTTAAGGCGAGCACACCTCCTGGGAGAAACCAGTTCCCTCCGCCTCTCTGCCCTAAGCCTCTGCAGTTCAGGAGAGGCTGGGGAGTTACTGGACCCAGGGGGAGACTCTCCTTCCTCTGGCAGGGCCGGGAGAGGCGCACCTGTAGGCACTGTGTCCTTAATCACCTCTGGAGCTAGAGTGGAATCACCTGGTGCCTGCTCCTGAGGATCCGGCACAGGTGCAGGCTCTTCAGATCCAAGGCCCTGCCCCAGTTCAACCGGCCCTGGAGGCGGGGACTCCTGTGCAGGCTGGGATTCCTCCGGTTGAGCCTCTAAATCGGATTCCCAGGCCATCACAGCTATAAATGTGCCTCCCAGGCAAAAAGCCAGCTTGGTCATTGTGTATCATCATCTGGAAGACTTTTTTTGATCTTTCGGCTAAAATATTAGCATATAATTTATAATCGTTATTTAGAAGTGCGATAGGCCTATTGTTGTTAATAAGTAGATTGTCCGTTCCCTGTTTTGGAATTAATGCAATAAGGCTGTCTTTCCAAGAATCCGGCATGGTTCCGTCTTCTAAGATACTTCTTAATGGGTCAGACAGTAAGTCCTCATTTTTTTATAATATATTGCCGGTAGGCCGTCTGGCCCTGGTGGCATTCCTATCTTTGCTTCCTTAATTGCTCTTTGAATTTCGTACGATGTGATAGGGTCATTCATCAGTTCTTTTTGTTCTTTAGTACGTTTCGGAAGACAGTTCTGTTCTAAATGTTCTTTAATTTCTTCTATTGTTTCATTTCCTTCCTTATAGATTTCTCTAAAGAATTCGAGAAATCATTTCTCTATTTCTCTAGGGTTGTTTATTATTTTGCCTTCGCACTTAACTCTATTTATAAGCCTTTCTGCCTCTCTCTTCTTTAATTGCCATGTTAATAACCAGGCTCAGGTTCTGTTTCAGGCTGTGTCTCTGTTTCAGGCTCCGGCGCTGTATCAACCACTGTTGCAGACTCGGTTAACCGAGATCAACCCAGGTTCGGTGCACCTTGGTTTGATGCCAAATGTAAGCAAGCTAGACTCTCTCTCTGTTGTATCTACAACAGATATAAATCTTCTGGAGCTGAAACTCTCCCCCCAGAGTACTTGCAGGCCAAAATTGCTTACAAACAGGCACAGAAGTCAGCCAAGCACGAGTGGCAGCTAAGACGTTGGCAAGCGCTGATTGCTGCCTCTAAGCCTCGCAGCTCTCGCGGTTTTTGGAATTTAATCAACAAAAGATCGAGGAAATACCCATTGACGGTTATTCCAGCCCCGACATGGGAACAATTTCTAAGAAAATATTTCTCCCAGACAGATATCTCTAACACTCAATCTGATACTCTTTCAAGTCACTTGCCCATATGGCCAGATACTGACCCGGAGGAAATAGTAGATTTAATTGCTAAACTGAAAACTGATAAAGCCCCAGGGCCCGATCTGATCCCGGCGGAAGCTATTAAACAACACCCAACATGGTGGGCTAAAATTCTTGCAAAAATCTTTGATGCAATCAATGCCACGGGCCAGATACCTAGATCATGGAAGGAGTCCATCATAATTCCTATATATAAAAAAGGACCACCAGAGGACCCAGGAAACTATCGTAACATCAGTTTATTATCAATCATCGGGAAAATCTATACTCGCTTCCTGCTAACCAGACTAACCCAATGGGCCGAAGATTCCAATCTGATAGGTCATGAACAGGTCGGGTTTAGACCAAATCGCGCTTCTATTGACCCTGCTATAATTCTATATCATTTGGCGCGGAAGTATTCTTCCCCTACTCATGGTCTTCTATGTGCCGCTTTTATAGACCTGAAGGGTCTATAAAAGGTGAGGAGCAGGCACCCGCTAGGGTGAGGTTAACACCTGAGGGCGATCTCACAAACCCTGTACCAATAAATAAGGGGGTACGACAAGGGTGCATCCTTGCCCCCTATCTTTTTAACCTCTATATTAGTGACATGAGAATGCCCCTAGCTGAGGCCCAAACCTCCATTCATGCACCCAGGCTTGCAGACTATCGCTGCCCCTTATTATTGTACGCTGACGATGCGGTGATCCTCTCTTATTCTCGAATCGGTTTGAGGAGGGCCCTTAAGATTTTTGCGTTATACTGCCAAACAAATTTACTTACTATTAACCATTCCAAATCTAAAGTCCTAATTTTTTCCAGGAGTCGTAAACTGTATAGATGGGAACTCGAGGGGAAGCCAATTGAACAAGTTTACAAATTTCAATATCTAGGAATTTACTTCCAGTATAATATGGGATGGAAAGCGCATATCACATATTTACAAAATAAGGTTAAAGCCCTTATCTATGCTCTATTACGCTTCTTCTTTACGGAGGGGGCTATGCATGTTCCATCTGCCTTAAAAGTTTATAGTGCGAAAGTGGTTGCAACTATGGCCTATGCGGTCCCTTTATAAACCCTTTGTAAACCTCTTGCCTCTGGTGACATTGCAAAATCTTTTTCTAAGACGTCTTTTGAAACTACCCTCCTGTGTAAGCAACTCTGCCATTCGCCTAGAACTTAAGATCCCCTCCCTAGAGATTCTGATGTGGAGACATGACTTTAATTATTGGCTGTCCCTTTGGCATAAATTGCCAAACTACCATCTTATTCAGTGCCTTTGGAGAGATGAATTCACCAGCCCATGGGCAACAAAAATCCATTCCAAACTGTTGTCTTATGGAATCTCTCCTTCCGATATACTTAATTTAGATCTAATTACTGCTAAAAAGGTCATCAAACAAAGATTGGAGGAGGTAGATTTGCAACAAAATCTTACTACAGGTGGAGGTACATGTTCCCCGATAAATCAGGGCATTACATCTATGTCCCAGATACCTCGATATCTGTGTACTTTATCGGCTGCGTCGCATAGACTCGCATTTGTTAGAGCCAGATTTAATGTGTTCCCCTCAAATGTGCTGAGCAATAGATTTTCTAACGGTAAAACCTCTGTTTTATGCGCATGTGACAACAAATCAATAGAATCCCTCTATCACATCTTGTTTAATTGCCCCTTATACATTGTTCCCCGATCAAGGATCCTGAGTTCAATCATTCTGGAAATTGCTGCTAAACCACCTGAATTACATCTAGCCTATCTACTCCAGGACATTGACTCTTATAGAACATTACAGGTTGCTAGATTCCTGATTTCAGTTCTTTCATATAAAAGACTTCATGGAATGCTGCATGACTATTAAAAATCCAGTAAACTCTATGCACCATCTTTATCTTCAAGGCCATAACACGGTACATCTAGAGATTGTAAGTAATGTGAAGGAGATTATGCGTTGAAATATTTTAGTTGATATTTTAGATTGTAAAATGCTATTTTATCTATTGATTTGTTTTACCTTGTGGGCTTATAGCCGAATAAAGTATTATCTATCTGAACATATCTTGTATAACCATCCCATTTTCCTGCAAATTTTTGCTTTGAGATTCCTCTGAGTTTGCTAGTCAATTGAGCCGTCTCCACCAATTCCTGTACGGTAATCTTTTCTTGATCATCTGGAAGGAGTGAGGTACCACCTATGAGCCATTTTCATCATGTTCTCTCTTATATTATAGCTGGCTGTAAATTTCAAATGTACATTCCATCAGTTTCCCCCATCTTTTAGCATAATTGGACGGTAGTCTAAAAGAAGTCTATAGATTTTTGCGGTTATTTTATATATTATATATGTTATATTATATAAATTATATATTATTATATAGATTATATAGATTATATATCTGGAAGACTTTTTTTATCTTTCGGCTAAAATATTTGCATATAATTTATAATCGTTATTTAGAAGTGCGATAGGCCTATAGTTGTTAATAAGTAGATTGTCCGTTCCCTGTTTTGGAATTAATGCAATAAGGCTGTCTTTCCAAGAATCCGGCATGGTTCCATCTTTTAAGATACTTCTTAATGGGTTAGACAGTAAGTCCTCAATTTTTTAATAATATATTACCGGTAGGCCGTCTGGCCCTGGTGGCTTTCCTATCTTTCCTATCTTTGCTTCCTTAATTGCTCTTTGAATTTCGTACGATGTAATAGGGGCAGTGGCGTAGCGTGGGTTGTCAGCACCCGGGGCAAGGCAAGTAATTTGCGCCCCCTAACCCGTGGATTTGCGCCCCCTAACCCTAACCCCCAGATGTTGTGCCCGGTGCGGCCGGCCCCCCCTGCACCCCCACGCTACGCCACTGAATAGGGGCATTCAACAGTTCTTTTTGTTCTTTAGTAAGTTTCGGAAGACAGTTCTGTTCTAAATGTTCTTTAACTTCTTCTGTTTCATTTCTTTTTTTATATATAATTTTTTTTATTGGTTTTTCATTTTAAAACAAGCAAGACAAACAAACACATACAAACATGTATATTTTCATATCCTCCTTTTCATAAGCCTTCTTTCATGAACTTCCCCATACCTCCCCCTCTCTGCATCCTTATTTTACAATTTTTCAGCAACCCCTTGGTCCCATTATATTAATAACTTATTTTTTGAGTTTCATCATAATTTATCAGACAGTTTCAGCTGCAATTCTGCATCTTCCTTCCCCTTGACCTTTTAGCACTCAACAATTTTACAACTGTTCTTAAGATAAACTTTAAATTTCTTCCAATCTTCCTCCACCGTCTCTTTCTCTTGGTCCCGGATTCTGCCGGTCATTTCTGCCAATCCCATAAAGTCGATCACTTTCATCTGCCATTCTTCCAGTGTGGGTAATTCTTGCGTCTTCCAATACTTTGCTAGAAGTATCCTTGCTGCTGTGGTAGCGTACATAAAAAAAATCCTATCCTTTCTTGACACCAATTGGTCAACCATGCCCAAGAGAAATGCCTCTGGTTTCTTATGAAAAGTACATTTAAGTATCTTCTTGATTTCATTATAGATCATTTCCCAGAAGGCTTTAATCTTTGGGCAGGTCCACCAAAGGTGGAAGAAAGTACCTTCAATTTCATTACATTTCCAGCATTTATTATTGGGCAAATGATAGATCTTTGCAAGCTTGACTGGAGTCATGTACCACCTATAAATCATTTTCATAATATTTTCTCTTAAGGCATTACATGCCGTAAATTTAATACCGGTGGTCCATAACCGTTCCCAGTCCGCAAACATAATGTCATGACCGATGTCCTGTGCCCATTTAATCATAGCTGATTTGACTGTTTCATCTATTGTATTCCACTTCAGCAACAGATTATACATTCTTGATAAATTCTTAGTATTGGGTTCTAACAGTTCTGTTTCTAATTTAGATTTCTCCACCTGGAAGCCAATTTTCCTGTCTTGTTTAAAGGTCTCCATTATTTGATAATAATGGAGCCAATCTCTTACCTTAGACTTTATTTCTTCAAATCTCTTTAGTTTGAATTTACCACTTTCTTGTTCTAAAATTTCAAAATATTTTGGCCAATTAGATTCCATATTAAGTTTCTTCACTTCTTTAGCCTCCATTGGTGATAACCACCTAGGAGTTTTATTTTCCAACAAATCCTTATATCGAATCCAGACATTATATAATGCTTTCCTAACCACATGATTTTTAAAACCTTTATGAGCTTTAACCTTGTCATACCATATGTAAGCATGCCAACCAAACCTATTGTCAAACCCTTCCAGATCCAAAATATCAGTATTCTCAAGAAGTAGCCAATCCTTCAACCAGCAGAAAGCTGCTGCTTCATAATAAAGTCTTAAGTCCGGCAGGGCAAACCCCCCTCTATCTTTTGCATCAGTTAATATCTTAAATTTTATTCTGGGCTTTTTGCCCTGCCAGACAAATCTAGATATATCTTTCTGCCACTTCTTGAAACAATCTAGTTTATCCACAATCTGTAATGTCTGAAACAAAAATAGCATTCTTGGCAAAACATTCATTTTGATCACCGCAATTCGGCCTAACAAGGAAAGCTTCAATTTCGACCATATTTCTAGATCTTTCTTTACCTCCGTCCAACATTTGTCATAATTGTCCTTAAATAAATTCACATTTTTAGATGTCATGTCAATCCCCAAATATTTCACTTTCTTGGCCACCATCAGCCCAGTTTCACTTTGAAACTTCTCCCTTTCGCCATTTGTTAATTTTTTCCCCAAGACTTTAGTTTTTTGTTTATTCAGTTTAAATCCTGCAACCTGGCCAAAGAATTGAATTAGTTCCAAAACTCTTTTAGTGCTAGTGTCTGGCTCTTGTAAAGTCAATACCAGGTCATCTGCAAATGCCTTTAATTTGTACTGTCTGGCTCCGACCCGAATTCCTTTTACCAACTGGTCCCCCCTGATCATATTTAATAAAACCTCCAGGACTGATATAAAGAGTAATGGGGATATTGGGCACCCCTGCCGTGTCCCTTTTTCTATCGGAAGTTCATCAGTCACCACATTATTTACAATTAACTTTGCCTTTTGTTCCAAATATATTGCACCTATACCATTTTCAAACCTTTGGCCTACCCCCCATCCCATGGAGATTCTTCTTCATAAAGTTCCAAGAAATATTATCAAAGGCTTTCTCCGCGTCCACAAATATTAAAACTGCCTTCGTATTGATATTTACTGTCAACATTTCCATAATATCAATTATATTCCTTACATTGTTCGACAAGTATCTTCCCGGGAGAAAGCCTGCCTGGTCTTTATGAATCTCCTCCACCAGCACCTTCTTAAGTCTTTTTGCTAAAATGTCAGCAAATATTTTGTAATCCACATTAAGTAATGATATAGGGCGGTAGTTTTTAATCTGATTTTTTTCAGTTTCAGACTTTGGTATAAGTGTAATAAAAGCTTCTTTCCACGATTCAGGAGCCTTTTCCCCCTCTAATATTTCATTACAAACCTCCTTCAACGGCTGTATTATCCATTCTTTCAAAGCTTTGTAGTATCTGGAGGTTAATCCATCTGGTCCTGGAGATTTACCTAGTTGCATATTCTGAATGGCACCCTCTATTTCTTTATCTGTTATTTTCTCATTTAAAACCAACATACTTTGTTGAGAAATTTTTTGTAGTCCATATTTCTTAAGAAAGTCTTCTATATCTCGTTCATTCTCCGGCCCTTGTGCATATAATCTTCTGAAATAACTCTGAAAACAGTTGCTAATCTCATTTGGTTTGATGATGTTCTTTCCATCCACCTCCAAATTTGTGACTGTATTCAGTTTTTGTCTCTTCTTCAATTGCCATGCGAGTAGTTTCCCACATTTATCTGCTGATTCAAATGTCCTTTGTCTCATTTGCTTAACTTTCCATTCTATCTCTTGATTCATCAGTTCCATATACTGCATCTGGTAAAATTTAATTTCTCTCAGAATCTCATGAGACTTTGGTTTAGACCTCAATCTCTTTTCTCCCACTTTTATTTTTTCCAGAATCTTATCTTTCTTCTCATTTTGCTTTTTCCTCTTTAAAGTGTTCTGTTGTATTAAAAAACCTCGCATCACGGCTTTACTTGCATCCCAAATCACTCTTTTTTCAACATCCGTCCTCAAATTTATCTCGAAATAATCCTTCAAAGTTTTTTGGGCCTTTTTGTAGATCTCATCGTCTCTAAATAGGGTGTCATTCATTCTCCATCTGAAGGAGCCAGCTGTTGTTAGTTTCATTTCCATCTTCACCGCGTTATGGTCGGAGCATGTCTTTGGGCAGATTTCTACTTTTTTTATCCTTGGAGCCATGCCACTAGTAATCCAAATTTGATCAATTCTTGTCCATGTCGTTTGTGCCTCGGAAAAGAACGTTCCCTCTCTCTCGAGAGGGTTTCTAGTTCTCCAAATATCTATCAAGTCCAAATTCTCTGTCATTTCAAAAAAAGTCTTGGGTAATCTCCCATCCTTAGAGACCACCTGTCTTTGTGCTTTGTCCATGTTAGTGGGAACCACACCATTCATGTCTCCTAATAAAATTACCTTATAATCCAGATAGTCCATTAATGTCTCATGCAGTTTCTTAAAGAATTCTGCCTTCCCTTCACTAGGTGCATAAATGCCAACTGTCAAAAAATTTTCTCCCTGGATTTGTATTTCAATTGCCAAAAATCTTCCTTGTTCATCTTTAAAGATCAATTTAGGGGGCAATTTCTCCTTTACATAGATCACCACTCCTCTTTTCTTAACTTTATCCGACGAAATGAATTCCTGTCCTAACCTTTTGTTTATAAGCAATTTTCTATGTGTCCTTGTTATGTGGGTCTCTTGTAAACAAATCCAATCCAATTGTTCTCTTTTCAGAATATGGAAAACTTCGCGCCTTTTTCTGGGAAGGTTCAGTCCATTACAGTTCCAAGTCAAAAATTGCAGAGACATCATTAATTAGTTACCTCCAGCCGCTCCCTGCGGCTGTTCTTCTTCCGTTGGTGATTTAAGTCCAAATGTCAGGTTTCCAAGATCTGTCTCAGAGGTCAATTCTACCACTCCTTTCTGTAGGTCCTCTTCGTTTCTGTCCAGAAATTGTTCTTTATCTTGTACTGTTCTTATCTTGACTTTCTTTCCTTTGTAACTAAAGGACAAACCCTGTGGAAACTCCCACCTGAAAGGAATGTTATTCTGTTTCAGGAGGTAAACCAGGTTCTTATAATGAGATCTAGCCTCCAGAATATATTTCGGGATGTCCTTGTAAATTTGCACAAAAACCTTCTCAATCTCAAGGGTTCTTTGATAGTGTAGATCTAATATTTTATCTCTTTCCTCCTTTGATCTCAAAGTTATCAGGCAATCCCTCGGAATCTTTCTATTCTGCCTTCTCCCCAATCTGAAGGCTGCCGTTATCTTAAAATCTTCCTCCTCTGTGTTTACCTGCCAGAATTCTGAAAGTTCTTTGGTGAGAAAGTCCACTAAGTTGTCCCCCTAACTTTCTGGGACCAATCTAAGTCTTAAATTCCTCTCTTTCCTCTGCATCTCCCATAAAGACAAAGCGGCCTCATGTTCGTCCAACCTCTTACAAACTGGTGCTAATTTTTCCTGTGTATTGTCTGCAGTGGATTTCGCTTCTTCCGCTATTTTTCGGGTTGTTGCATTTTCCTCAATTAATTTATTTATAGTTGCTGTGTTGGATGTTATACTTTTGGTGTTCAAGTCCAATTTTGTAGTAAGTTCTGTCAGCTGTTTGGTATTTTCCGTACTCTGCTTTGTCAGATTTTCTAAAGATTCATTTATCTTAAGCAAAGCTTGTGTCACTGAATCCATCAATATATCTGTCCCTCTTTCCTGTCCTGCTGCGCCTGTTGACAATGTACCTGATGTAGAGCCCCTTTTCTTTTGTGCGGCTTTAGCTTTAGACCTTGTTGCTATCTCCTCTGCTGGGCCGCTCATGTCCCAAGGTCGTTCCCACAGGAGCAGCTTTGAATGGAAAAATCCAGTGACTTGTTTTATTTTATTTTTTTTACAGTCTATGTTGCAACTATTGTCCTTAGGTCCTCTAGAGGGAGCAATTCAATGTATCCACAAGGCAGAGAAAAGACAAAGAAGCCAAAAGTCCCCAAAGAGGAAAATTTTTAACCAGAGTCTTCTAGTTGCAACAAGCTATCAAATTGATCTTTCAGCAAAATCCCAAAGTCACGAAAACCAAGATTGTATCAAATAAAGTCACAGTCTATCCTTTCTGACAGTCCCTGTCAAGTGTTTCACCCAGGCAGCTCGCTCCCAGAGTCAGAGACAGTGGAAAGTTTTTCCCTTTGCTTCCTTTCATGCAGGTTAAATCAAGTTCCCTTTTCTTCCCCCCCCCCCTCGCTCCTGCTTGCTGGGGGGGAGGTTCAAACTCAATGCCAGGGTTAAACCACTTTAAAAAGTTCAAAATTACTTCTCCTTCAATTGCAGCTTTAAATTCCGTTGCTTTAAAGATCATGCAGCCGGGGGGGGGGGGAGGCAGACTTCCTTTATTTACCGTCCCCGTTTTCAGCCGAATTTCAAAGAAATTTTATAGTCCCAATAGGTTTCTCAATCCTACTTACGGATGTTGAATTTCAGTCCAAATTTCAGGAAGAAGTCAGCGCTCTCCGCTTGTGGCGACGCGGCTTCACTCCACGGGCTGGGTAGCGACTCTCAGCACCGCGCGATCCCCCAATGCTCCTCCGGAGCCTTTAAAAAGGCTCTTTTGCAGTAAGGGGGGGCACAAATGGTGCCCACCGAGTCTCCTTGTTCACAGGCTTCTGCGCCTGTGATTTTAGGGGTCCCCGCTTTGCCGTAGCGGTCAGACCCGAACTCGTGGAGCAGCCCTCTCTCCGGAGATCAGAGAGAGAGCCGCCATTAAGCGCTGGCGCCAAAATGAAATGTTGTTTCATTTCTTTCCTTCTTCTCTAAAGAATTCGAGAAATCGTTTCTCTATTTCTTTAGGGTTGTTTATTATTTTGCCTTCGCACTTAACTCTATTTATAAGCCTTTCTGCCTCTCTCTTCTTTAATTGCCATGCTAATAACCAGGCTCAGGTTCTGTTTCAGGCTGTGTCTCTGTTTCAGGCTCCGGCGCTGTATCAACCACTGTTGCAGACTCAGGCTGTGGCGCTATGGCTGTAGCTGTGGCTCTGGTTCTGTTTCAGGCTCTGGCACTGTATCAAGCACTGTTTCAGGCTCAGGCTCAGGCTTCTGCTCTTTATTAGGCTTTGTCTCAGTCTCCGACGCTGTTTCAAGCCCTGTATCTGCCTCTGCCTCTGTTTCAGGCTCTGGCACTCTATCAAGCACTATTTCTGGCTCTGGCTCTCTTTCAGGCTCTGGTTCTGAATTAGGGTTTTGTTCTGGCTCTGGCTGTGTCTCTGGCTCTGGCTCCAGCTCCAGCTCCGGCACTGTATCAAGTACTGTTGCAGACTCAGGCTGTGGCTCTAGGCTGTGGCTGCAGCTATGTTTTGTGCTCCGGCTTTGTATCAAGCCCTTTTTCTGGCTCTGGCTCTGGCTCTGGCTCTGGCTCTGGCTCAGGCTCATGGTCTCACTCTGACTCTGCTCTTAGATTACTTCGTAGTCTAAAAGAAGTCTATACATTTTTGCGATTATTTTGGTTTTGTGATAAGGAGACGCCGGAGTCGCTCCAGCACATCATGTTCACTTGCCCCCTGTTCAATGTGCCACGGGCAAATTTGTTGGGATCAATCATACAGAAACTAGAGGGTACCCCACCAAAATTCCACCTTGCCCAAATCTTGCAGGATAAGGATACTCATACGACCCTGAAAGTGGCAAGGTTCCTGGTCGCTGTACTTACCCAAAAGCGACGCCAAGGAGCACTACAAGCTAACTAAGGCGTAGTATGCCATTCTATTTTATAGTATTTTATTGTTATTGTGGTGTTCTAGCGGCTGTTTTTGTTTGTTTGTTTTGTTTTTTTGTTTTTTTCTTCCCACGTACACAAGCTGTTATTTATGTGTTGTTTTTACTTGTATGGGCCTATGGCCGTAATAAATATTGTTGTTGTTGTTGTATTTTGGTTTTACTATTCAGTAGTTCTCTTTCAAATCTTGAAGGCTCCTTTTCAAAACCTATCTGCTTATCCTGTCTGAACACTTCATTCACCTGGAAGTAATCTAGTCAACTAGAAAAGTGACCCGCTCCGATATCTTCCCGCGGGGTGGCCCTCCCAGTCCGATTCCTCTTCCTCTGACGCCTCTCCTCCCTCCTCTTCGGAGGCAGGAAAACCCACAAAATCCTCTTCAAGATTGTCCTTTCAGGGCTCTACCATCGCCATCGATCCCCGGCATTGAATGTGTTGGCCTAGTGTGGGGCTCCGAGGAGAGCTTGGCTGTTTGGCTGGTGTACCGGCCACCTAGCGCACCAGCAGCCACCCTGTCAGGCCTATTGGAGGCGGTGGCTGGCTGGGCCTTGGAGTTCCCTAACCTATTGGTATTGGGGGACTTCAACATCCATGCTGATGCCACTCCCTCCTCACATGCTCTTGACCTGGTGTCTTCCATGGCGACACTAGGGTTCTCCCAGTTTGTTTCGGGCCCCACACATCAAGCAGGCCACACGCTGGATTTGATCTTTGGCGTAGGTATAGATGTGATCATGTCTCCTTCGATGAAAGTGCCATGGCCTGATCACTACGCTCTGAAAGCCAGGATAGACTTTCCACCCCCACCCTGCTTAGGTGGCGAGCCAATTTGGGCTCGCCCGCAGAGGCTGATGGACCCTGATAGATTCCGTCAAGCCTTGCAGGACCTTGCTCCCTCTGGCGACTCATTGACTGAGCTTGTTGAGGGCTGGAATATCCAGCTCCTGGCAGCCATTGATGAGATCGCACCTAAGCGCCCTCTGCGACCCCGCAGAAACCGGGCTCCCTGGTTTACCGAAGAGCTCCGGAAAATGAAGCGGGACCTCAGACGGCTAGAGCGAGTATGCCGGGGTGCCCGTGACGGAGCCTCAAGAACATCTTATAGGGCTTTTATGAAAACCTATGAGATGGCGGTGAAGGCTGCTAAGAAGTCTTACTTCTCGGCCTCCATTGCATCCGCTAGCTCTCGCCCGGCACAATTATTTAGTATAATCAGGTCTTTAACGTCCCTTGAGGGACAGCCAAATTTAAATAATAATTTGGCACATAGCTGTGAGGCATTTGCGAGCTTTTTTGCGGAGAAGGTCT